>NC_133399.1:50053595-50357586 GCF_047511655.1 Castor canadensis | reverse complement strand
CTTTTCTTCAATATAATTTTTTGGCACCTTTCTCAAAAGTCAGATTGTTGTAACTGTGTGGCATTATTTCTGTATCTTCTGTTCTACTTCACTGGTTTACATGTCTGTGTTGGTGACAATACCATGCTGTTTTTGTTACTATGACTCTATAGTATAATTTAAAGACAGGTATTTGGATACTGCCAGCAGTGCTCCATTCGCTCACAATTCCTTTGGCTACCCACTATGTTTTGTTCTTCAAATATGAATTTTAGGATTGATTTTTCCATTTCTGTGAAACATGACATTGGAATTTCGTGGGGATGGCACTGACTCTGTAGATTGCTTTTAGTAGTATAGCGATTTTCCCAATATTAATTCTGCCAAACTGTGAATGTTAAAGTTCTTTGCATTTTCTAATGTCTTCCTCAGTTTCTTTCTTTGTATGTTGATTTTATATCCTGCTAATTTGTCAATATTGCTTATCAGATCCAAGAGATTTTTGGTGGAGTATTTAGGGTCTTTTAAGGGTTAGAGCCTATTATCTGCCAATAAGCATAATTTGACTCCTTCCTTTCCTATAGGTATCCTTTTATTTCTTTGTCTTGCCTTATTGCACTGCATTGAGTAAGAGTGGAGCGAGTAGACACTCTGGTCTAGTTCTGACCTTATAAGAAATGCTTTCAATTTTTCCCTTTTAGTGTGAAGTTGGCTATAGCTTTATCATATATAGCCATTATTATGTTGAAATATGCTCCCTATATTATTGAATATTTTCAAAGGCTTTTTTCTGCATCTGTTGAGATGATCATGTGTTATTTTCCTTTCTTCTCTTTATGTGCAATGTATTACATTTCCCGATTTGCACAAATTGAATCATCCTTCCTTCCTGGAATGAAACCAACTTGGTCATGGTGTGTGATCTTTTTATAGTGTTGCTGAATTTGATTTGTATGTATTTAATTATAATGTTTGTGTCTCTGTTCATCAAGAATATCAGACTATAATTTCCTTTTCCTTGCATGTCCTTAGCTGGTTTTAGTATTAAGCTTAATACTTGCTTCATGGAATGGGCTCAGTAGCATTCCTTCACTTTCTGTTTGATGGAATAATTTGAGGAGCATTGGTGTTAGTTCTTCTTTAAATGTCTCTTAAAATTAGGTAGTGAATCTCTGTGGTACTAGGCTTTTCTTTTCTTGGGAGATTATATTTTTTCAATATCATTGCTTCTTATAGATCAGGTTAGCAGGTTTATTTCCTCTTGGTTCAATTTTGGCATGTCATATGCATTTAGAAATTTATCCATTTCTTGTAAATTTCCATTTTATTAGAATATAAATTTGCAAAGTAGTGCCTAATGAGCCTTTAAATTTCATTGGTGTTTATAGTTGTACCCCCTCTAATCTCTAATTTTATTAATTTGGGTATTCTAACTCTTGCTTTTTATTTGTATGATGAAGGGTTTCTCAAACTTTTAAAAAATCTTTTCAAAGACCTATCATTTTGTTTCATTGATTCCTTATATTGTCATTTAGTCTCCATTTTATCAACGTTTGACTTAATCTTTATCATTTTTTCCCTGTACTGGTTTTTAGTTTGGCTTGTTCTTGTCTTGTTTTTCTGAGATTAAGGTGTATCTTAGGTTATTTTTCATATTGCTCTTATTATTTAATGAAGGAAATCACAGCTATAAACTTCCTTTTTGCCACTGCTTTTGATGTATCCCTAAGTTTCTGATAATTTGTATTTTAATTTTTATTTGATTCTAGGATTTTTTCATATCTCCCCACATTTCTCTGATGGCCCAGTGATCAGTTAAGAGTGAGTCATTCAGTCTCATATGTTTGAGTGTTTTGTGTAGTTTTCCTTGTTACTTATTTTTGGTTTTATTTCCCCTTTCATAAACTTCAGGAATTTATTTCAATTTTATTGTCTTTTTCAAGTCTTGCTTTATGTCCTGTGATGTGATCTATTTCAGAGAAAGCAACATGGGATGCTGAGATGCATGTGAATTCTGTGGCTATTGTGTGTAGTATTTTGTGGATGTCTATTAAGTTCATTTCATCTGTAGGGTTATTTAATTCTGAAGTTTCCTTGTTATTTTTTTTGTCTGAATGACCTATCTGTTGGAGATAATGGAGCATTAAAATCATCACAATTGCTGTGCTGGAAACTATCAGTGTTTTTTTTTTTTTTTTTGGTCCACTAATGCTTGCTTTTTGAAATTGGGTTTGGAGACACTTGGCACACATATATTTACAATTGTTATCTCCTCCTGCTGAATTGGCCCTTCATCAGTATGATGTAGCTCTTATTGATTTTGATTTGCTATCTGCTTTGTCAGACATGAGTACAGCTATTCCTGATTACTTTTGGACTCCATGTGCTTGGAATTTTTTTTTTGTTTTCTGCATACTTTCCCTCTAAGCCTATGTTTGTGTATGCCAGTGAGGTGCTTTTCTTGTAGAAAACAAATAATCAATACTTGTTTTAATCTCCTTGACAGTCTGTGTCTTTTGATTAGAGAATTGCAATCATTCACATTCAGAGTTATTATTGAAAGATATGTAATTATTCCTGGAATTTTATTGGTTTTGTAGTGCTTGATTCTTCCTTACCCCTCATTTGCTTATCCACTTGTACAGTGAGGTTCATTCTTTCCCTAATTTTCAGGGGTTCATTGCTCTGCCCTGTGTAGGGAAATGCTTTTAGATTCTTCTGCAATGCTGGTATAATAGTTAGTAATTGCTTTAGTTTTGTTTATCATGGGTTTTTAAAATTTCTTCTTTAATTATGAAGGAACACTTTTCTGGGTAATTGAGGTTGGCAGTTATTTTCTTTCAAATCTTGAAACACATCATTCTATGTCCTCCTTGCTTTCAATGTTCCTCTTGAGAAATTTGCTGTTATTCATATGGTTTTGCCATTATAAATGACTTGAGGATTTTCTCTTGCTGTTTTCAATAGTCTC
Organism: Castor canadensis; assembly: GCF_047511655.1. Lineage (NCBI taxonomy): Eukaryota > Metazoa > Chordata > Mammalia > Rodentia > Castoridae > Castor > Castor canadensis. Next base: position 50,354,636 of record NC_133399.1, on the reverse strand, counting down.
CCTTTATTCCCTATGCCTAATGTTTTAAATATAATATAATGTGGGGAGGTTCTTTTCTGGTCTTACCTGTTTTGAATGATAAAACCCTCCTATACCAGGATAACCACTTGTTTCTCAAAGTTTAGCAAGTTTTCTGTTATTTTTTATTGAATATGAATTCTATGCCTTTAGCTTAAACACTTTCTCCCTCTTCTTTGCCCATGATTTATGGATTTGGTCTTTTAATGGTGTTCCAGAGGTTTTGCATGATACATTCTTACTTTAGGTTATTTTCTCCATCTTCATGTGCATAGTCTAACATCTATCTTTTCTTCAAGTTCTGATATTATCTTTGATTTGATCCAGTCTGCTGAAGAGACTTTCAACTGAGATTTTTATTTGACTATGTGAGTTTCATTCCAGAATGGCAATTTCATTTTATTTTATTTTTTAACAGAATTTCTATATTTTTATTGAATCCTTTTTTCATGTCCTGCATTTTCTTCTTTATTTCATTTGTCTCATTTTTTTAGTTCTCTTGGAATCTGTTCAGGAATTAATTATTTCCTCTTTAATTTCATTGATTATTCTTATAATCATTTCTTTTAATTCTTTGAAATTTCTTCTATTACACTAGCATAAGTGTTTGTTATAATGGAGCTGTAAAATTTTGGAGGAGTTATGTTACCTTGGATTTATTTTTCCTATTTCTTGTGTTTTGCATAGACATTTGTACATCGTAGACCAAGTCAATGGATTTTGTTTGAGCTATAGTCTTCCAGTTGAAATATTTTCATTGCTCATGAAGGACAGTGTAGAAGCCAGGGTGAGGTGCTATTTCTCACTACACTATAGAAGTGTCCTGAAATGAGCTTTTTCTGCTCCCTTATTGGAGTGAGCCTTCTCTTGCTCCTTGTTATTACTGAACCTAATTGGGGCTAACTGGGGGAGAGTGGAGATTCAGAAAAGACACATGATAGATTGACAGACTGAAAGTGGGATAAGGTGTGTTAGAGCTCAGGTGGAGACACGCAACCTTCATTGCTTCTTTTCTCTATCTATATTCTTTAAGGCCTTATTCCTTTACAATTCTTTAAAACCTTGTCTTTAAGGTCTTCTTTAAAACCTTGCTTAAAAACCTCTTTCCTGAGACTTGCTGTGTACTATGTTTTCTCTTAGCTCTTCTTTAACATAATCTCTCTTAAAGTCTTTGCCCCCAGACTTGCACTGTCCCATGCTCTCTCTTTAGCTTTCTTAAAGCCTTGGTGCTCAGACTTGCACTGTCTCATGTTCTCTGTAGCTTTTCTTTAGCTTAGCTTTTCTAAAGCCTATGTATAAAGTTCTCAGTGCAGACTTTCTGTCAACCCCTCTTTAGCAATTCCCCTTTAGCAATTCTCCTTCAGCAATCTTTTTCCCCCTTCAGCAATCTTTTCCCTTCAGCAATTCTTTTCCCTTCCCAAAGCCTCCCACACCAAAAAGCCAAAAGCCCCAAATCCCCAAAACCAAAAGCCAGAAAACCTAAAGCCAAAAGCCTTCTCCATCAAAAAGCCAAAAATCAAAAGCCTCATGTCCTCCTTCAGTGAGCCTTTTATATCCAGTGGTAAACAGGGTGGAGCAGTAGTTCTCAGGGAGGGGTGTGATTGTAACAGGATAAACCTGCTTTCCTGCTTCTCCGAATGTAAACAACCTAGGAGAAGCAGCTATTCTGCATTTTCCTCTTCTGTGGTGGGGGCTGTGCCAATCTTGGCTTACAGATAAACATCTTAGAAAAAACAGTTGAGCTGCATCTCGTCTTGCTAATGTCCAGTTCTCATAGGCTTCTCAGAATCTGCTCTCCACAACATCCCTTTGTGTTACAGAAATTATTGCTGGCTGTAGAGAGTTTTACATATTGAGGGTCATGCAGGTTCCCAATTGCTCCACAGCTTCCTCACCTATTTTGCATCCCCAGGGGCAGCAAGCATCCACACTTGATGTCACCCCTAAGTGCAACAGAGAGTAGGGATAGCAAACAAAGCACTGAATTGTGCACTGGCTATGACATAATTCAGGATCCCAATCATTCTGCTGTGCTTACATATCCCATCTAGCCTTTCACCTCCATGTGGGGAGTCATGATTCAGAGTCTGTGGGCTTGGGCACTCAACCCATAGGGTCTTCTATCACATGCTGGGATGCAGTTCCTGGAGGTGTGTCTCAATGCTTTCATACCCTGCCCAGCAGTACACCTCCCTGTTTGAGAGTAAAGGCTGTAGAAATCACATGAGTTGAAAGGCCTGGTGTCTGTGTCCCTCAGCTCCAACTGAGAAACACATGCCAGGCTTCAGTGCTTTCAGACCCTGCGCAGAAGTTTATCTCTCTTGTATGTGTGGCAAAGAAGGCTATGGAAATCATGTGATATAGAGGGTCTGGATTTAAGTCCTCTGACATACCTAGCAGCTGACACAAGCAGCTGGGAGGAAGGCCCTGGAGGCCAAGGAATATGTCCCCTACAAATTTGGTGCTCTGTTTCAGCCATTATCCTTAGGGAATGGGAATTGCTGTTTGTAAGGGAAGATAAGACTTCTGACAACTGTGCTCTTTTCTCCCAGTGTTCCACACTCTTCAGGACCATGTCAGACCCTCTAAATCTCTACAACCACTTCTCATGGCTGTCTCTTACACAGACCCTGTGAGAGTTTGTTTCAATTCTCAATCAGCCATGACCTTATTTGCAAGATTAACTCAATCTAATAATATTACTACATTTGTTTTAGGTCTGTAATCCACATATGAGGGAGAACATGCAATTTTTGGCCTTCTGAGACTGACTAACTTTGCCTAAGATGATGTTCTCCAGTTCCATACATTTATTTGTGAATGACAAAATATCATTCTTTGTGGCTGAATAAAATTCCATTGTGTATAAATACCACATTTTCTTAATCCATTCATCAGTAGTGGGGCATTTTGGCTGTTTCCATAGCTTGGCTATTGTGAATAGTGCTGCAATAAACATGGGTGTGCAGATGTCTTTGTAGTAATCTGAGTCACATTCCTTGGGGTATATCCCTAGGAGTGGTATTGCTGGATTGCATGGCAGTTTTATTTTTAGTTTTTAAAGAAGCCTCCATATTGTTTTCCAAAGTGATTGTACTAGCTTACATTCCCATCAGCACTGTACAAGGGTTCCTTTCTCTGCACATCCTTGCTAACCTTTGTTGTTGTTTGTATTCTTGATGATGGCTATTCTAACAGTGGTGAGGTGGAATCTTAGTGTGGTTTTGATTTGCATTTCCTTTATGGCCAGGGATGGTGAGCATTTTTCATGTATTATTTACTTTTAGCCATTTGGACTTTTTCCTTTGAAAAGGTTCTGTTTAGTTCAGTTGCCCACTTCTCTATTGATTCATTGATTTTTTGGCAGTTTAGTTTTTTATGTTCCCTGTATATTCTGGTTATCAGTCCTTTATCTGATGTATACCCAGCAAATATTTTCTCCAACTCTGGGTGGTCTCTACAATTTAGAGACCATTTATTTTGTTGTTCAGAAGCTTTTTAATTTAATGTAATCCCATTTGTCCATCCTGTTTCTTAGTTGCTGAGCTGCTTGAGTTCTACTGAGGAGGTCCTTGCTTATACCTATTGCTTCCAGTGTATTCCCTGCTCTTTCCTGTACTAGGTTCATGTTGTTAGGTCTGATATTAAGGTCCTTAATCCACTTTGAGTTGATACTAGTATGGGTGGCAGGCATGGATCTAGTTTCAGTTTTCTGCAGGCAGACAACTACTTTCCCAGAAATATTTGTTGAAGAGGTTGTCTTTTTTTCCGTCATATGTTTTTGGCATTTTTGTCAAAATTTAAGTGAATGTAGCTGTGTGAATTCATATCCAGGTCCCCTATTCTGTTCCACTGATCTTCATGTCTGTTTTTTTGTGAGTCCCATGCTGTTTTGTTACTATGGCTTTGTAGTGTAGTTTGAAGTCAGGTATTGTGATACCTCCAGCTTTGCTCTTTTTACTCAGTATTGCCTTGGATATTTGTAGTCTTTTGTGTTTCCAGATGAACTTTAGGGTAGACTTTTCAACCTCTATGATGAATGTCATTGGGATTTTGATGGGATGGGAATTGCATTGAACATGTAAATTGCTTTAGGTAGTATAGCCATTTTTTACTATGTTGATTCTGCCAATCTATGAGCATGGGAGATCTTTCCACCTTCTGTAGTCTTCTTCAATTTATTTCTTCAATGGTTTGTAGCTCTTTCTTGTAGAGTCATTTACATCATTTGTTAAGTTTATTCCTAGGTGTTTGATTTTTTGTAGGTTATTGTAAATGGAATTGTTTTCCTATATTCTTTGTCAAGCTGTTCATTATGGTGTATAGAAAGGCTGCAGGTTTTTTAAAGTTGATTTTTGTATCCTGCTACTTTGCAGAAGCTGTTTATGGTGTCTAGGAGTTTTTTGGGTAGAGTTTTTTGGGTCTTTAAGGTATAAGATTATGTCATCTGTGAATTGGGATAGTTTGACTTCTTCTTTACCTGTTTGTATTCCATTTATTTCTTCTTCTTTCCTTATTGTTCTAGCTAGAAATTCCAGGACTGTTTTGAATAGGAGTGGAGATAGTGGGCACCGACTTTAGGGGAAATGGGTTCAGTTTTTCCCCATAAAGTATGATTTTGGCTATAGGTTTGTCAAATATAGCCTTTATAATGTTAAGTTACCTTCCTTCTATCCCTAGTATCCTCAGAGTTTTTATCATGAAATGGTGTTGAATTTTATCATAGGCTTTTTCTGCATCTATTGAGATGATCCAGTGGTTTTTGTCTTTGGTCCTATTAATGTGCTATATTACATTTATAGATTTGCATATGTTGAGGCATCCCTGCATTCCTGTGATGAAGCTGACTTAGTCATGGTGAATGATTTTTCTGATATGTTGTTGGCTTTGGTTTGTGATTATTTTATTGAGGATTTTTGCATCAATGTTCATTAAGGAGATTGGCCTATAGTTCTCCTTTTTGAATGGGTCCTTGTCTGGTTTTGGGATGAGTGTAAATCTGGCTTGATAGAATGTGTTCAGCAGTGTTCCTTCCCTTTCTATTTCTTTGAAAAGTTTAAAGAGTGTTTGGTATGAGTTTTCCTTGAAAGGTCTGATAGAATTCAGTGGAGAATCTGTCAGGTTCTGAGTTTTTCTTTCTTGGGAGACTCTTTATTGCTGCTTCAGTTTCATTATGTGTTATAGATATTATAGGTGATTAATATTCTCTTGGTTCAGTTTTGGATGGTCATGAGTATCTAGAAATTTGTCAATTTCTTCAAGATTTTCCAATTTATTGGAATATAGGTTCTCAAAGTAGTCTCTGATGATTCCCTGGATTTCCTTGGTGGTTCATTGTTATTTCCCCTTTTTCATTTCTGATTTTAGTAATTTGGGTCTTTTCCTGCTTCATTTCAGTCAGATTTGCCAGGAGCTTGTCAAGCTCATTTATTTTTTCCAAGAACCAGCTTCTTGTTTTGTTGAATCTTTGTATGGTTTTTTGGTCTATATTTCATTAATTTTGACCTTTATTTTAATTATTTCTCTCCTGCTTATTTTGGGTTTTGCTTGTTCTTGTTTTTCTAGGCGTTTGAGATGTAGCATTAGGTCATTTATTTGAGATCTTTCTGTACTTTTAAAATGTGCATTCATGGATATAAACTTTCCTCTTAGGACTGCCTTTGCAGTGTCCCATAGAGAGTGGATGAAAAGGGGCAGAAAAGTCATTGGGAGGGAGAACAATGGATTGTTGTACAAGAAAGGGAGGGAAAGTAAAGGTGGTAAGAATAAGGATAAGAAAATAGTGATGGTAAAGTTAATAATACAGAAAAAAAAAGGTACAGCAACAGCAAAAAGTTCAGTTTGCTTAGTAAAGGTTCTGGACTTATTCTTTGGTGTCCAGTGCTGGTATTGGTGCTTGGTATTCTGGGCTTTGTGGGCGAGGGTGCTGGCCCTTTTGTCAGACAGCTTGGGGATGGAGACATCTCGAGGGTTTTTTCTTTATTTTTTCTGCTTTTCTTGGTCTTATGGGCCATTGCAAGCAGGAGCCCTGAAGTGGTTTCACCAGGGCTTGTGAGCAGTATTTGGTTCCTTCTGTCCATAGGGCAGTTTGCTATTGGAACCTGAGGAAACGCGCACTGCCAGTTCATGCAATACAGTTAGATCTGTTGTTTTTACCACACAGCAGCTGTGTTGCCCTACAGCTGAAATTCTAGCTGGTCAGTTACTTCCCCAGAAAGGTGGGGCAATTCAGTTTTGAGTATAACCTTCAGTCCCATGAGACTAGCTCAGTGATCCACCAGGGCCCCAGTTTTGGGAGGTTGGCTTGTTGTCCCACCCTTGCTCTCAGCCTTTGTTATTTTTCCCACCTTTGTTCACTGAGAGTTCAGCTCCTTGCCCCACCCTTGTTCTCAGAGCAGGTTGAGCATTGCACCCCATCCCTGCTGTTGGTGTTAGATTACAATTTGCTTTTTATGCTTATTTTAGTTTCTGTTTATCATGGAAGACTTTTATTCCTGCAGCTCTTTCTTGGATTTGGGAAATTTTCTTCTATTGTTTTGTTGAATATATTTCATATCCTTTTGGCTTCTTCAATTCCTTCTGCTTCTTCAATGCCCATGATTCTCAGGTTTGGTCTTTTGATGGAGATGCTGAATTCTTGCATATTCCTTAAATAAAGGATTTCATGCATATTCTTTTCACAGCTCTTGAGTTTTTTGACTAAGAGTTTTTATATCTTCCTTTAATATCTATTTTATCTGCAAACCCTGATATTCTGTCTTCCACATGTTGTAGTCTGCTGGAGTGGCCTTCCATTGTGTTTTTTGTTTGGCTATAGGGACTTTTTATTTCCAGGACTTTTGTTTGATTCTTTCTTCTGAGGTTTTTTCATATCTTTGTTCAACTCCTCTTTGATATCTTGTATTGTCTTCTTTATTTCATCTTTCTCTTTTTTTATAGTCTCTTTTGTTTCATTTTGATGTTTGTCAAAGTATTCTCTGATTTCATTTAGCTATTTCAGTGTCTTCTCAAGTTTTTTATTTGTGGTGTCTTGATATTTCTTTGGTGCATCTTGTACTTTCTTGTATCTTCTCCATGAGTTTCTCAGTGATCTTGTTCTTGATTTCCTCTTTGAGAAATTTTTTTGTGGGCACTACTCAGCTTATTAGTGACATTTATCATTGTTTTGTTGGGATCAGGAACTGGGTATTCATTTTCTTCATTTCCCACTAAATCCTCTATTGAATTGTTCTTTTGAGGAGTGCAGTTTCCTTCCCTTATTCTCCCCATGCTTCTTTTTTTTTTTTTGGAGGAAGCAGGAATTTTATTTATTTTTTTTTTCTTTTTTTTTTCATTTTTCTTTTATTATTCATATGTGCATACAAGGCTTGGTTCATTTCTCCCCCCTGCCCCCACCCCCTCCCTTACCACCCACTCTACCCCCTCCTGCTCCCCCCCTCAATACCCAGCAGAAACTATTTTGCCCTTATCTCTAATTTTGTTGTAGAGAGAGTATAAGCAATAATAGGAAGGAACAAGGGGTTTTGCTGGTTGAGATAAGGATAGCTATACAGGGCATTGACTCACATTGATATCCTGTGTGTGGGTGTTACCTTCTAGGTTAATTCTTTTTGATCTAACCTTTTCTCTAGTTCCTGGTCCCCTTTTCCTATTGGCCTCAGTTGCTTTAAGGTATCTGCTTTAGTTTCTCTGCATTAAGGGCAGCAAATGCTAGCTAGTTTTTTAGGTGTCTTATCTATCCTCACCCCTCCCTTGTGTGCTCTCGCTTTTATCATGTGCTCATAGTCCAATCCCCTTGTTGTGTTTGCCCATGATCTAATGTCCACATATGAGGGAGAACATACGATTTTTGGTCTTTTGGGCCAGGCTGACCTCACTCAGAATGATGTTCTCCAATTCCATCCATTTACCAGCGAATGATAACATTTCGTTCTTCTTCATGGCTGCATAAAATTCCATTGTGTATAGATACCACATTTTCTTAATCCATTCGTCAGTGCTGGGGCATCTTGGCTGTTTCCATAACTTGGCTATTGTGAATAGTGCCGCAATAAACATGGATGTGCAGGTGCCTCTGGAGTAACAGTCTTTTGGGTATATCCCCAAGAGTGGTATTGCTGGATCAAATGGTAGATCGATGTCCAGCTTTTTAAGTAGCCTCCAAATTTTTTTCCAGAGTGGTTGTACTAGTCTACATTCCCACCAACAGTGTAAGAGGGTTCCTTTTTCCCCGCATCCTCGCCAACACCTGTTGTTGGTGGTGTTGCTGATGATGGCTATTCTAACAGGGGTGAGGTGGAATCTTAGTGTGGTTTTAATTTGCATTTCCTTTATTGCTAGAGATGGTGAGCATTTTTTCATGTGTTTTCTGGCCATTTGAATTTCTTCTTTTGAGAAAGTTCTGTTTAGTTCACATGCCCATTTCTTTATTGGTTCATTAGTTTTGGGAGAATTTAGTTTTTTAAGTTCCCTGTATATTCTGGTTATCAGTCCTTTGTCTGATGTATAATTGGCAAATATTTTCTCCCACTCTGTGGGTGTTCTCTTCAGTTTAGAGACCATTTCTTTTCATGAACAGAAGCTTTTTAGTTTTATGAGGTCCCATTTATCTATGCTATCTCTTAGTTGCTGTGCTGCTGGGGTTTCATTGAGAAAGTTCTTATCTATACCTACTAACTCCAGAGTATTTCCTACTCTTTCTTGTATCAACTTAAGAGTTTGGGGTCTGATATTAAGATCCTTAATCCATTTTGAGTTAATCTTGGTATAGCGTGATATACATGGATCTAGTTTCAGTTTTTTGCAGACTGCTAACCAGTTTTCCCAGCAGTTTTTGTTGAAGAGGCTGCTATTTCTCCATCGTATATTTTTAGCGCCTTTGTCAAAGATAAGTTGCTCATAGTTGTGTGGCTTCATATCTGGATCCTCTATTCTGTTCCACTGGTCTTCATGTCTGTTTTTGTGCCAGTACCATGCTGTTTTTATTGTTATTGCTTTGTAATATAGTTTGAAGTCAGGTATTGTGATACCTCCTGCATTGTTCTTTTGACTGAGTATTGCCTTGGCTATTCGTGGCCTCTTGTGTTTCCATAAAAATTCAACAGTAGATTTTTCAATCTCTTTAATGAATGTCATTGGAATTTTGATGGGAATTGCATTAAACATGTAGATTACTTTGGGGAGTATCGACATTTTTACTATGTTGATTCTACCAATCCATGAGCATGGGAGATCTCTCCACTTTCTATAGTCTTCCTCAATCTCTTTCTTCAGAAGTGTATAGTTTTCCTTGTAGAGGTCTTTCACATCTTTTGTTAGGTTTACACCTAGGTATTTGATTTTGTTTGAGGCTATTGTAAATGAAATTGTTTTCATACATTCTTTTTCCGTTTGCTCATTGTTAGTGTATAGAAATGCTAATGATTTTTCTATGTTGATTTTATATCCTGCTACCTTGCTATAGCTATTGATGATGTCTAGAAGCTTCTGAGTAGAGTTTTTTGGGTCTTTAAGGTATAGGATCATGTCGTCTGCAAATAGGGATATTTTGACAGTTTCTTTACTTATTTGTATTCCTTTTATTCCTTCTTCTTGCCTAATTGCTCTGGCTAGGAATTCCCCTACTATGTTGAATAGGAGTGGAGATAGTGGGCATCCTTGTCTGGTTCCTGATTTTAGAGGGAATGGTTTTAATTTTTCTCCGTTAAGTATAATGCTGGCTGTAGGTTTGTCATATATAGCTTTTATAATGTTGAGGAACTTTCCTTCTATTCCTAGTTTTCTTAGAGCTTTTATCATGAAATGATGTTGGATCTTATCAAAGGCTTTTTCTGCATCTATTGAGATGATCAAGTGGTTTTTGTCTTTGCTTCTGTTAATGTGGTTTATTACGTTTATTGATTTTCATATGTTGAACCACCCCTGCATCCCTGGGATGAAGCCTACTTGGTCGTGGTGAATAATCTTTTTGATGTGTTGCTGAATTCGGTTTGCCATTATTTTGTTGAGGATTTTTGCATCAATGTTCATTAAGGAGATTGGCCTATAGTTCTCCTTTTTGGAGGTGTCTTTCCCTGGTTTTGAGATAAGTGTAATACTGGCTTCATAAAATGTGTTTGGCAGTTTTCCTTCCCTTTCTATTTCATGGAACAGTTTAAGGAGGGTTGGTATCAGTTCTTCTTTAAAGGTCTGACAGAATTCAGCAGAGAATCCATCAGGTCCTGGACTTTTCTTTTTGGGGAGACTCTTGATTGCTGCTTCAATTTCATTTTGTGTTATAGGTCTATTCAGGTGATTAATTTCCTCTTGGTTCAGTTTTGGATGATCATATGTATCTAGAAATCTGTCCATTTCTTTTAGATTTTCAAATTTATTTGAATGTAAGTTCTCAAAGTAGTCTCTGATGATTTCCTGGACTTCCATGGTGTTTGTTGTTATCTCCCCTTTTGCATTCCTAATTCTACTAATTTGGGTTTTTTCTCTCCTCATTTTAGTCAGGTTTGCCAGGGGTCTATCGATCTTGTTTATTTTTTCAAAGAACCAACTTTTTGTTTCATTAGTTCTTTGTATGGTTTTTTTGGTTTCTATTTCGTTGATTTCAGCTCTTATTTTTATTATTTCTCTCCTTCTGTTTGTTTTGGGATTTGCTTGTTCTTGTTTTACTAGGAGTTTGAGATGTATCATTAGGTCATTGATTTGGGATCTTTCAATCTTTTTAATATATGCACTCATGGCTATAAACTTTCCTCTCAGGACTGCCTTTGCTGTGTCCCATAGGTTCCGGTAGGTTGTGTTTTCATTTTCATTGACTTCCAGGAACTTTTTAATTTCCTCTTTTATTGCATCGATGATCCATTCTTCATTAAGTAATGAGTTATTTAGTTTCCAGCTGTTTGCATGTTTTTTGTCTTTACTTTTGTTGTTGAGTTCTACTTTTACTGCATTGTGGTCAGATAGTATGCACGGTATTATTTCTATTTTCTTATATTTGCTGAGGCTTGCTTTGTGCCCTAGGATATGATCTATTTTGGAGAAGGTTCCATGGGCTGCTGAGAAGAATGTATATTGTGTAGAGGTTGGATGAAATGTTCTGTAGACATCTACTAGGTCCACTTGATCTATTGCATATTTTAGATCTTGGACTTCTTTATTGAGTTTTTGTTTGGATGACCTATCTATTGATGATAATGGAGTGTTAAAGTCTCCCACAACCACTGTGTTGGCGTTTATATATGCTTTTACGTCTTTCAGGGTATGTTTGATGAAATTGGGTGCGTTGACATTGGGTGCGTACAGATTGATGATTATTATTTCCTTTTGGTCTATTTCCCCTTTTATTAGTATGGAATGTCCTTCTTTATCTCGTTTGATCAATGTAGGTTTGAAGTCTACTTTGTCAGAGATAAGTATTGCTACTCCTGCTTGTTTTCGGGGGCCATTGGCTTGGTAAATCTTCTTCCAGCCTTTCATCCTAAGCATATGCTTATTTCTGTCGGTGAGATGAGTCTCCTGTAAGCAACAAATTGTTGGATCTTCTCTTTTAATCCATTTTGTCAAACGGTGTCTTTTGATGGGTGAATTAAGTCCATTAACATTAAGTGTTAGTACTGATAGGTATGTGGTGATTCCTGCCATTTAGTTATCTTAGTTGTTTGAAGGTTTGATTGTGTGTACCTAACTTGATGTTACTCTCTACTGTCTTGCTTTTTCTTATCCTGTGGTTTGGTGCTGCCTGCCTTTTCATGGTTAAGTTGGGTGTCACTTTCTGTGTGCAGGATCCCTTGCAGAATCTTTTGTAATGGTGGCTTTGTGGTCACATATTGTTTTAGTTTCTGCTTATCATGGAAGACTTTTATTGCTCCATCTATTTTGAATGATAGCTTTGCTGGGTAGAGTATCCTGGGGTTGAAGTTATTTTCATTCAGTGCCCGGAAGATCTCACCCCACACTCTTCTTGCTTTTAATGTTTCTGTTGAGAAGTCTGCTGTGATTTTGATGGGTTTACCTTTGTATGTTACTTGTTTTTTCTCTCTTACAGCCTTCAATATTCTTTCCTTAGTTTCTGAACTTGTTGTTTTAATGATGATATGTCGTGGAGTAGTTCTATTTTGATCTGGTCTGTTTGGTGTCCTGGAGGCCTCTTGCATCTGTATGGGAATATCTTTCTCTAGATTTGGGAAATTTTCCGTTATTATTTTGTTGAATATATTACGCATTCCCTTCGCTTGCACCTCTTCTCCTTCTTCGATGCCCATGATTCTCAAGTTTGGTCTTTTGATGGAGTCAGTGAGTTCTTGCATTTTCTTTTCACAGGTCTTGAGTTGTTTAATTAATAGTTCTTCGGTTTTTCCTTTAATTACCATTTCATCTTCAAGTTCTGAGATTCTGTCTTCTGTTTGTTCTATTCTGCTGGATTGGCCTTCCGTTTTGTTTTGCAGTTCTGTTTCATTCTTTTTTCTGAGGTTTTCCATATCCTGGCTGTTTTCTTCTTTATTGTTGTCTATTTTTGTCCTGAGTTCATTTATCCATTTATTCATTGTGTTCTCTCTTTCACTTTGGTGTTTATACAGTGCTTCTATGGTTTCCTTTATTTCTTCTTTTGCTTTTTCAAATTCTCTATTTTTATTGTCTTGGAATTTCTTGAGTGTCTCCTGTACATTTTGGTTGACCCTATCCAGTATCATCTCTATAAAATTCTCATTGAGTACTTGTAGTATGTCTTCTTTTAAATTATTCTTGTGGGCTTCATTGGGTCCTTTGGCATAGTTTATCTTCATTTTGTTGGAGTCTGGATCTGAGTTTCTGTTCTCTTCATTCCCCTCTGGTTCCTGTACTAATTTTTTGCTGTGGGGAAACTGGTTTCCTTGTTTTTTCTGTCTTCCTGTCATTGTCCTTGGTGTTGTTACTGTCCCTGTACTGTGTGTAATTAAGTATTTTCTAGCCTGTAATAATAACAATGGTAATATTTAGAATGGAAGGGTGAGCTGAGATGGAAAGCAAGAAGTTAAAGAAAAGGGGAAAACAAATATACAGACAAGAGGGAGAAAGCAGAACAAGGTATCAGACAAGAAAGTTTCAAAGGTATAAACAGGGAGTGTTAGTGTACTAATCGACAGTAAGCTGAACAGACAATAGAGAGACAGAGAGAGGATTGAAAATCAAAGATAAAAAAATAAAAAATAAGTATATGAAAGTAATATCTATATATAAAAATGAATTAAAATAAAATGGAAAATAGAAAATTAAAAAAAAAAAAACCAAAAAACTTCCAAGTTTATATGCAATGCAATTTCAATCTTAATAATTTGGATGTCCGTCTCAATCTCCAGTCCTGGAGTTGGTGCCTCAGATGTTGTTCTGTAGTTGTCTCATCAAAGGGGATGCATAAAGTAGAACAAAACTACACTCACACACACACACAAGAAAAAAAAAAAGCCCCACCAAGTGTCCCCAGTTCAAATGCAATACAGTTTCAGTAAGTTTTTCGGCTTGCAGGTGTAATTCGGTTGTTCTCTCATCAAAGGTAGGGAGAAAAAGAAAAAAAAGCGTCTGGAGGCAGTTCTGAGAGTGGTATCTGCAACTGTGGCTTGCCTGCCTGCTACTCTCAGCCTGTAGCTGGCGGCGTTATTTATGCAGATCTCTGGGGTGAGCTAGCACTCACCTGGTCCCACAGGCTTTGTTTTCTCAGAGTTCTCCTGTGCGGGAGCCTCTGCTACAGGCTTTCCCCTTTCCAAGCACTGGTAAAGGTGACACTGCCCCCGCGTTGTCAGGCCTGCGTGTTTATTTACAGTTCATGTAGGAGGTGGGTCTTCCCCCCTCTCCTCTGAAGTTTTCCTCCCACTGCCACTTTCAGAAGCTTTCCTGCTCCTGCTTACTGGGCGGTGCTGCTGCTCCTGCTGGCCGCCATGTTTGTTTACAGTTTACGTGGGAAGTGGGTCTTCCCTCCTCTCACAAGCTTCCCTGCTCCTGGTTGCTGGGCGCTTGCCCCACTCCCGCCAGAGCCTCTCCAGCCCACCCGGCTTGTTTATTTACAGTACCGGGAAGGGTTCCCTTCCCCCAATCTTCAGCGCTCAGGGCGCCCCACCCTCTTTCCAGCGTGTCTTAACTGTTCTTATTGCTTAGTACTCAGTTTCTCTTTTTTTCCCAGGTGGAGGTCAGTCTGTCCAGGGGGCTATGCTGCTCTGGCCCAGGCTTGTCTGTGGGGCTACCGTGGTACCGCGAAGCTCACCTGGTCCGCGTCTTCCCAAGCCGTATGGGCGCTGGCCACTGGCGGCCCCGGGGGCCCTCCTCGTTTCTCCGTTTAATGTGAAGTGGAGATTCTCTGCGCTGGCTGGAGATGTGGAGGAGTCAAAGTTATGCCTTTTCTCGGTGATTATGCCTGCAAAGTGTGTCTCCAGCGTCTCTCCAAGATTTCACTATAGGAGGGTCGCTTTCTGCTTCCTACCTCTAGCCGCCATCTTGGAATTCTCCAAGACACCATTTTCTGTCAGTCTGATAACACTTAGTTAGGGTTATGGCCATTGTACATTTGCCTAAAATGCCATAAGCCTGAGTTCAATACCCGGGACCATCTTAAAAGCTATTACTTTTTTAAAAATATATTCAGTGAACCAACTACTCCCTTGTATGATAGAAAAAAGTAGTCACTTTCAAATTGAAGAAAATTAAGTACCACAGTATACAGAATTTAGTGTTACAGGCTAAAGAATTTGAAAGTACATAAAGCATACTATTTTAAGTTTGAACTTAGGTAAGAAACAACTAATAAAATGGTGTAATAGTTTCTCTTGTTTTAGTGGCACAAGTCATGACTTAGAGATAGCTATGTAATAACACCCACTAAATGCAATTTTTTCACTCAAAATTATATTCAAATATCCATTTTTATAATAAGTCCAATTCACTATAATGTGACTAATAAGATGTATGCAGCACACTAGCATTGAAAATATTTTTCTTATTTATAAAAAGATAAATAAATAAGCCAATGTTTTTTCAGACATAAATTTCATGTTGTAAATTGTTTTTCTTAGGGTGGGGATGGGGAGTAGGGGGGAGAAATGACCCAAACAATGTATGCACATGTGAATAAATGAATAAAACATAAATAATAAAATAAATAGGTTTTCTTTTTTTTGGCTTTTTGGTGGTACTGGGAAGTGAACTCAGGTCCTCATGCTTGCTAGGTAGGCACTCTACAACTTGAGACACAGCTTTAGCCCTCAGGTCATAAAGTTTATAAATTAATACTTTAGAAGTACTGGGTTTTGAATTCAGGGATTTGTACTTTCTATACCTCCAACATTTTTGCTGTAAGTACTTTTTTAAGATAGGGTCTTGCCTTTGCCTGGGCTGGTTTGGGCTGTGAGCCTCCTATCTATGTTTCCTGCAGTAGCTGGCAGGCAGGCGCAGACCTCCACACCCAGCTTTTTCTGTTGAGATGGGTTCTCATGAACTCCCCCCGCACCCTGGGGTGACCACAAAATATGATGCTCCCAATCTCCAGCTCCCGAGGAGCTTCAATTGTAGGTGTTAGCCAGTGTTGACTGGATTTAATCTCTTACATATTTCTGAACTCTAGGCTATTTTGAAAGAAATTAGAAAAGAATACAAATACAATTTACACTTGGTGTTTTAAACCACTCTTTTGGAAGCAAAATTTTATAATAAGACTTTTTAAATAGAACAGGATTGCCAAAAGTAATTCACTATCACAATTCTTACCTTTATTGCTCTTTTGGATATTTTTATATCTCTTTTCATTATAATCCAAAAGTAAGGCTGTACTGCAATACATAAAAAATGGTAAATTACTATTTCAATGTTTATATGGAGAACATTTACCAAATAGATTAAATTCTTAAGAATCATTCAGAAAATGTCAGTGGTACTATCAGAATTTTTAGCCATAAGGTTCACATTGGAGATTCTAAAACATTTTATGAAGCTTCTAAATAATGAAGGAAGAATAAGGTGAAATGGTCATGAATCAAGGGCAGAAGAGTCTAGTACATGCATTAGATTAGTTGATGTGTGGGAAATGACCTGTTCTCAAAAGTCCTAGCTCTATAACCAATAACTCTGTTCTTTGACAAATTGCTTCTCTGTAGAATCAATGTCTTCTAAGTTTTAAGGATTTTATCATTTTACTCCACCAGTTTGCTAGGAAGACTTAATTAGCAATAGAATAATTTGTTTCTTCTCAACTGCTTTAAAATCCCAAATTACATACCATGTGTTTTCTTCAGGATTTAATACTTTACTGTTGTAGCTGTCAGAATATACTAAGCCCTAATTTTGATTACTAGGTGTTCAATTCTTTGGAGTTTGTACTTCACAGCAAACCATCTGTTTAACAATTTGTAACTATTTTGTATTAATATGTAAACTTTTAAATTAGATAAAGAAATCTTTCACTATTATGGAATTAATCTATCATACCAGGTGTAGAAAACTAATAAATTCCTAATCCCAGTTTGAACTACTACAATTCCTTCTGTACCTAATTGAGCTCTGAACCAGATCATTATTAGAGTGATGTTTAATCTCCACATTAATCTCCAACTGAGTTGGAAGAAAAAATCCTCTCTAAGTCCTTAGCAGAGAAGACACATGAACCAGTTAAGTAGAAAAGTGAAAGATGGGACACCATTTGTATCACGTGCATAGGGCTTACACTTTGTGAGGAATGGAGAAGGATCATAAAATTCCTGAGACAGAGGCTTGGAATGAAACTCAGTGATAGAACACTGAGCCCTTACTAACACATGTAAGGGCTAGATTCCATCCCCATAATTGCTAATACAAAGTCCTGAGATAAAGAATACTGTGACCATTGCTACTTCTAAATAGTCTAACCTTTTGTTTTCTCATTAGTGAAGTGAACTAACTCGCTGCCATTCCAAAACTTCCTAAACAATTAAACCCCCCACGTAAAAAAATGGTATTTTGACCTCATTTTATGATAATTACCATTTTAACGTAAAAACTTACACCTTACAACGACCTTCAACAGCATTTTTAATGCAGTCCATCCATGAACATCTTGAAAATCAAAATCAATACATTTCTCAAGAAGAAGTTTTATTAGATCTTCTGATTCACACCTTATAAGCATACATGAGGGCATTTCTAAAATTACAGAGAGATAAATTTATTAAGGTGCCTAAGGAAAAAGTCATCTAAACAACTGATTTGACATCTTTTATCAATATAGAATCTTGTTTGTCTGTGTAGAATTGCCCATTAATGAACAGAAATGAAAATCTTGAAAGCTCTACTGCTCATCATTGTACACTTTTTCTAAAGCTACATGGAGAAAATTAACAAGAATTATTTTGAACTACTAGGAGTTACAGTGTAGAATTCCTAATTTAATGTCCTTCAAGGGACAACAAATGTGCTGAGGTCATTTACCTGAAGTAAGTAATGATTTAAATAAAGAATTGTCCATTTACTCCCTAGTATAATGTGATATATTAAAATTCATAGCTAAAGGTTAGATTTTAACTATCTGTGTAATTAAAACAATAATAGAGAAAATATCACTACTATACTATTGATAATAATAGTCTTAGTAGTTTCAGTTAGTGCGCTGGTTAACCATGTGCTAGGCACTGAACTAAATTCTACATACATAAACTTACACTTCAATTGTAGTGCCTTCCTCATCATACCAGGGAATATTTTTGGTGATAAGAAATGTTCTCAAAGCCATACTCCCAGCAAGTGGGGAAACTAGGAATAAAACTCAGTCTCATATATATAAAGCCTTTTCTTTATCCCCAGTCTGTGACTTATCATCATTAAAATTTATCCAATCAAATCTATTTGTATTTCCTTTGCTCATACCATTAAAACTCAAACCTCTAAGAAAATTAGGTGGAAAAAGGGGAAAATCTGGCAATATGTGGTAGTAGCAGCTAATAGTCACTTAGGGATAACTTAACATTCTTCAGAGAAAGTCATTTATTTTTTTTTTCATTTTTCTTTTATTATTCATATGTGCATACAAGGCTTGGTTCATTTCTCCCCCCTGCCCCCACCCCCTCCCTTACCACCCACTCCACCCCCTCCCGCTCCCCCCCTCAATACCCAGCAGAAACTATTTTGCCCTTATCTCTAATTTTGTTGTAGAGAGAGTATAAGCAATAATAGGAAGGAACAAGGGTTTTTGCTGGTTGAGATAAGGATAGCTATACAGGGCATTGACTCACATTGCTTTCCTGTGCGTGGGTGTTACCTTCTAGGTTAATTCTTTTTGATCTAACCTTTTCTCTAGTTCCTGGTCCCCTTTTCCTATTGGCCTCAGTTGCTTTAAGGTATCTGCTTTAGTTAGAGAAAGTCATTTAAAGAAAATATTCATCCAGTACACTATGATCTTCAACTCCTATTTATGCTTAATAAATAATTTTGAATAAAGTTATATAAGAAACATAATTGATAAATACTATGATTTCAGAATTTCATTTTTAGTCAAAAGTTAAACTAAAAGCCTTTGCATTTTAAAGAAAATAAACTAATATGGAACCCCTTTAGCTAATATAAAATTACATGACTGTCAAAATAAGATTATAAATTTCTGACACCAATCAATATTACAAGGGAATATGAACCATAATATATACTATTCTTTGTGTTTCTCATTCTGAATAATTGCTTTTTACCTTACTGAAGTTTTGTGTTGATATTTGTCATTGTATACCAATAAACATGTTAATCTTCTTACTATCTATTTAATATTTCTTTCTTGGGCAATTATTATCACTATGTAACACCACTAAGATTTTCTGGGAAAAGTTGAAGGTACTGTACCTCTGCAGATCATCAAATATTTGTGTATTTGCTCCACTATTTATTAAAAATTCTGCCCTCTCTGTTTCATTTTCCTTTAGAGCAAGCAAAAGTGGTATGAGTTCTTCCTGGGAAATGACAAACTCAGTTTATAATTCAAAAATTATGTATTTTTTTACTGAAATGAAAGTCTTAGGCAAGACCCTATGAACATGAACTTAAAATGCACAGAGTAAATATACAGTGTTCTCATTATTCTCACCCCACTTTGTTTTCACGTGTTGCTCTTTCTCCTTGAAATGCCCCCACCCTGCCTAGTCCTCTCCAAAACTCACATTAAGTACTTAACTGGTTTCATGAATCTTACCTCCTACCACAGCATCTATATGCCATGTTATTTTGTGACTACTCCCATGTAAACCAAGAGCTTCTTGATGGCGGGGGCCATTATCTTTATCACAAGGGCCTCATACCCAGAAAACAGCCCCAAAGGTTTTCAGTATTTTATTGAATAGGTGAGTGAAATTTTCATATATAGATCAGAGTTTGGGACTAAATTCCAAAGAATATTTACTTTTCCAAAATTGCCAGTCTCATTAATATCTGAGAAATATCACAAAACTATGAATTATATATTTCATATTGAACAAATTTCTTTAATTTTATTTAATTCCTTCTGATAGTGCTTTCTTGTGGCAAGCATTAGCATTTGATGAACTAGAGTTTCAGCATCACAGTGCTGAAAGCTTGCCAATGACACAGCTGTTTCTGCAGGTCATGGAGGAAGTTTGCCCAATTCTTTTTCATTTATGGTGTCAGGACCCCAGATACTAATGTCAAGCTCTTGCTCCAAATGGGTCACTAAGGAAATGGACTCCAAATTAAATAAGCCTCAAAGAAACTTCTAACCTTAGATTCTAACCTTAGCCGCTAGAAAGCTCAATATCAAACTTTATTCTCACATATCATGATAACCCTGCAACCCTAATGCACATTTGCCTTTTTGTTTGAGGTTTTTTGATTTTTTTGTTTTGTTTTGTTTTTGGTTTTTGGTTTTGGTTTTGGTTTTTTTGCAACAGGGTCTGGCTATGTAGCCCAGGCAGCCTAGAACTCAAGGTTCTTCTGCTTTTAGTCTCCTGAGTGCTGGGATGATAGGCATCCACAACCACATTCACTCATCTACTGTTTCTATTCATTTGTATTCTGGTACCATTTCAATTCTAACTAAAGTTATTTTCATTTCATTCAAAACTTATTAATCAGAAATAAAAAGGTGTTTTATCAATGAAAATTCTAATACTGATTTGAGTTCATTATTTTAGCATAATGAAAGACAGTCAATCACCTGAATTGTTAAGGGGCAAGGCTGAAAAGAAAGCTAGAATGCTGGTCAGAATGTGTCCAACCTGCCACCGATAATGGTGATTAAGCTAGTGAAGCTTGTAGATATTCCAACAGGAAAGTCATTATTTAGAGTAGAAAGAAAACCTTTTAAAATACCAATTTGTAAGTTCTAAAATTCAATCCCATTTCTAAGAGACTAATGTAAACTACAGATCATATTCTTAAAAATTAATATAATCTTGAAAACCCTGTCATCTATATCACAAAACACTTTGGAAACAGGAGTTTTAGACTCAAAAACATGTAGGCAAAGTAGGTGACATGAGGAAATGATGATGTGGAACCTATCAAGTTAGAACATAGTTGGCCCTTGTGTAATGAGGTTGCCTTCTTCACAGACACCCAAGAGTCAACTGGTCTCAAATGAGAATGAATACCATTTGTTAAGAGCATTTTGAAATACAGGCTTCTAGAGTCTCCTGAAAGTTAACTGTGTGCTAAATATGTCTAGCAGCCACATTAAGTCACGCCCTTGTGTTTTTCTCTTTGCCATGGATGTTTCCCAAAGGGGGCATAAAACGTAAACAGTTATATGTGAAATCTTTCCTTTATTCATACCATGTATTACCAAAAAGTCAGGCACCTGAATGAAATAAAACAGAATCAAAATACCAACTCAAAGATTTTCCCAGCACTTGATAATTTGTGCTCCATTCATATTCAACTTTCCCAGAGTGTTACCTAAGTGAATAATTAATTGCAAAGTATTACTGAAGCTAAATTTTTTTATTGTTTTATTATTCATATGTGCATACAAGGCTCGGGTCATTTCTCCCCCCACCCCCTCCCTTACCACCCACTCTGACCCCTCCCTCTCCCCCCCCCCACCCCCTCAAAACCCAGCAGAAACTATTTTGCCCTTATTTCTAATTTTGTTGAAGAAAGAGTATAGGCAATAATAGGAAGGAACAAGTGTTCCTGGTTGAGATAAGGATAGCTATACAGGGAGTTGACTCACATTAATTTCCGGTACGTGTGTGTTGCCTTCTAGGTTAATTCTTTTTGATCTAACCTTTTCTCTAATTCCTGGTCCCCTTTTCCTATTGGCCTCAGTTGCTTTTAAGGTATCTGCTTTAGTTTCTCTGCGTTAAGGGCAACAAATGCTAGCTAATTTTTTAGGTGTCTTACCTATCCTCACCCCTCCCTTATGTGCTCTCACTTTTATCATGTGCTCAAAGTCCAATCCCCTGTTGTGTTTGCCCTTGAGCTAATGTCCGCATATGAGGGAGAACATACGATTTTTGGTCTTTTGGGCCAGGCTAACCTCACTCAGAATGATGTTCTCCAATTCCATCCATTTACCAGCGAATGATGATATTTCGTTCTTCTTCATGGCTGCATAAAATTCCATTGTGTATGCATACCACATTTTCTTAATCCATTCGTCAGTGGTGAGGCATCTTGGCTGTTTCCATAACTTGGCTATTGTGAATAGTGCCACAATAAACATGGATGTGCCGGTGCCTCTGGAGTAACCTGTGTCACAGTCTTTTGGGTATATCCCCAAGAGTGGTATTGCTGGATCAAATGGTAGATCAATGTTTAGTGTTTTAAGTAGCCTCCAAATTTTTTTCCAGAGTGGTTGTACTAGTTTACATTTCCACCAACAGTGTATGAGGGTTCCTTTTTCCCCCCGCATCCTCACCAACACCTGTTGTTCATGGTGTTGCTAATGATGGCTATTCTAACAGAGGTGAGGTGGAATCTTAGTGTGGTTTTAATTTGCATTTCCTTTATTGTGAAGCTAAATTTTTTAGAGGATTCCCATCTTTGTTCTTATTAGACTTCATGTTTACAACTGCCAGGCTGATAACAACAGGGCTCAGTAAACTTAATAGGCACACTGAAATCATTATTTTCTTTTGTTTGAGTTTTAATATAAAGTTGCCTTCTACAGCAAGTTTTGCCTTCCTGTGTTGTTTTGCACTGCTTGAAAAAAAGTTGGTGAGAATATATTTGAAAGAAATTACCTTTAACAAATTCAATGCTTTCACATATATTTATCATGAATGAACGGAAGAATAATGTACCCTTCAGTGCATCTTTCAAAGTATTAATAGTTAAAGTGGAATCTTGAACAATTACATTATTTCAGAGTATTTTCATTCAGGAAATGCTTGAGTTTCCAAGCATGGAAAATTGACCTTATCTATGACACTGCTAACACACATGCTTTTCAAATATTTTGGAATTAAAGTTGCATGATGTATATCTTGTTTTTAATAATTCAAGATGATTAGCATTTATCTTTATGTGTTCATTGTAGATGGCATAATAGAGAGCAGTGTTGCCTTTCCTGTCCTTAATGTTTGGATCTGCACCATTTTGTAGAAGAACAGTCACACAGTTGTTCCTCTGTGTTTGTGCAGCCTGTGGGTAGTGTACCAAAAAAACAGATCATTAATTCGATAAACTCAAATAAAACATTCTATGGGTGTCACTGATTGTTTACACTTAAAGAAGATAAATTTACTTTCATTCTAAGCATTTAAATCACATCCTGGTCATACTGAAATGAACTACCTTAACCAGAGCTATACTTTCATCACTATCACAGGCATTAATCTCACAGTGCTTCTGCAGTAGGAAAGTCACCACGTGTGTATTCCCATAGAAAATGGCATAATGCAGAGCAGTCCTGTGGAAATGAAAGTGATTTTTACAAAATTATAGAGTGATAGCTCAAAATACACAAGTATTATCTAATTCTAACTATTGCATGTAATTCCTCTGCTTTCTAAACAAATATTTCTTCTAAGAAAGGAAGACATTTATTAGCTCTTATTAACTAACTACAATAAAGAAAATGTAGCCTATTTGAATGATAATTTTTGGCACTGGGAATCGAACATTTGGCCTCCAGTGTGTTAAGCAAGCGCTCTACCACTGAGCAACATAATCTTCAATCCTGAGAAGCTTATTTGAATAAAAATGACATGACATTTAGATTTAACTCCCAGGTTCGAATCCATCTATTATCTATTAGCTAAGGACTTTCTAGGCCTCAATTTCCTCATCCACAAAATGAGAATCAAAAACAGTTATCTTGGTGACACAACTCTGATGTTTCGATGAGAATCTATCATGCGCATTATTTACCATTTATTGCACATAACAGCTCAACACGTTTTAAATGTTATTTCTACTTAGTGAACAATATTGGAAGTAATTGAAATGATACAATTATACCTATTTCACAGATTTTTTTTCCTTTTTCTTTTATTATTCATATGTGCATACAAGGCTTGGTTCATTTCTCCCCCCGCCCCCACCCCCTCCCTTACCACCCACTCCACCCCCTCCCTCTCCCCCCCACCCCCTCAAAACCCAGCAGAAACTATTTTGCCCTTATTTCTAATTTTGTTGAAGAGAGAGTATAAGCAATAACAGGAAGGGACAAGGGTTTTTGCTGGTTGAGATAAGGATAGCTACACAGGACATTGACTCACATTGATTTCCTGTACGTGGGTGTTACCCTCTAGGTTAAATCTTTTTGATCTAACCTTTTCTCTAGTACCTGTTCCCCTTTTCCTATTGGCCTCAGTTGCTTTAAGGTATCTGCTTTAGTTTCTCTGCGTTAAGGGCAACAAATGCTAGCTAATTTTTTAGGTGTCTTTCCTATCCTCACCCCTCCCTTGTGTGCTCTCGCTTTTATCATGTGCTCATAGTCTAATCCCCTTGTTGTGTTTGCCCTTTATCTAATGTCCACATATGAGGGAGAACATACGATTTTTGGTCTTTTGGGCCAGGCTAACCTCACTCAGAATGATGTTCTCCAATTCCATCCATTTACCAGCAAATGATAACATTTCATTCTTCTTCATGGCTGCATAAAGTTCCATTGTGTATAGATACCACATTTTCTTAATCCATTCATCAGTGGTGAGGCATCTTGGCTGTTTCCATAACTTGGCTATTGTGAGTAGTGCTGCAATAAACATGGGTGTGCAGGTGCCTCTGGAGTAACCTGTATTTCACAGATATTTTTAAGGATTATGCATTTCAATGAGTGTAATGTGCTAGTTTTTTTAGGTGAATTGAGATACATTCTACTTTATGGCCCAGGCTGGCCTCAAACCTTGGATCCTCCCACTTCAGTGTCCAAGAAGTTGGGACTACAGGTGTGTGTCACTGTGCCTAGCTTGACATGATGCTTTTCTCTGAAATGGGAATTACAATTCATAATGTCTTACAACTAGTTGGCAGATTTTAAATTTTCTTAATAAGTTTACAAAATAGATGATTCTCACACAATCCATGTTGCCTTACATTGAGTAAAATGAGATTCTCCTCATGTCATAGGCATTTAAACAAATTTTGTTTTTTTTTTTTTTTTTGGTTCAGTACTGTGCTGGGGCTTGAACTCGAGTCCTATACCATGAGCCACTCCACCAGCCCTTTTTTGTGATGGTTTTTTTTCAATATAGGTTTTCATGAACTATTTGCCCTGGCTGGCTCTGAATCTCGATCCTCCTGACCTTTGCCTTCTGAGTAGCTAGGATTACAGGTATGAGCCACCAGCTGAAATCTTTGATTTTTATGGGGTTCATGTAAAAATGATCAACATAGGAAGAATTCAAATTAGCAAACACTGAATTTTCTTATTCAAGAACACAGAACCAAAGTCTGGGCACAGGGCCATGGGCCTTGTTACCGAGAACACCATGGAGCATTTCAACACAGTCTAAGAGTCTGCTGCCGCTTGCAAACCAGGGCCCTGGCATTGAGGACAGTGGAGGCTAGACATTGTGTGGGGCCCACTCTGCTCTCAGGGCAAAAATTCAGAGAATCCTGAATGCATACCAATATATAAGGGTGTTGGAACAGTGAGACTCAGAAATTTTGCACTTGAAGGTGGATGATGCTGTTGACTGTAGTCTGCCTGAAGTTAGGACTAAACTGAAAAAGCAAGATGAGCTTGGAGCATGGAAAGTGTGACAACCACCAGTGAGCTCTACTCTCCTCCACCAGGGGAAGTAAGTTATGAAGATGGTTATTGAGGATGACTGTGATTCACCTTTCAGAAATACTTAACTAATGAGTGAAGAAGCATGAGAGAAATATGGTAATGTGCTGAGAAGTGAAAAATGACACCCCTTCTAAACATTAGTGACATAACTGATAAAGAGGGGGAGACACATTGTTCCACTTCAAATTTTCTTGTATGATCCTTCACTAAAGAATATAAATGCATGGGAATACACTGATATAAAATGGATTTTGATTCTCATATGAATAATTTTTGTGAAATTGATACACTATGGAAATATTTCCCTCATTGTGCACTTTTCTGCCATCCTGCAGGCAGTATTTTCCACCAAATCGCAGGCAGTAACAATGTTTTTTACTGTGTACATTAAAATGCCATATTACTTAATTTCGTTAGTAAAGTCAATTTTAAATAGTCAATAAAGTGATTAAAACGGTAGATACTGGGGACGGGAAACCAGCTAACGCCTTCGTCTTGTTTCGCTCCTGGTGAAGATGGCCTGGCGCGGCCCCTCCAGATGTGCAGCTCGCAGGTGCCGAGGAGCCTGTGGTGGGAAGAAACCCAGAACCTGGGTTCAGCACAGCCTGGCGTCCTCCCCATGGGGCGAGCTGGGGAGGGTGGCCCCGCCTCCCTGTCCTTGCTTCGCTGTCCTTATTACCTCTCCTTGCTGTCTCTGTAATTCACTTTCTGCTTCCCTCGTCTGAGGATCTGCTTTATTTCGTCCAGGTCACCCTCATATGCCGCCCTGCTGAAGGCATCGCCAGTCTGTTCCGTAGCTGAGCTCAGGACTGTGATGTCGAAAACCCAGGAAGCACTTCCGTGTGTCGCAGAAGCCCAAGGGCGTCCTGTCCTTTACCCCCAAACCAAAGGCCTTCTTCATGGTTGAGGCGCCCGGCCTCAAAGGTCCCTTTCCTACCCCCCTCAGCTGCCTCACAGGTCCCTTCCTTCCTCTATCAGCTTTTCGCGAACTCCAGAATCCAGTTACTTCGTCTCCAAATTAGCACAGCGTACCAACACAGAGCTCTGTGATGAGTAACTGTCAAGTGGCAGAAACGTTGGCTTAAAAGTCGTTGTCAAGCAACGCAGGTAAACACAAGTGCACGCGAGTTCCAACGCGCATGCGCGCGTCAGAGAGCCGTGACCAGACCACAGCCAACCAGTGCCCAACTACGCATGTGCCAGGCCCAGCCTGTCGAATCACAGATGGAGGGCAGCCCAGAATTCATTCAAATTTCGAAGTGTATTATATACATCTTTCAAAATGTCATAATTAAACTTATTTTTTCATAATAGAAAAAAGAATAAAATCTCAATGGAGCACCTCAGGTGTGCCTCAAACAGTTGGTAGTCAGCTATGCTCAAGTGCGCATGTGCTAGTTCCTACCTGTAGGGTTGTCAATACAACTCGAGCCCAGCCCAACATGCCTTCAAAATTCAAAATCAAACTGCATTGTATACATGCTTGAAAATTTCATAATGTAACCCATTGTTCTTTTACAAAATAAAATTTAAATGTTAATGGAGCAACCAATTTGCACCTCACACAACAGTGACAGGCCCAGCACGCAACGGTGCTCAACTGCACATGTGCACGGTCCCGCCTGTCATATTGGCGCACAACAGCGGCCACCTTTCCGTCAGAATTCAAAGTCAAAGTGCGTTATATACATGTATCTAAACGTTATAGGAAACATATGTTGTGTACAATAAAAAAAAGTTTAAAAAAAGAAGTTAATGGCGTACTCATGTGTATGCTTCAGTCAATGACAGACTGCAGCCAAGGCTGCTCAAGCACGCATATCCAAGCCCTGTCTGTCAAATCGCCACAGGAACGCAGCTCTTCGTTCCTTCAAAATTCGAAGGTCAACGTACATTATACATATATATGAAAATGTCATAACGAAAACCAGGTTTTGTACAGAAAAAAAAAACCGAAAACGTCAATGGGAGGCGAGCATGGCTTCCCTCGAGAACAGCCTCAGACTCTGCACCCACAGGGCACTGCATCTCAATTCCCAGAGCCGCAATGACGTCCAATGGCCAAGACAGCAGCGTCCTGGGGGTCGCCTGCCATCCTACCCGATTTGGGATTTTACGATGGAGGGTGGCGGTGCCTGGATTTAATTGACAACTGTTTTGCCAGAAGCTGGATGACATGTAGAGGTAATTATCAGTGATATCAGATACAGGGATGACTAGGAGAAACACCCTGACATGAGCAGCAATGGCCCTGCCATCCCCACTTCTCCTGGAATGATCTGTATAACCCCCACCATCCCTCACCTCACTGGAGTTACTGACAGCTAGTCGCATCCCACTTTCCACCACCTGCCCACCAATTGGCTTACCCACCACCTGCTGACCCCTACTCGGATAAAGGAGAAGAAAATCCACTGTCATTGGCAAAGTCCCCCTAACTCACAAAATGAATTACTAAATTATTAATTGAAATTTTTCAGTCTTTCGAAATGTGATAATTAAACTTATTTTGTATAATTTTTTTAAAGAGGGGAAAAAAGTCAATGAAGCACCGCAAATGTGCCTCAGACAGTGCTGACAGATCCTGGAGCAAACGCTGCTCAACTGCGCATGTGCATGGCCTTCCCTGTCATATTGCAGCCCAAGGGCTGCCTATCTTGCGTCAGAATTCAAAGTCGAAGTGCGTTATATACATGTGTTTAAACGTTATACGAGACTTATTTTTTGTACAATGAAAAAGTGTAAAAATAAAAAAGTTAATGGAGCATCCACCTGTGCGTCTCTGTCAATAATGACACTCGGCAGCCAATGCTGCTCAAGCGCGCATGTGCAAGCCCTGCCTGTCAAATCGCTACAAGAACGCAGTTCTGCATTCCTTCAAAATTCAGAAGTCGGCTGCTGCTTCTGCTGCTGGCGGAGTCTGCGGCTTGGGCTGCAACCACGGGGTCAGGACCGCAAGCAGCGCAGGGCGGGCCGGACAGGGGCGCGCGGGGCGCCGCAAGCAGCTTGGCTCCGCGCGGGCCGCCACGGGGCGCTCCCTCCTCCTCCTCCTGCCGGCCCCAGGCGCGCTGGTAGCCGGGCCCAGCGCCCAGCCCCGCGAGCTGCATGAAGATGGTGCGTCGCACCGCCAGGAAAGGAAAGCCAGGGCGAGGCAAGGAGGAGGCGGGAAGGAGGAGGTAATATAGCCGCTAAGACAGACGGGAGGCTGAAAATGAAGACCAGCCACATGGGGTTCACCCCGCTGCAGAACTGGGACCATTAGGGCTCGGTGCACAGATTGGCTCCAGGCTTGCCGTCGGGTCGGGAGCTGACCATGAGAAGGCGGCCGGCGGTGGCTGCTGCAGGGACGGCAGTGGCTGCCCCCGCTGCTGCTGCTTCGCGGCTTGGGCAGCGGCGCTAGTGGCTCCGGCGGCTGGGCGGGGCCGGCAGGCGCGGGGCCTGGGCCTGGGCAGGGAGCGGCGGCGCTACCAACCGTAGGACTGCCTCTGGATCCTGGCCGCCGTGTACTTCACGGACGTGGGCACGGACATCTGGACTACAACTTGCGCGGCCAGCGCCGGTGATTCGGGCTCACGCTCTTCTTAGTAGTGCTCGACTCTCTCTCGGTGCAAGTGTTCAGCTTCCACTGATTCGTGCATGATTTCAGCACCGAGGACAGTGCGACGACCACCGCCTCCACCTGTCCCCAGTCCGGAGCCCATTGCAAGAAAGTGGTCAGCGGTGGGTGTGCAGCCAAGAAGGCGAAACTCATCCTTCCACGCCACAGAGACAAGCATCCAACGCCAGCAAGAGCAACATCACCATCACCAACTGTGGCAGCAACTGCCGCGAGGCCACCCGGAGCCAGCGGCAATCAGAGGTTTGCTTCCTGCTCCTTCTCCATCTGGCTCCTGCAGCCGCTCATCCACATCTTGCAGCTGGGGCAAATCTGAAGTCTTATACAGGAATCCTTTTATAAAGTAAAGAGAATTCCGAGATGTGCAGGATGTAGTTTCTCACCTTCAGGGAAATTTCATCCAGTTGGACAAGTAGATCAGAAAGCCGCCAACACAGTGCACATGGTCACTGCTACCTGAGTGAGTTATATGGAGTTCTGTGGAAGATGGGCGCATGCAGTAAACTGGTTGACAAACTTAGCAGTGCTTCACTTTGAACTGATTCTCTTCTGAGGCAGTTGGAAAGCCCTGAACAGAAGTATTGAAGCCCACTGTGCCTGGCCTTAAGTACAGTCGTTGTTCCAGTAGAAATTCCACAGTCCCAGCTCTCATGGATGAGGAGGTGCTCCCATACCAGCATGGTACCTGAAGACACAGATAAACATTGAGCTGGCCTTGACTTTGCTTCAGCCAAATATGTTCAATCAACCCTCTCTGATGAAAACCCAAAAATGCAGTGTGGGTTGTGTCTGACTTAAAGGCATACCAGAATGGGTATAAAGTGACTTTATCATATAAAAACATCATGTCTCATGAAACAAAGAAAAACAGTGGTTAAGTCTGTCATGGATGACCATAAGTATTCTAAATTCACTTAAAGGTTGTCAATTTTTAAAAAAGACAAAAAAAGCTTAGTGATATGGGCTGGAGATTTCCTGTGTAGCAAATAGATGAGTTCCTGGTCTTTCTTTCTAGAGATGCTTAGGGAAGAAATCACTTTAAATAAAATGAACGAAGTAGGCAATCAATTTGTGCAGCACTACTGTCATAAGAGATAATGAAAAACACAAGTACTTGGTATTGAAGTAGATTAAAGGCTGGTACTTGAGAGGCATGTACTCAACAATTCCTTTGTAGGATCATTTCATTGTAACCAAATGCAATGGGTTCATCCATTGGTGAGTGCAAGGCCAAAAAGCACAACCAGGAAGGAAAAAAATTCAAAAGTCAAAGTACATTATATATGTATGAAAATGTCATAATGAAAACCAGCTTTTATATAATACAAAAGAAAAACGTCAATAGAAGGCTAGCACGACTTGAGGACAATAACAGGGGTTCCTGCCACACTCCACCTGCTACAGCTCCCCACAAGCACACACTATATTCTTCCAACCTGGGCTGCACAACATAGAGCACCAGATGGAGGAGGTGTGGAACTTACACGACTAGCACCTGCTTATGCACGATCACACTGTCATTGGCAAAAGTCCTATTTTCAGGGTCAAGTCCATATTGAGCCACCTCTGCCAGAAGGAGTCAGTGGGAGCCAAGACTCCCAGTGAGTGCTTCTGCTAGGTCCCTGAAAGATTGTCCCTCCTCTACTCTATGGCTGCTCATAAAGTGTGGTTGCTAAAGTACACAGTCGATTATCACTGCCTGAGTACTTAAATGCCTCCTTATGAGGAGGTGTTGCTAGAATAGCCAAATCCCAAAGGGAGGTTTGTCCTTCAGGAGAAGTTGCTCAAAATTGGATTCACATTCTCGACAGAAAACAGAAAGCTGCTCCTGTGACCTGCCTGACATCCTTAGTAGAAAAGGAAGCATTCATTTGGCTCAAGACTTTGCATATGTCTTTGAAGCCAAGTTTCCTAGTTAGTCATGGCTATATATTTCCACAGACCTCATCTTGCAAGATGAAATGAGATGGTAAAGAGGATGAATATTCTGCTGGCAGAGAAGCTAATGTGACAGATTCACAGACTTCCTCAAGGAAAACCAAACACCAAAAAGGAACATTAGGCCTACCCTGATCTTGGAAAATGAAGTCATTGTTCAAATTAACTGGTTCCCTTAGGTCACAATAGCTATGTTCATGCAGTTCCATTATACAGACACACCTCTCAGTGGAGGTACAAGTGACCTTTATTGTGACTGGAAAAAAATTAAAAATATAGATTAATCCCATTTTGCTAGGGTAATTGTCATACACATAGCATGAAAATATGTTGATAAGTAGGAAACATTCTATTCATAAATATAATACAGAAATGTATTAAGGTATCAAACTTTTTCAAAACTTATACAAAGATAATGAGAAATTATTTCAGAGTCCCAAAGCAATTAATTAGGAATGTGGAATAGAATTATTAGCCACTTTAAATTCTTCAATGTGAATCAAATTTATTATGAGACAGATTTCAGCCAACTTGACCTGTAGCCCTCAACTTCTCCAGAATGTGCTCATGTCATAGGTCCATGTGCCAGAGATCACCTGGGTTACCATATTTGACATACACCACTTTGGCATGAAAAGTGTGGATTAGGAAGAAGAGAGATAGCTCTAGCTGACTTAAGCCTCCAAACCTGAATGTACATCTGCAAGAAACTTTAGAATTCATCACAGTCATGTCTCTGAAGAAAAGGAAATTCTTCATGAGGGAAAGGGGTGCAATTGACAATCTGCTTCTTATGGAAAGTCTCACATTGTGAAAGAAAAGAAGACAATAGTGATCAACATCCTAAGGGCGTTGCACTGCTCCCACCCATAAGATTGGAAAATCACTGCACTCCAAGTAGCATCAGTAAGAATGAACATGAAATGTATGAGGTTATCTGCCTACAGAAGTGACCCTCACCAAGGAATGCCTTCTGTGGTTATCGTTTATAAGAATAGTAGAAGGGGGAAAAGAAAAGCACAAATGACCTCAGTAAAGAGGTTAGGGCTGGAATACAGATGAAGCAAACTGAGTTGAGGCCTTGAAATTTAAGAATTCTGAGGAAATTTTAAAATGGAAATAGAAAGGACAGGTGAAGGGGGTGCTCTTTCTCGTGCTCCCTCCCTTGCCAGTGCGAGGTTTTCTCTCGCACTCCTTGGTTATTACTGGACCTAACTGGTCTTAACTGGGGGCAACTGGAGATTTTAGAGAAGATATAGGGTAGACAGACAGAAAGAAATTTGGGGTCAGGTGTGTTGTATGCTCAGCTGGAGATACACAACCCTCATTGTTTCTTTTTCTCTATCTTGATTCTTTAAGGGCTTTCTCCTTTGCAGTTCTTTAAAACCTTGCTTAAAACCTCTTTCCTTAGGCTCACACTGTCCCTTGTTTGTTCTCAGCTTATCTTTAGCTCGATTCCTCTTAAAGTCTTTTGCCCCCAGACGTGCACTGTCCCATCTCTCTTTAGCTCTCTTAAAGTCTGGGTACTACAACCTGCATATGCATAACCCTTAAAATCTTGGTCCTTAGACTTGCACTGTGCACTGTCCCATGTTCTCTTTGGCTTTTCTTTAGCTTTAGTATGAAGTTCTTTCTCAGCTTTGCTTTCTGAAGCCTATGTTAAAGTTCTCAGTGCAGACTTTCTTTAAATCCCTCTTTAGAATTTTCCCTTTAAGCAATTGTTCCTTGTTCCCTTCAACAACTCTTTTCCCTTCCAAAAGATTCTCACACCAAAAAGCCCAAGGTAAAGCCCCAAAAGCAGAAAGCAAAAGCCCCTCTTCCTCCTTCAGGGGACTTTTATAGCAGCAAACAGGGTGGAGCCACAGGGAGGGGCATGACAGGAGAAACCTGCGTTCCTCCTTCTCTGAACACAAGCTTAGGAGACGCAGCTGTTCTGCCTTTTCCTGTTTCATGGCTGAGGGCTATGTCTATCTCAGCCTACAGGTAAAAGCAATTAACTGCATCTCGCCTTGCTTGTGTCCAGTTCTCATAGACTTTAATCTGCTCCCACAGACAGGAGTAAACACCAAGGGGTGCTGTATTTACTAGTGAAGTAGAGAGTGTAGCTAGCCACTGTTAGAAAATGAAGCTGACCAGCAAAGTTGGAAAAGAAATACAAATCAAAACCATATTAGGATTCCAACTCACTCCTATTAGAATGCTATCATCAAGAACATAAACAACAACAAATCTTGGCAAGGATGTGGGGGTAAAGGAACCCTCATAAGCTGTTGGTGGGAATGTAAATTAGTCTAACCACTATGGAAAACAATATAGAGTCTCCTCTAAAAACTAAAAATAGAACTGCCATATGATTCGGCAATACCACTCCTAGGGGTATGCCTGAAGGGATGTAAGTTAGGCTATCATAAAGGCACCTGCACACCCATGCTTATTGTTAGCATTATTCACAAGAGCTAACTTATTGGAAAAGCCAAGATGCTCCACTACTGATAAATGCATTAAGAAAATGTGGTATTTATATACAATGGAATTTTATTCGGCAATGAAGTATGAAATTTGTCAGTTGCAGGTAAATGGATGGAACTGGAGAACATCATCTTAAGTGAAGTTAGCCAGGTTCAGAAAGCCAAACGCCACATTTTTTTTCTCATATGTGGATATAGGCCTAATACCAATACAGCAATATTACAAAAAAGAGGTCACACTAAGGGGAGGTCACATACAAGAGAGAGAGGGTAAAAGAAGGAACTTAAGAAGGTGACTTGATGTACTTTCTATACAATAATTAATATAGAATCTTCAAAACCTGTTGCAATCACCATAATGTTGGATCTGGAGACCGAAGGCAGATGAGTGGGTAGCCCATCCCCCATGGAGAGCACCATGAGCCCTGCACCTGAGAAGGAGCTATAAATCTGCATTCCTGCATCCTGAGGAGGAGATACAGGGGTTCATAAATCTGCCACGGGTCTGATAACCAAAATGCTCTCAAGGTTATTCTTCCCCCCAGCCAATAAGGGGCAAACAGACCAGCTCATCTGAGAAAGTCCACGTGCAAATACATGGCCAATAGAAAAATCCACCTAACTCAGAGCTGGGACATCCATAAAAGCCCCAGCCTTCACCTGTGCAGCAAGCTACCAACTTCCGGGCTCTGCTGCACTTCTCTAGCTGTAGCCTTTCCTTTCTCTCTAATAAATCCAACTTTATATACCCGGCTTTGGCTCATCATTCAACTGCCTCACAAGCCAGTTCTCTGGCCTGTGAAGGCAAGGACCATCGACACCAGCATGTAACAATAAGAAGAGGACTAAGATAGAAAGGAGAAAATAGAGAAGATGAACCAATTTGTGTTATGATGCATATATACTGGAAATACCACAAGGAAACCAATGTATATCTATCTTAAACAAAAATATGTTTTTCACAAAAATGGGGAACAGGATGGCAGAACAGATCCTGTCTGGGGCGTTGATTCTAGATAGAGGGGGATAATGTGGGGAGAGAGTATAGGAGGGTGAATATGGTACTAATACCGTGTGTGCATATATTGTGTGTATATTAATGGATAAATGAGACCTCTTGAAACTATTCCAGGAATGGAGAAGGAAGGGAGAAAGGAGAATGATGGAGGGGTTGAATTCAACTATGATATATTGTAAGAACTTTTGTAAAGGTCACAATATACCCCCAGCACAACAATAAAAGAGAGAAAAACATCAGTTGTGTTATGCCCTCTATAATCTTGTGTAAAAATGAACACTGTCTCCATGTCCCCAGATATGTAACAGGAACATTCCATTCAACTGTGTCATTTCATTTGAGTAAGCATTCATTTCTGGTGATGTAAAAATGGTTCCAAGGACAAGCAGTATCAGTTGTAGAGTGGCTTAGAAAAAGACTTCAAGTGCACTTGAGCCTTTACCAGATTTGCATGATGTTTTACCATTTTTTTGACCCAGGGGAAAATTACAAAAGTAAAATAATTGTTTGAACCAAATATAATTGAACAAGTTTTCACTGACTACCACTTTTATTCAAGTATCATTTCAATCAGTGCACATTGTATTTTAGCTTTGATGGTGCTTCCATGATCTTCTTAAAGCACAGAAGAACACCTTCGGCCTGCGTCTAATCAGGCATTAACCTTGGTTTTTCTTTTCAAGGTTTCCTATAGTAAATCTAAGGTGTCTTAGGCAGGTTTGAAATCAAAGAACTTAAAAGAGAACACATTAAATGACTCTTGTAATAAATAAATTATAGATAATTGCTAAATTTTATCTTTTCATAAATAAAAATTTCATTCTCACATTCTTAAAATGTGAGGATCAGGCCCTGAATGCTGCAGAGTCATCAAATTGGACTAATCTGTGCAAAAGACAATGATAAACTTCAAATACTTCTCTAAATTGCCTCACTTGCAACAAATACAAAATTTTCTCCTTAGATCTTGCCAGAAAAATTAAGGAATATTTATTTTTCAAGAAAGTGATAATTGTGAAAATGCAGAGATTATACAAAGGAAGATTTGGAAGAACTGACCTTATGGGTTTTTATTTTTAATACTCTATAACTTACAGGGCTATTAATTTTATACCTAATCTAGGTAGACACAGATGTGAGTGGTTTCTTTTTGGAAAATTGATTTGTGTGAAAAATTGATGTGTGGAAAATTGAATGGATTTTGATTTATGAAATTATTCTATAATTCTTTGAAAAATAATGTTATGTGAGTGCTAACTCGATAATTGAATGCCTAACTTCCACATGACAAGACCTTGTTTAAGTCCCCAGTACCCGCTGTTTTCAAATATCAGAGTTGATAAGGTGGATGTTGATGACGCAGAATTGTTTTTACATATGTCAAACTATTCTCTGACCAATGATTCAAAGCTAAAATAGTTTAACGCAAAATAATACTTAGATCATGATTATTTTTAAAATATATCCTCTTAATTTATCTAGACACAACAGATGCTTCAGAACAAACTGAATTGGAATGTCAAATGAAAAATTTTGAAGTTGAATGCTATAAATTCAAAATCAAAGTATATTCAAATAAAACAGAAACAGGAGAATATAAGGAGCCCCGTGAAGAACAATCTAAGCATATCTTTTGGTGAAACAGGATCATGAAATTTATAGGATATGAAATCTAACTAAATAATATAACTTTGGAAAATAATGTTAGTGAACTTTCTTTTAAAATGTTAACCCAAGATAGTGTATGTCACATACCCTTTTGTGTTCTATAGGGCATGTTTCCAATTAATAGCTCCTATTTAACGAGATCTCTTAGATTTTCTCCTCAGTATTTTGAATCTCTCTAATTAACACAGTAATACTGCTTCTCAACATTCCTACAAATAGAAATATTAAGGAATAACTATTCTTGGAATTTTTTATCCTGACCCCAAATGGTCAAACACTGCTACTAAGTGCACAGTCTGGCACTTAGAAGCTTCTCTTGCTTGTGGTCATTGTTGTGACCACCAGAGGGTGCTGGGAGACAAACTGTCTTCAGAGTTTCTGCATACACATGGTACAGAAGAATGACAAAAATGGAATGAAGTGAAGGTTAATTCTCAAAGTGGTCAAAAATAGGTCCTTGGTCCCTTGGATGGGGTGTGAGCAAGACAGAAAGAGCAGGGCCTCCTATGTTGCCTTGGTGAGGATGTAATGAGATAATGATCTCAAGAGCTATTTTACTTGTTTTTGATCACTAGCTCACCTACCTTGTTCTAGAAAAAGAAGCTGAGAAGTTTCTCTCCAGGACTGAGCACATTGCTATACTATGAACACAAATCCTGTCACTGAGTGCCTTTCTGATGAGACTATTCATTGTAATTTGGAATTGAACAGAAGTTTGATTCCAAGAGGAGGCTCCATTGCTCCTTCCTCAAACCAACCAGTCTGCAGTTGAGAGCCTCAAGCACTACCTGAGCTGGGTCAGTTGTATTTTCATCTTTCCTTGGGGGTTTCAGATTTCTTATGTAATTATAATTTTTAACGTGATGAAATACTGACTTGCTTAGTTGTCTTATACACATTCTATTAAGGTTGCAATAATGTATTTTAGTAATGGATAAGAAATTTTGTGATTTCTTAGTCATGTAATTCATCTTGAGGACATATTCTTTTATGCTTTTAACTCAATAAATGTAAGGAAACTGACATATTTTAACTTTCTGTAAAAGCTTCATCTAAATTAGACTTAGAAAATGAATATTACTGACAGTAACTACAGGTATATTTGACAGGCCATGTTTTACCTTCCAAATGATTTCTGGTTGGCTGTGTTTCATAACACTTGTAGATTTTCCTGCACCTTCCCAAGTTTACCCCAAACAAAAGTGAATGACTGACACCCAGTCCCTTAACCACACATGGATGTGTATAATTTCATGGGATCTGAGATGAATACACTTTATCAATTTTGTAGGCCTATAAGCTAAAAAAGTGACCTAAAATTTTTCCATATATTTAAATAAGAATATACTATTAATTACTATCTATTTATTACATTTTTATCTCACTTTTTCTAAGTAACATTTATTGCTCTACAGTTTTTTATTGTGGTTGCAATATTTTTTAAATTGTTAAATAAGGCAAATATTTAATTTTTGATATGTTCGTAAGTCTTCTCATAAGTTCTGCTTCTGATGACATACTTCTTAGTATGTCCTATGGTCTTAGGACATACTTCTGAGATGGCCATGATCTTGTATCTTTGAATAACTAACTCCCCGTGCTGCCTTCACTCAAATAATTGATTGTTACAAATAGCAGTGATATTAAAGCTCTTTAAGTGAGAGCTACCATAAAAATATTTGTTATGTTCCTCCTATCCAGAATTTCATGTACAACTGCACACTGTTAAGTGGTTAACATGAAAATGCTAATCTGCATATGGATTTTTCTAATTTAAAGAAATCTGAGATGGAAACATTTTATGAGTTAAATAAACCTATGAAACTAAAAGACCTTAACTTCTGGTTTTAAGATAAAATTTTGACATTTCCTTAAATAGCAATATATCCCTAATAGTTATTTGGCATATATTTGTTTCTTAAATTGTATAAATATATTTATTGCTGCAAACTGTTCATTGTGAATAACATAGTTTAGAATTAGTTAAATTAAGCAAATGTTTGAATTTTAAGATGCATTTCATTTATGTCTCTCTTGATGAATGATGACTAACATGGTAGTGATATGAAGAGTATATAAACAACACTATGATAAAATGTCAATTGTGTTCTGCTTGTTCAAAACACTGTCCCTATTTCTCCTGGATATGTAACAGGAACATTTTCATCCAACTGTATCATTTCATTCATAGTAAGTGTTCATTTCTGGTGATCCAAAAATGGTTCCAACAAGGACCATCTCTATCAATTGCAGAGTAGGTTAGAAAAAGAGTTCAAGTGTGCGTATCAGATTTGCATCAGGTTTCACCATTTTGACCCAGGGAAAATTACAAAAACAAATATTTGTTAGAACCAAATTTAAATAAATAACACTGAATATCACTGTTATGAAAGTGTCCAGTTCAATTAGTGTACATTGCATTATAGCACAGAAAAGTACTGCAGGCCTGAGTCTAATCAGGCATAAACCTTGGTGTTTTATTGAAGGCTTCAGATAGCAAATCTAAGGTGTCTTAGGCATATTTGAAATCAAATAACTTAAAAGGGGACACATTAAGTTAATCATAATAGATAAATTATGAGATATTAGCTAATAGATAATTTTTCCTAATTCTCATCTGGTATTGGCTTAACCTTGAGAGCATTTGTACCCAGCACCACCTGGGTTTGTTCTTTCCTCAGAAACCACATATTTTAATAACACATGCAATTTGACTTGTGCAGAAGCTACAAATGGGAAAAGAGATATTTGGACCCAAAAGTTCCTATTCCTTTATATTTAATAGTCTTTCTTCCACTTTTGTTTGATTTCTACTTTATTTTCTGTACTTGAAGCAAGAATCCTTTGTCCTCTGGCTTCTGATTCATTTTTTTTCCTGCCTTAAAGCCTTGCCTGTCACTCTCTCTTTTTTTGTTAGAATAATCTACTTTATTACAAAGGAAAACATCCATAGCCTCATTTAAATCCTATATTGTTCATCACATGCAATACTTCTCAGTGTTTTAAGGTGGACTCTCAACTCAATAAATATCAAAAGAGTGACTGTCCCCCCCCCACCCAGCCTGTTTTCCTTTGAAAGCTGAGCATGCTCAGAAAAACCAAATTTCTAAAATAATCATTATCATATATACAGAGGACTAGAAATCATAAATGATGTGAGCAAGTTCCCTTGATTATGACAGGAATCCTGCATATGTAGTCTTTGCAGTGAATAAGCATCTTCAGTTTCTAGTATTATATCATCCACTTCCAAGACAACAGTACCATAATATGAAATAGATGAGAAAGTAATTAACAGCCAGAGCTATCTGGCAATAAGAAATACTAGACTTTCTCTCTCTTGAGTTGAAGCATGAGAAAAGCTGATGCCAGGTGTCCAATGTTCAAATTTCAGTGCCTTAATCAAGCAGACATGTCATTTCTTTTTCCTTTCTTTTGCAAAATCAGAGAACAGGAAGGCAGACCAGGTTAGGGGGTTGATACCAGTGGAAGAGGAAAGGAGTTGGGGAAAGGGTACAAGAGGGTGAATATGGTACAAATACTGGGTACACATGAATGTAAACGGAAAAGGGATTCCTGTTGAATCAATTTCTTAAATGGGGGAGGGGAGATAAAGGAGAATGGTGGAGGGGGGGGTGAATTCAAGTATGATATATTTGATATATTGTAAGAACCTTTGTAAATACCACAATGCACCCCTACCCAGCACAACAATAAAATAAAATAAAAATAGGCAAATTACTAAATTTCTCTGAACCTCAGTCCCTCTGACCACCATACATTGGAAATAATCCTTCCTTTCCATGGATGTCACTTGATTTAAATAGGAGAAAGTATGTAGAGCATTTCCTCCACCCTACTACATGCCTTCTATTTAGAAATAGTGGTCCTACACTTAACAGTCTGGTGGTCCTCACTTCCAACCATGGCACCCCTCTTTATGAGGATATATTCATGGTATAAAGGGATTCATGTTGACAATTCCAAATGGGCTGATACTGTACATCACCCCCACTGTCTCTCCCCCTTGACCTCATCCCCACCCAACTTAAAATTGCAAAAGTTTTCTTTGTTCTACTTCATATTAGTACATGAAGTCCATCTACCATGTACCCTCACTTTAACCTCCTTCATTCACCCTCTCCCCTCCCACAAGTACTCTCCACACTGTACCTGTTTTACAATCCTGTCTTTTATTATGAATATTTAAAGATGTTCAAAGGTTTTCTCAATGTATCCCCCTGTCACTCCCTTTAAGGAGCACCAAGCTTCAACTAACAGTCCCTTTGAAGTTCTTGCTGTTTCTTTGTTTTCTAGGTCCAGAATATACCACACTCTTAAATTGTTTATTGCTCAATATTCACATTTTAATTGATTCTTTTACACTTTAGATTATCATATTACATGCACACTAAAAGCTGAGGTCCTAGGTCAGTAATGAGAGTGCTTTGGTAGCATGTGACAGAACCTGGTTTCAATCCCAATCCCCCCCCCACACACACACACACAAAGAATGAATCAAGTGATTTTATAATTCAATTTAATACAGTTGAAGTTGATAATAAATATTTTATTCTTCATAATCTTTTATCCTCTATTTAAAATTGTGCTCTGAATCAGTGTCTCAAGATAACCAAATACACAATTATTTGGATTAGGATTATTTAAAATAAATCCATTTATTTTATTTCAGACACAAACAGAAGTCAAAGAATATATTGATATAAGAGACCATCATACTTTTATGTCTTACAGTGACAGGGACTCAGTTCACATGGGTAAAATATAGACATGGTGGGGCTTGGGTGTAGCTCAGTGGCAGAGCACTTGTCTAGTATGCATGAGGCCCTGGAACCATCCTTAGTACCTAAAAAAAAAAGTGGTTGGAATTTTCACCTCAAAACACTAAGCTGCCAGAGCATTCACTTTATTATCTTACTATTATTTTTTGTTTCTGGGTATGAAACCCAAGGTCTTGTGCCTGGTAGGGTGGTGGTGACACTGAGCTGCACCCCAGCTCCAGAACAGTCTTTGATGTTCCCTCCTAGAAGTCTGCCTAGAGCAGGGGCTCCCCCTGGCATTAACCACTTGTGGCCAGGTCATTCTGGTGGGGCGTCCTGGGGACTGTAGGGCGATGAACAGCATCCCACCCACTGCATGCCAGGGTCTCCCCAGTCCTGATAGCCACACATATCCCCGACATGGCCCAGGGTGCCATAGAGGCAGAATCATCCAATTGAGACCACCTGGATCAGGGAATTCCATGGATCCCAAGGGACTGTGACCATCAATTCCTGCCCTGCTGTGGTCCTGGGACACTGCCCACATTGACACCCACATACTGAATGGTTGGGGAGAAAGAATGTCAGTCCCAGAAGCTGGGGTTCCCTGGCTCACAGCATTTGCCCTTAGGACTGTGTTCTGGTCTCTGATGGGAGCCGGGATTGGACTAGATTATTTTTCCAAAGAATACAGAGTCTCCCATGGGCACTGTGGACACTGGGCCAGGTGGTTCTCTGGTGGGCATCCCGGGCACTGCAGGCTACTGAGCCGTGTCCCTGGTCTCCACCCACTTTATGCCAGGAGATCCCCAGTCATGACAGGCACATGTCCCCAGACATGGCCCAGGGCTCTCTGGGGTCAGGGGACTCCATGGACCCCCAAGAGATCATGTATCCCATAATAAGCATCACCCATTCTCTGTTCAAGGACAGCCTACTCTCACAAGCAGACTCTGGTCCGTGCTTCTGGCCAGGGTTCAGTGCTGTCACTGCCTCCAATCCCCCACCCCTTCCTGCCACTGCCTTCAGCTTATGCCAGCTCATGGCAGTGTCCTTCCTCCTGAACCTGAGTGGGCACAGGCATGCTTCTGCCCCTGGCTTCCCAAGACACACAATCCACATAGCACAGTGCAGTGGCCTCTCCCAGCCAGGGGTTTCATTCTCTGCCTTCATTCGGACTCTTGCCTAAGTCACCTGTCCCAGGCAGGAAATGTGCTGAGCATTGGAGTTCAGGAGTGTTTGCTTCTAGTCTGATCCCAGCCAGCAGGAATGCAGGCTGCCCTAACACCCACCAGACACTGTCAAGTTTGCTCAGGTCACCACACACTACCATGGGCCACCACAGGATTGTGGTTCTGTTGTTGAAACAACTCTGTTAAAGGGTAATTATACACCATTCCATCCATCCTCTAAGCACAAGTTCAGGAGGGGTTTTTGTTTTGTTTTGTTTTGTTTTGGTGGGTCTAGGGTTTAAACTCAGGCCTTTGTGCTTGCACAGTAGGGCTCTACCACTTGAGCCACTCCTCCAGTCCATTTTGTTCTCGTTATTTTAGAGATGGAGTCTGGAGAACTATTTGCTTGAGCTGGTCTCAAACTTCAATCCTCCTGATTTCAGCCTCCCAAGTAGCTAGGATTACAGGCATGAGCCACCGGCACCCGGCATGAGCCACTGGCACCCAGCAAGAGTTCTTAGTACATTCACTATGCTGTGCAACCTCCATCTCTAGTTCCAGAACATTCCTTCACCCCAAAAGATGCCCTAGTCC
This sequence comes from Castor canadensis, assembly GCF_047511655.1. Lineage (NCBI taxonomy): Eukaryota > Metazoa > Chordata > Mammalia > Rodentia > Castoridae > Castor > Castor canadensis. Next base: position 50,312,198 of record NC_133399.1, on the reverse strand, counting down.
CATGAGCAGCCACCCCAGATCCCACACCCACAAGTCTACTTCCTGTCTTTAAATTCTCCTGTTCAATGGAGTCACACATTAGGACATTTGTGTCTGGTTCTCTCACTGAGCACTTTATCCACAAGGTCCCTCCATGTTGTGGCATGAGTCAAAGCCTTGCTCCTTTCGATCATGGTATAATACTCAGCCTACAGATGGGGCACACATGTTGATCTGTTCCCTACTCACTGGGCACTGAGCTGTTCCCACCTTCTGGTGTTGGATATACCATGTGTGTCCTATGCTGGTATTTGTGCTGTTATTTACTCTGCACTTCTGCTGACCTCTAGTGCCACTGCCTGGCAGCCACCCTGGGGGCGTGGCCCCACATTCCTAGATATTTCTGGGGCCACTGCCTTCTGTCCAAGCAAGAATCAGCAGATAGAAAATAAACACAGCTAATGAGGCTGCCCCACCGGCCTGCACCCCTGGACAGGGCCTCTCCCACTCAGTAGGTGGCCAGGAAAACAGAGAGGAGTCCCCTTGAACCCCCAGCCTCCAGGCTCTTGTCACTCTACTGCTCAGCCCCAGGGATCTGTGTGAACTTTGACTACAGAAGAGGCTGCCCTGCCTTCTTAGGACAGATTAGCAAGCAGAGGACGCAGAGGACACAGAGTCAGGCTCTGTCACCTTTGAGGCCCCAACTCAAGCCGACCAGTGCTGATTCATCAGGTCACTAGAAAAATCTGTTCAACCGGACACCAGCTGCTGCTGTGGTCTTGACCTCGTGGAATTACAGGCACAGGCTGACTGAGGCCCCTTGAGGGTCATGTCACAGGGAAGTGTCCCACATCACCACAGACATCTGGAGGCGGCTCAACAGTCCATGTTTCCCAATCCACAGCCCGTGTCCAGGGCTGAGCAGCCACCAGAATCCAGCAGAAAGGCTCAGGATAGTGGGAGACCAACCCACTGGGGCCAGCTGAGGATCCAGCTGTGCTAGTCACCTGTTAGCAAAACCCCAGGAGACCAAGGCCCTGGAGTCTCGCCTGACATCATAGCTCAAAGAAGCATTATATGTTCTCTGTCACTTCTTTTTTGGCAGTACTAGCCTACAACCCCAATCCTCTAGATCTCTACCTCCCTTGTAGCTGGGATTACAGCATGAACCATGGAGCCCAGAAAATCTTTTTTTTTTTTTTAGTGGTACTGGGGTTTGAACTCACAGCCTCAGACTTGCTAGGCTAGGCAGCCCCCAGTCTATCACTTCTAAAGGGCCAAGGCCTGAAATGAGTCTTATGGAACCAAAAGCAAGGTGTCAGCTGGGTTGGTTTTTCCAGTTCATGCTGTTGTGCACCACCCATTTCCAGAACATTCCATCTTCCCAAATGAACCTCTGCCCCATTGAACACTAACTCCCATCCCCTTACTAGCCCCTGGCACCCACCACCATACTTCCTGTTTCAGTGGATCTGAGTGGAGTCCTGCAGTGTCTGGCTAATTTTACTGAGCACTGTGTCCTCAAGGTCCAACAGTGTCATAGCAGGTGTCAGAGTTTTCTTCTTTTTCATGACTGAGGATGGATGGACTACATTTAAATTATTAATTGGTGCTGGAGACATGGCTCAAGCAATAGAGTGCTGTTTTGCAAGCGTGAAGCCCCTGAGTTCAAACCCCAGTCCCACTAAGATAAATAAATGAATAAATAAATTATTAAATGATCAATGGACTCTTGGTTTGCTTCCACCTTTGGACTATTGTGAATAATGCTGCTACAAACATGGGTGTAGTATTCCTGCCTTAAAAAACAGGATAAAGGAAAAAAAGGAGGAAGGAAGAGAGGGAGGCAGAGAAGGAGGAAGGAAGGAAGGAAGGAAGGAAGGAAGGAAGGAAGGAAGGAAGGAAGGAAGGAAGGAAGGAAGGAAGGAAGGAAGGAAGGAAGGAAGGAAGGAAGGAAAGAAAAAGAAAGAAATGGAAATTTACTCTGGCTAGCTGCAGCATGAAAATGTTCAAATGAAAAGCAAGGGAGGCAGAGAGAATCATGTCACTCGGAAAAGCAACAAACACCCAGACCATATTGGTACAGGTAGAGCAAGTAGATGAGTTTCTAGCCACTCACCTAGTGGAGAAGGACTGGGCAGGTACAGGGTGGCCCAGGGGTGACACTCCTTACAGGTTCTTGGGGGGTTGGGGAGTGGACCCATCAGCCCAGCCACCAAGACACTGAATATCGGGGCTGGCAGCCCCACAAGACATCAGTATCCTTGTCCTCACCTAAACTAGTAAGGCAGATTGTCTTGGTTTCCAGGCAATCAATATGGTTGGGACAAGTACGCTGGAGACCCCACCTGGGGACATCCAGGAAATAACAGATGCAACAGTCTAGTACATGTGCCTGAGATAGACCTCCTAGAATCTTCCACTTCCATGCACAAGTCTTGCAACGGCCTTCATGCTGGGTGCCTCAAATTGGGGTTGGGACACAGGGCATTGTGACACTAGATTTATACCTTGAGTCACTTTTTAGTCCTGTGTCATCAGGGGACCATGGAGAGTACACGTGGCCTTTTGCATTTTTCAAAAGGGAAGATGTGTCTAAAAATCAGGAGAAATGCTGGATTTCTCCCCAGGGGAAGGGAAAGAATGATTGTCTGGAACCAGTCTTAGGGGGCACCAAGATTTAAAGGACAAAGAGGAGACTGAGAGTATGGATTAGAGGTAGAGCACTTGCCTAGAATGTGCGAGGCCCTGAGTTCATCCCCAGTAGAGCAAAATATAAATTAATTAGTTAATTAAAAAAACAGAGGACCAAGAGAAGGCTGCAGAGAAGGGGGGACTCAGGGTTGTGGGCACCCAGAGGAGATATTGCAAATCAGATGGTGAAGGGGATCTCCTGGGTATGGAGGTGTAAGAGACAGGTGTGCAGAGAAAGTGGACATGGAGGTGCAGATGCGTCCCCCAAAACATGGGGCAGTGAAGGGCAGGAACCAGAGGAGCCCAGAGAACAGAATCCAGGGGCTACCGAGGGGAATAGGGACAAGTGAGGTCCCTTTAAGAGGGACAAGGGGCCCTCCTGGGGTGGGTGGTCAAGAACAACAATTTCATTGGCTAGAGTTCAGAGCCACGCGCTTTTCACTAAGTCCTTGGAATTCCATTGGTCCAGAGCCCGGGCCACGCCTCTCACGCCTTGGGAGCCTGGGCGTCCCGCCGGGTCACTGACGCAAATGCGTTGCCCGGCAACTGCTCCCCGCCCCTGGGACATAGGGGCCCTGTTCTTCGGGCTAGGCCGCATGCGCGCGACCGCTGTATGCTTCCGGGGCTTTCAGCGCTCTCCCTTGAGTCCATGGAGCTGTGTGTATATACCCGCCAGCCCTCATCCAAGGACGGAGGGCAAGAGGCGCCCCAGAGGCCGGCGCCCCCAGGACAGCACGCCCTGTGGGGGATCCTGTGTGGGAACTGGCCCGGCGCCCGCGGAGAACCCCCTCAGATGGCTTCCGAGGAGACCCGCAGAAGATCCACTGGAGGATTCGGCCACACAACTGATCCACCCACAAAAGAGGGCAACCCGTAGCCCAGGCCAGGCCTGCCTGACCCACCCAGCTTCCCTGTGTCCCGCTCTTACAAGTCCTATGACAGTCAGGGGACCTGGATAGCAAGTCTGGGTCTGCCTTCTGCGAACTGGCTGTGAGTGCGTCAGTTTCCTCACCTGAAGAATGGGAATGGGGTGCCACAGGTTCCCAAGCCTGGACAACTCTCCTATGACTGTGGCAACAAATGACCACCAATTTGGGGGCTTAAAAGGACCGAATTTGACCTGACACTTCTGGAGGTCAGGAATCTGACACAGGCCCCATTGGGTTATGGTCCAAGTGTGGAGGGCTGGTCCCTTCCAGCAGCAACAAAGTGGATCCCTGTCCCACCTGATCCAGCTTCTAAATTCCCCTCTCGTGGCCCCATCCTCTCTCTTCAGAGCCAGCAGTACATGCAGCATCTCTTAATCTATCTCTGTTCCTCTTTCCTCCTTCTTATGAGGATCCTGCGGTGACATGGCCCCCAATGATCCAGGATACTTCCCGCCTCAGGTGACTCTGATTGATTCCATCTGCAGGGTCTCCGTCCATGAGAGGTGATATGACTGAGGCTCTCCCAGGATCTGTTCAGGTATCCTAAAGCCCCCCTCCAAACTAGGGGCCCTTGTACATGATGCTCCAGGTCCCTGGTGGGGACCTGGTCTCAGGTGACCAGAGTCCCCAAGCTACTCTCAAGACCTACCCAGATCTCACTTTCCATCAGAGGGTAATAACTCTGAGGACAAGGAGAATGCCAGGTCTAAATTCAGGTGCCTGGTCCCTGGTCACTGGGGCAGAGGAGTGGCCTTTGGCCATCTGCTTAGCCAGCTCTGCCCAGCCACATGGCCCTGGCTGCACACCTACCTTGGGGATAGTGCAATGACTTACCTCCAGGGAGGCAGGACTTGTATAGTGCTTCTCTGGGCACAAAAGGGTGGGTCCCAGGGCTGCACCCACAGCGGCAGTCCCAGCTCCTGACCACACCCACCCGTGCCTCTTCCCACACCCAGCACAGGACAGCAGGCCCTGGCTCTGCCCTCACACTACTGTGCCACTGGAATACCTAATGAGTCAGTCAGGACAGGCTCTTTACAGCCACTTGCATCAGCCATGCCCCACCGCTAGAGTGGTCAACCCAGCAGAGCCAGTGATGGCCCTGCATGTCCCTCACTCAGCGTTGGACATTCCTGGGGCTGAGGTGGGCTACAGGCCAGGTTGGAGATCCTGATTCCACCTCCCCCAAATCCAACTGTACCAACCCCAGGGGTTGACCCTGATCCTTGGGGTGCTGGGTTCTGTGCTTTTACCGAAACTGCTAAGTGCTTGGGAAGTTGTGCCTCTAGTGCCAGCTGTGAGCAGGGTAGGAGGAACCCAACCCTCCCTAAAACCTACAGGCTTATGAAGATACTGCAATAGTCCCAGCGCTGGCCCCAGTTGCACCCCCACAGTGCCCAGCTGCATTCATTGGCACTTGGCGCATGGTTGTGCATATGCACAGAAAAGTACACATGCCCATCCCTGCTCCCACATTCAGTTTGCCCTACTTGGCCATAGGCTGGCTGCCTAAGTGAGCATGCATGCATTCATGGACACAAATTCTCCAATACATACATACATACACACACACACACACACACTCACACACCAGATTTTTTTGTGTTGGAGGAGGAAGGGGTCTTTTTGTTTGGTTTGGTTTTTGAGACAGTTTCCCCACATAGTCCATGTTGACCTGGAACTCATGTTCCTCTTGCTTTAGCTTCCCAAGTGCTAGATTACAGGTGTGTGCCTCCATGCCCAGCTGGGAAAGGTCTTTACTGCCTCTACCTAGTAGGGTTGCCAAGTAAAATACAAGATGCCCAAATAAAGGTCAACAGTGAAATTTTGTTTAGGATATGTGTATGCTTGGGATACAATTAGACACAGGCCTTTCTAGCACTTGGACATCTATCAAAAATCTGTTATTATTTGAAATTCAGGTTTAACTAAGTATCTTGTAGTTTTATTTGCTAAATCCAGGAGCCCTATCTGCTGGTTGTAAAGTCCCTTAGCAGGCCTAGGGACTCCTGGGTGCTGCCTGGCAGTGATTTTTGGGTTCCCACAATCCTGGGGCTCTGGTCATCTGGCCAGACCCAAAGTGGGGTGGTCAGCATGAGTTCCTTCTCCACTCGAAAGAGATGGAAGAAGCAAAGGCCTGAAGCTTTCTGGTCAGAACAATAGAGAAGTAGGACCCCTCCAAAAAGGCAGGTGCCTGCACTTGGATCATGGCTGGCTCAGCCACCTACATGCTTGGGGGTCTCCAAGCTCCTTTCTGAGCTCCATCCCATTGGGGCCTAGGGGTGGGCCTGTCACCCATGTATAATCATCCCACTAGAGTGGGCCCTGGCAACCAGGAAGAGTTGTTCCCCATCCTCAACAGGAGTGAGTGGACCCAAGTGATTATAGGTAAGGAGCCCTTTCCAGTAGGACCCTGGGAAAGTAGCTGTGAGGATGGCAGAGGTGGCTTGGGGTCCAGGACATGCTGGGGCCAGCCCACAGAAATGGAACATCAGTGGGCATCCTATAGGCCCCAGGCCACTCTCCCAGAGTTGGGGTATAGTCCAAATGGCCAGCTGGGATCGCTGGTGCTAAAGACAAATGGGACAGTAGATCCACACGGGGGCCTGAGTGGCTGTAAAGTGGAGACAAAGACAGAGCTCTGGGGCAGGGAGGATCCTAGAGCCTAACACCTGCCCACACTGTATGTGGCCACTCAAGCTCCTCCATCACTGTTCCCCTAGCCCTGCTCTGCCACCTGTGTACCCTGAAATGGGGTAAGGTAAGCCAAGGCCCTGCCAGTGTCCATTCTCATTTGCTCCAGGAAATGATGCCCACTGTGCCCAGATGGGGCAGGGGCAGGAGCTGTCCAGGGAGGATGGGCCTTGTTGGGGGACACCCACAGGGCTCAGGCCCCACCCTGCCTTAGAGGAGCCCCCACAGCCTTGGTCTAGAGCACCTAACAGGCACAGGAGCTGGACTCAACCCTATGGAGACTTCCAAGACAGGAAGCCAGGACAGGGCCAGAGGGGAGAGGAGAGACAGAAGCATCTGACACTGTCCCATACCTCCACCCCACCAGGTCCAGGTCCTGGGTGCCCTGAAAATGGTTCCAAGCCAGCCCTGGACTGGGCAGATAGGGTGATACAGGGGTGTCTAGTGACCAGGCCAGGGTCTGAGTAACACATTTAGTGTACAGGGGATATGAGCGCTCCCGGGGGACAGGGCCCCTGTCCTTGTCTTGGAGAGTATATGCAATTTTGGGTGTGCATTTATTAGTGGAGGAAGAGGGCCAATCTGCTGTTAGTGGGCCAGTCTGCTGAGGAGAGCTATGAAGGAAAGGATGAGTGAGCTGGACATGGTGGCACATTATCTATAATCTCAGCACTTGGGAGATGGAAGCAGGATGATGCTAAGTTTGTGTGCATGGACCCAGGCACACAGGTGGCAGTACAGCCTGGGCTACATAGTGAGATTCTGTCTCAAAAATGTACAGTCAGTGGGTTGTGCCTATAATCCCAGTTACTCAGGAGGCCAAGGTTGGGAGGCTGAGATTGGGAGGAGGCCATCTGGGGCAAAAAGTTAGTGATGTGCACTTGTCATCATGTCTACTCAAATAGGCTGTAGGTGTAAGGATCACAGTCCAGACCAGCCATGCAAAATATGAAGGCCCTAACCCAAAAATAACTAAAGCAAAAAGGGCTGGGGAGTGTGGTTCAAGCAGTAGAGCTCCTGCTTAGCAAGGAGGAGGCCCTGAGTTCAAACCCCAGTACCGCAAAACAACAACAAAAAACAAGGGCTGAGGCAGGAGATGTGGTTCAAGTGGTAGAGTGCCTGCCTAGCAAGCCTGAAGCCCTGAGTTCAAACCCCAGTACTGCACAAAACAAAAACAAACAAAAAACAAGGGCTGGGGTTTGGCTCAGTGGTTTTACCCAAAGACCTGGGTTTTATCCCAAGCAACTCGGGGGAAAAAAAGAAAAAAAAAAAAAAAGGTGAGGGTATGGAAGGAGGAAGAGGGGACAGGGAGAGCCCAGAACTAGGGAATTGTGCCAAACCCAGCCTCACTTCCTGTTTGCCTCCTTTTGGGGGCCAGAGCCTTCCAGGACATTCTCTGCTCTGGGTCCCCTGGGGCACTCTTGAGCCCACCCCCTTAGGCTGGCTGCCTCCCATAGAAGGCCATCCTTTTCCTGGGTCCTGTCCATCTAGCCTGCCAGCCTGCCCACACAAGCACAAGCCTGTCTGTCCTTTGCCCCCACTGGTCCCACCCCAGTCACTTTCTGAACCCAGCTTAGCCCAGCCCCACTCCAAAAGAACAGAGGAAACAGGGGATCAGAGGCCAGGCCCAGGTTTCCTGCCCCTGCCAGATCAGTCCTTCCACCAGGCCAGGTGGGCTCCCCCCTGCTGCCTAGACCCATCACCCCCAGCTTGGGAGCTCCTCTGGGATCTTGGCTCGTAAACAGAGCATCTGTCTAGAAGAAAGGATGCAACCCACAGGGCAGAACAGGGCTGAGTGCAGGGCAGGACTCAGCGTACTTGCAGGCCTTGCATGGTGCATGTACAGCAGAAGGCCCTGCTTCCCATCCCCACAGCTGCCCCCACCCAGGTGTGTAGGGGACACCTCGACCCGCGCAGTCTCCTATCACAGGCCAAGTGCTTTGTGGATCTCCAACCTGTCCCATCCTAGGGGGTAAGCACTGGCAGAAAGCATGTCCTTGTACGGTTTAGCTCACCAGAGAGCCTGCACCCGTGACACGTGAGTGTGCAAGAGCACGTCCCTCGGGATGCAGGCAGGAACCCATGTGTGTGCCCCAGGGATAGGCACAGGGCCTCCAAGCACTCACTGGATCTCTGCTGCCCTCACAGCCCCACTCCTCGCATGGAGGTGGGGGAGGTCAGGAGGTGGGGGAGTAGGAGGTCCCTCTGGGTGACCTGCAACCCCCAGGGATACTTGCCAACATCAGGGGACATGTATGGCTGTTACCACTGGGGAGCTCCTGCATGGAGTGGGTGCAGGCCAGGGATGCTGCTTTGTACCCTGAAGTGCCCAAGGTGGTCACCCCAAAGCATGACCAAGCCTGGTGTCCACCATGCCTAGGGTAGAAGAAACCCAAGACCAGACCACACCTTCCCTCTCTTAGCTTCCAGTTTCCCCACCTGCAACATGGGGCTCCTAAAAGGACCCATTTACTGGGGCTAGGGGCACCTAACAGCCCTGTGACAGTGCCCTAGCTCTGGTGTTGGGAACAGGCTTGTATGGGCCACACTTGAGAATGGGCACAAATAACCCCAACCCCAGGAACACACACCATAGCTAAATGCCAGGAAACACTTGTTACTTACCATCCTGGGCTGAGTTGTGTCCCCTGGACAGATCTGTCCACACACTAATGCTTGTACCTGTGGGTTAGGACTTATTTGGAAACAAGGTCTTTGAATTTGTAATTAGTTAAGATTAAGCCCTGATCACACCTGAGATCCCAGCTTACTCAGGAGGTGGAGGCAGCAGGATTTCGAGTTTGAGGCCAGCCTGAGCAAAGTTAGTGAGACCCTGTCTCAAAAACAAAATACAAACAAAAGGACTGGGAGCATGGCTCAAATGGTACAGGCATTTGCAAAAGGTTCAACCCCCTGTTAAAATAAGTAAGATAGAGCCCCAAAAGTCTGATTCTATTCAGGGTAGGCCCTGCTGCAATGACAAGTGTCCTCTTAAAGAGAGAAACGTGGACACAGAGACACAGGTTGTGTGACTGGAGTAACAAGGCCATAAGCCACATAATGCCTGGAACCCCAGAAGTTAAGAGAAGCAGGAAGGACTCTCCCTGTAACATCGGAGGGAGTTTAGCTCTGCCCAGACCTGGATCTCAAAACTCTGGGCACCAAAGGATAACAGAATAAATTTCTATTGTTTAAAGTACCCAGCTGATGGCCAATGTTACCACAACCCCAGGAATCCGTATACATAACCCTATGTGCATACACACACACTCATGTCCGTGTGCACAAACACATCCTTCCAGGGGATATTCAGCCAGTCCCCTGTGTGCTAGGAATTGGCCTGGTCCCTGGACATAGCAGGGACAGATCTATGCTCTCATGGAGCTGACATTTGACCATCTTTGATATAGAGAAGCACATGCATGGCATGTGACAGCAAAGTCTGATCCCTACATGCAGTTACCACACACACCAAGAGAGGGCCTGGAGGCAAGGGTAGGAGAGGACAGCCAGGCAGGGAAGGGGCATGGAGAGTAGAACAGGGTGGTGAGGCGTCTCCTGAGCAGGCAGGTCTAGCAGCTCCACCCAGGCACCTGGAGCCAACGTCTCTGTCTCTCTCTCTCTCTCTCTCTCTCTCTCTCTCTCTCTCTCTCTCTCTCTCTGTGTCTCTCTCTCACACACACACAGCTTAAATCTATGAACAAGATTCAAAGAACACCAACAGCTAAACGACTGGCTAAGATTCCTTGCAGCCTCCCCCAAAGGCCCCTGTGGTTCTAGAACAGCAAGCAGACAGCTCAGGGCCTGGTTGGAAGACAGTAGGAATGGGTGGAAAGCTTCTGGAAGGAAAAGCTTTCCTGTTGAGGGAAGGCTCTTTATGCCCATGGCATGGCCTCATAAGGCTGCTGCGGGATGCAGAGCTGACAGATGCAGGAGGATCTGATTCTATCCAAACCTGGTACCACATTTTCAGCCTAAACAGAATTGTGTTGTACCTTCTGTCCTGGCCACACCCACCCCAGGGACTCCTTCCCAATCAGTCGGGGGTCCCGGTTCCTCCTGAAATGCTATTACAGCACGGAGGAAAGCCCTTCACAAATCTGTCCCCAACTCTTCTACTGGCCCCTGCCAAACAATGAGGCAAATTCTTGGGAGCTTCCTGGGCAGGAATGGCCAAGCTTAGGCAGGATGTATAAAGTGATGACAGTCCTCCACCACTAAGAGGAGGAAGAAAATGGTCCTAAAAGCGTGCTGGAGGTACGCGAGAAGGCCAGCATAGGGGGAACTGTAAGAGGGAGCCCTGGCTGGGTGTAAAATAAGGATATGACCCAAGGGCGTTTGTATCTTAGACCGCTGCACATAAACTCGGGGTGTTGCCCTCCTCAGGACCGGACAGCAGAACTACGCTCAGTGCCAGGGCTCCGTGGACCCCAAGCCTCGGAAAGCCCAAGACCGGTAGAAGACCGCAGGTGCCTCGGAAAAAGAAGCTGTACTTCCGTCCCCCGATCCCCGGGAACCGTACTGCGCAAGAGCAAGCGGGCCGTCGTGGACACGCCCCGCACCCAGAGCGCGCAGCCGCACTGAGCGCCCCTTCACGCTCCGCCCCTGCCCCGAACGGGGGCGTGTCCGGGGCGGAGGCGGTGTCGGGGGCGGGGCGAGGCAGGGGCCGGGTCTATAAAAACGGCGACGGTGGCTTCGCGCCCGGCTCCTCTCGGCGGCGGCTGCGCTGGCAGAGGAGTCCGCGGTGGCGGCGGTGGCGGCGCTGTTCCCCGCGCGGTCCGCGGAGCGGGGTCCGGGCTGTGCGACGTCGGGCGGCAGCGGCACTGCGGCCCCGGCCCGAGCCCGACCTCGGTGAGCGCGGCCCCGAGCGACCCCGGGGACCCCGAACCGGGCACGGGGAGTGGGCCCCGCGAAGCGTTCGCCGCCTCCGCCTGGCCGCGCTCCCCACAGGCCGGCAGCCACCGCTTACCGCCCTTCCTTTGTCTGCTCCAACCGCAGGGTCGCCTTCCCGGCCGCCCCCCGCCCACGGGCCGCCCCCAGGGCCCTGCGTCCCCTCCCCCGCTGGCGGGGCCCGGACAGAAGATGGTGCAGAAGAAAACAGCCGAACTTCAGGGCTTTCACCGTTCGTTCAAGGTGAGGGCTGGCTCGGTTTGGGGGCGCTGCAGGCTAGACCACCAGAGTGACCGGTGGGAAGACTGGGCCCGCCCCGGAGACTCGTGCGGGGGCCCCTGCCTAAGCCCGGGAGTTCCCCAGCCTGGCGTGCGCTGGAGGGAGAGGTCAACAGGCCTCAGTCCTGTCCCCAGCTCTTACCTGTGGGGCCTCTCCCAGGAACCTCAGGCTGGGCTCTGTGTCCCCTGCAAGCCCCCGCCAAGTGTGTGCTGGGGTCGGGGTAGGGGGTCAACAGGCTGTAGTTCAGTCCCCAGTGCTGCCTGTGGTCTCTCCTCCCGGAATCCCAGGCGAGAGTGGTGATATGCCTTGCAAGCACTAGCTAATTGTGCAGCTGTTTGGGAGGGGTCAATAGGCCACAGGCCCGTTGCCACCTCTGTTTGGCTTGTGGGGACCTTCTTCCAGGAATCCTTGGCTAGATTGGTGCCCTTGCCCCCACCCTCCAGTAGCCTGTGAAATGGAGTGGACTGAATGCCCCTCCCAGACACCCCAGACCCAAGTTCTATTTCCTGTCTGAGCGGGAAGTTTCTGCAGAGGTCTGGTGACTGCTGAGTCCTGGTCTCAGATGAGAGAATCTGGGGGCGGTGAGGAGGGCAGGTGCTGTGTAGAGGCCCTATGGGGCCTGGCCCAGGGGATGCAGTGATGTCAGCTTGCCTGCCCCACCCCGAAGGCTGGGTTATGTAATTGCTTCCCTGGGCTTCCTTAGGCAGAGACCTGTTGCCCTGTAGAGAAGGCAGGAGAGAGAGAGAGAGAGAGAGAGAGAGGGAGAGAGAGAGAGAGTGTGTGTGTGTGTGTGTTATGGTGTGTGTGTTATGGTGTGTGTGTGTGTGTGTGTGTTATGGTGTGTCCACACGCACCCACATCAGTGTGGGAGGAGCATGTGGAGCCTGTGGAAGAATTCCCAGCCTGTCCAGCCAGTGTCCCCAGCCAGCCACCCCACCCCTGCCCCACATGCCTGTCATCCTTGTTTCCCCCAGGGCAGCTGTGGCCTTGGCCAGCAGAGTGTTGGGACTGGGTCAGTGTGTGTATATTTGGGGGGGGCGGGAATCTGAGATGTCACCTATAGTGGTCTTTCCCTGCTGGGGCTGGGTGGGAGTGTAGGGAGGGTTAGTGGGACCAGCACAGGGCTAACAAAGCAGCCAAATCAAACCCAAGCTTTCTGGATGGTTCCAGCTGCCTCCTGCCAGGGCCTGCTGATTCAAGGCCCACAGCCAGACCCAGGCTGGGCTGGGCTGGGGCTGCCCACACTGCTTAAAACTGACTGCAGGCTAGCCTCTGCATGGCCATCACACAGTCAAGCTTAGAGTTGGGACAGTGTGAGTGCATGAGGGAGGTAGTAGGGGCTCTGGACAGAAGTCCTAGCCTTGAGGCAGCCCTCCAAGGTACCCAGGGGCTGTTCACTGACTCTTCTCCCAGAACTCCACCCTGCATGGCTGCTCCCTTGGGTTGGGCCACCTCTCCAGTCTGCAGCATGGGAGGGAGGCACACCTGCCAGGTCTCCTGGGTTCATTTTCCTTGTTTTTGTTTTTTTTGGTGGTGTTGGGGATGGATCCCAGGGCCTCAAGCATATTGAGCCACACCCTGGCCCCATTTTCTTTGTTTTAAGATTCAAATGGAGGATCCATACTAGCACCTGGATCCCCCTACATGTGGGTGACCATGTCTAGTGCCCTGGCTCCTTGAAGGTTTGTTCTTCACCTCAGTGACTTTGATTGCCCTATCTGTCTCAGCCATTCTGAATCAAAGGCTGTGGCAAGCATGTAGGGACAGAGGCTCAAACTTGTCCCCTTTCACCCTTGAGAGGTTCCCAGAGTTGAGAGCAGCTGCTGCATGTCTCACCATGTCAGTCTAGCCATGACCTCAGCTAGGCTGATGTCATATAGCAGGTGCCACAGCTGGTCTTTGACTTCAAGCCTCATGTCCACCTAGTCACCCCCTTTATGTGATGGCTGCCTTGGGGCCCCCAGGCACCTCTGGATAGGAGCCTTATGCTGGGTATGTGTGCTGCTTTCCCATAGGGCTGGCTGGAATGCCCTCTTCTCTGCCCTCCTCCTAGCAACTATCTGCCAGGGCAGGATTTTGGGGAGGCAGGAAGGACCCTGCCTTCCTTTCATTACCATTGGCCTCCCATCTGTGTTTCTGGTCTACAGGCATCTCTTTGGCCTCTTCTGCTGTGGGACTCCTCAGTAATACCTAGGGTCTCCGAGAGGGGCTTCTCTCCTAGGTGACCCTCCTGTCAGTCCTGCCTGACGATCTGGAGGCCCAGAGAGTAGCAGTAACTTGGACTAGGTCCCGTGGCATCACCACTGGCATTTCTCACCCCATCCAAGCCCCATGCTGGGTTCTCAGGGCAGGGAGGCTAAATGTGAGCTCCTTCACCCAGGAATTTGCCCAGCCTTGGTTTCGTAGCTTGCAAGGTCCACCCCTTCAGGCAGAGGGGCCTCAGCCCACCATGCATCATCTATCCTGTGGAAACATATTTTTTCCAGCATTCTTCTGTTCAGGGCTGGGAAAAGCTCCCAGCTTCGCCTACTCAGGGTCTCAAACCTGTTCAACCACCTTGGTCTCCTGCCCAAGCTCCAGGCCTGAGTTTGAACCTTGGATACCACAGGCCCCTCCCTAGGAGGGGTGGTCCTCTTAGCTGGGTACCAGGGCCTGGAGGGGCATTCCAGGGCAGTTGGCTGACCTGGGACAGGGTGAGCTATGGGGTGAGAAGAGCCTAGCACACTCATGCACATGGTACCTCACTGTGAACCTCTCAGAGCCAGGAGTGACACAGCTAGACCTTGGTCACCAACAGGTATAGGGCCATGTATGTTGAATTTACAACTGCTGTGGAGCTGATAGTCCTCAGAAGATGAATAGGGCTTGGCCAACTACAGATTAGTGATAAGGGTGTTCTAGGTGCCCAAAGGGCAGTGCAGAATCTGTGGAGGGCAGGAGATGCCCACCACCTCCACAGCTTCCCAGAACACTAACTATTGGGATTCACAGATGCCCCAGGCAAGGGGGAAAGGAGAGCGAGCAGTTTAACAAGATGAGAGGGGGCAGTGCCCCATTTCAGAGGGAAACTGAGTTCCTGAAAGGCCAAGGGCCATTTCCAGGATCATCCAAGTAGGGCTCAGTCACCCTGAGATGCCTCAGGAGGCCATGGGAAAGCAGGCTGGCTGCCCCACCTGGAGGCTTCAGGCATCCCACAGCCCCACCCTGAGGTCAGCTGACTGGGGAGGTTGTCCCCATTCTTCACATGAGCATACTTGAGGCCCAAGATGTGGTCCCATCAAGACTCAGTCCTGGACTGGGAATAGAAAGCCAAGTTTCTCATACAGAGATAAGGTCTTCTCTCTGTATGTGGACATTGCGGCTGGATCTTTCTCTGTTGGGGGCTGCCATGGGCACTACAGAGTATGGAACAGCATCCCTGGCCTCTACATGTCAGGAACATGGAACATGTAACAAACAGATGCCTCCAGACATTGATTCACATGGTCAAGGGATCCCATGGGCCCCAGGAGACTCTTTGTCCTCAGTTTCCTGCCCTGTTGAGGTCTTAGGATGCTGCCCACTTTGAATGTCACACACTGGGTGGTGGAGTACCATAAGCGATAAGAGTGCCTCCCTAGCAAGCCTGTGGTCCTGAGTTCAAACCTCAGTGCTGCCAAAAATATATATATATATATATAAGAGTGAGAGTCACACATGGAGTTGAGGGAGAGAGAGGTCAACCCTAACAGCTGGTTTCCCCTGGCTCACAGCATCTGCCCCATTGGCAAGTGTATCTTGTGTCTGTTGTGGGCAGGGATTGAGGGATTGGATTTGATTTTTTTTTCCATCCTGGCACCACAGGGGCTCTCAGCCTTGGCACTGTGGGGATGGGCTAATCATTCTGTGTGCTGGTGGCCACCCTGGGAAGGTTGGGCCTCACAGTTTCTTCTCTTCCATCCTGCAGGGGCAGAATCCTTTCGAACTGGCCTTCTCCCTAGACCCAGCCCACCACAGGGACGCTGACTTCAGCCTGCAGTGCGAGGCCCGCCCTGGTGAGGGCCCAAGGGGTAGGGGGTGTGGCATCTAGGGTCCTTGTGCCAGTGGGTAAGTGTATGGCCCTGTGGAGATGTGGGCTAAGCCAGGCAGCAACCCTCCTGAACCTGTGGCCCTTCGTGCAGACATGCCTGCAAGCCAACCCATTGACATCCCAGATGCCAAGAAGAGAGGCCGGAAGAAGAAGCGGTGTCGTGCCACTGACAGCTTTTCAGGCAGGTTCGAAGGTGAGTAGGACAGCAGGCTAGGGTGTTGGGAAGATGGCGCTGGGCCATAGTCCCTCACCCCCACCCCCATGGCTCCCCAGATGTCTACCAGCTGCAGGAGGATGTGCTCGGGGAAGGGGCCCATGCCCGCGTGCAGACCTGTGTCAACCTTATCACCAACCACGAGTATGCTGTCAAGGTGAGCTGCCCTGCCACTGGCAGCCCATCACCAGCCGGCTGGGGTTGGGTATTACTCACGTTCCCAGACAACACACAAGGAAAATGGCTTCAGTCTAAAAATGGTCCCAGGCCTGGTGACTCAAACCACTCCTGCTGAGCACCAAGTTCCAGTGGGAAGTGACAATGAGGGCTGGCCCCTACCTACCCCACACCCCAGTGACCAAGGACCTGGTAGCCAGTATGGCTGTTGAGAGCTGGGGGCTTTGATTAGAGGTCGTGCTGACCTGTCGTGTCCTTTAGGCTAGCCCCTACCTTTGCGTGTCCTCTAAGGATGACAGTTGTTTGGAAGATTGGTTACAGGGACTAAAAGGCAGTGTTGCCAGGCATGGTGGCACACACTTGTAATCCCAGTACTTGGGAGGCAGAGGCAGGAAGACTGTGAGTTCAAGGCCAGCCTGGGGCTACATGGTGAGTTGAAGGCCAGCTTGAGCTATGTAGCCAGACCCTGTCTCAGAAAACAAAGCAAAATGAAAAGTAGTTGTGTCATACCTGGGCCTCAGAGGAGGCTCTGAATTTGGGGAAACCTAGTGCAGGCCCGTGAAAATGTCCTGTGTGTCCCCCTCCCCCATCCGTGTGGCCTCTGATCTCTGGATTTGTGCAAGTGATCTGGGAACTGGAGCCCAAACAAGGTCCTGACATGGCCCTGTGCTTACAGGGCCAGCTGGTTAGCCCCATGTTCCAAGAAAACTTCCAGGCTTCCCTCGTGACCCTATAGCCAGCTCCAACCTAGGCGGGGTCACCAGTGTGGTGGCTGCCCAGGCAGGAGAGTAGATGCCCTTTGGCGAGTGGTACTGGCTGAGAGCCTGCAGCCTCTGGTGAATGGCCAGGCCTGGCCAGTGGCTTCTGTGTCTGAGGTTAAGAGGCAAGGTAGAGTCGTTTTGCAGAAGTTAAGGGAGCCTGGGGCCGAACCAGTGGCCCTTGTCCCGTTTGCTCACAGGCTTGGCAGGACCAGGGTGCGGGAAAATTAGATATGCCAGGCAGGCATCCATCTGATTACTTTCATTCTAGTGACCCTGAGGGCAGCATTGCTTCCTATCCTTGTTTGACAGATAGGGAAACTGAGACTCAGAGGTGGTAGGTGGCCTGAGTCATACTATGTGACCTCTTGGTGACTCCTCCCTATCACCTTTCATAACCCATTGTGGTCAGTGCTAGGATATGGGGAGCTCAGGTGGCTTCATGGTACAGGTGTCCCAGTGACCACTAAAGTCTGGTAACAGTGGGAGAAAGTGGCCTGGGCATAGGAGACAGGAAGTAGTGGAGACCTGGGTTGGGTGGCCGTACTACTACGGGGTTGAGAATGTTGTCCCATCCCGCATGTGGGGCTTCTGGCTTCTGGGGCTCCAGGTGCTTGTGGCTGGGGGAGGCTGCCTCTGGGTGCAGAATTCCAGCAGTGACCTCAGTAGGCCACTGCCCTGCCAGGAGAGACTGAGCTGTCAGTGGAGCAGGGTCCTAGCGAGCTTCCTCAGGGACAGGATGAGGTTGGGTTTCATCCAGAACTGCTGGAAGCACCTCCAGATTGGGCTTTCAGCAGTGGCTTGGTGATGGGAATGTCTCACAGGGTGCCTTGGTGGGACAGCTATGTTTTTCATTAGCCACATGGAACAATACATAGGTAGTGGAACCTACCATACCCCCCTACCACACCCTCTATCACATTACGGTGAGAGGAACTGGGTGTCCAACCTGGGAAAAGCATCCAAGAGGGTCCCAAGGAGAGCTAGAGGCCTCTCTCCCCACCCCTCTGAGAGCAAAAGTGGCTGGAGAAATTTGGGATACCGAATCCTCCAGTTCTTAGAGCTACTGGGTGCAGAAGGCTGTGACTACAGAGGCAGCTGGCTTCCTGAGGTTCTGGGAGCCCGGGAGGCTGGCAGCTGACAGGACTGGACCCACGCTCAGGGGCGGGCAGGGCCATCTACCTAGTCTGGCATGGAGCCAGGGAGGCAGGACTTGGTGTTGGAGACTGCCTGGGCTGGCAGTCAGGTGACAGGAGCTTCTTCCTAGTTCCGTGGGGCATCTGGGAACCAGCCATCTGGGAGCAGAGAACTGACTGGTCTGCTTGTGCATGGAGGATAGTGGATAGTGGCCACCCAGTCCCAGCCCCCTGGGCCCCTGCAGGAATATTCTGCAGAAGCTCCAGCCCCCGATACACCTCTGAGATTGTATGGGTGGGAGCTACCCCAACTGGCTTGTTGTCTCTGCCTTTCCCTTCCCTTGCTGGTGCTACTCACTGGAGACACATGTTGCCCCCGCCTGTGCTGACACTGCAGTTCTGACTTCGAGCAAATTCTGGGCTCTACTTTCTATATCTGTTTTAGAACTGAATGGTCTAAGCTTTTCAGAGTAGAATTACAGGCAGGTTCAGGGCAGATTTCTGGGGGGCTTGCCTGCCCCTTTTGGGCTGTGGGCCAGTACTGCTAACCCAAGCAGTGTGTGTCTCTCCTGCCCCTTTCAGATCATTGAGAAGCAGCCAGGCCACATCCGCAGTAGGGTTTTCCGGGAGGTGGAGATGCTGTACCAGTGCCAGGGACACAGGTAAGGTGACCCACCCTCACCACAGTGCTGGGCCCCAAGCCATTTTTCCATGGATGAATGGGCCTGAGTGCCACATCACCCCAGGAGGGTACTGGCCAGGCTCAGCTGGGTGCTGTGGGTGGGCCCTTTGGCAGGCAACTGGCAGTTTCAGGTCAGCCAGGAAAGGCCTGTGGTTCCAGTCCCAGCCTTCCTGTAGGCAGGTGGCATGGGAAGGGCAGCCCCTCCTAGGCTGGGCAGTGGATGCATAGGAGCCTCAGGAAGCCTCATTTTCTCTCCTGCCCGTATCCTCATTCCAGGAATGTTCTAGAGCTGATCGAGTTCTTTGAGGAGGAGGACCGCTTTTACCTGGTGTTTGAGAAGATGCGTGGTGGTAAGCAGGGGTTCCTGGTTGGGGGTAGGAATGCAGGAGACATTTCCACCTGGGTCCTTATGGGATGGAGGTTCAGGACCACCAGGAAGGACCTTTCAGAAGGTGCTAGACACAGAAGGACCCTCTTTTGTGAGATCAGAACTTCCTATCTATGGTGACCCAAGAAACTTAGTAGGGAGCATCCCTGCCAAGGTGGAGGTGGGTGCTGTGCGTTGGCCTAGGTCCTTGAAGGTGACTCATGTTGTTCCTCACCGCATCTCATCCCAGGCTCCATCCTGAGCCATATCCATAAGCGGCGGCACTTTAATGAGCTTGAGGCCAGTGTTGTGGTGCAGGACGTGGCCAGTGCCTTGGACTTCCTACACAACAAAGGTGGGTTATGGGGCTGGCCAGGGTGTGCAGCCCACAGGGTTCCCGAGTTCCTATGGGTCCCCAGACTAGGTACAGCCCACCTGCCTGAATTTCTAGAGATGCCTCTATTTCTAACCCCTGTTCTGCTTCCCCCAGGCATTGCCCACAGGGATCTAAAGCCAGAGAACATCCTCTGTGAGCACCCCAACCAGGTGAGGCAGGCTAACCCTAACCGGGCTCTGGGTGGACGGCCCTGGGAGTGCCCTTCCTTGCTGGGTAGGGCCAGACTCCTCCCACAATCCCCTGTTGACCGCCCCTCCCCCTCAGGTGTCCCCTGTTAAGATCTGCGACTTCGACCTGGGCAGTGGCATCAAACTCAATGGAGACTGCTCCCCCATCTCCACCCCAGAGCTGCTCACCCCGGTGAGGGCCCACAGGGCCAGCGGCACTACAAAGAGGTGTAGGGGAAAGCTGTAGGGGAAGCCGGCATCTGTGGCCCTCTGCAGTTTCAACCTGCAAGCTCCAGTTTCCGCTTAGCAACAGCCTCTGATTGGTTGGGAGGGAGGGCGGGTCACATCATCTGCTGGGCGGGGCGAGCTCCCGGCAGCAGTTGCTGATTGGGCAGATACAGAAGCTTGGGGTGGAAGGAAGGTTCGGCTGAAGCAAAAGCCGGATTGCCTGGTTTGGGGCGGGTAGATTCCAAATACTTGCTGATTGGCGAGGCCTAGGATTAGGCAGAGCTGTGGCTAGTCAGGGTGTGGCAAGGTAGGTTCCGGGCACCTGCTGACTGGGCGAGGCGGGCTCTAGCACTGGCTTCTAATTTGCCGAGCGAGAGGCGGGGAGGGGCCGCTGTTTGTTAGGCTGTCACTGGATTTCCAAGCTGCAGGAGGCCCAGGCTGACAGCACCCTTCTGGCCTGCAGTGTGGCTCAGCCGAGTACATGGCTCCGGAGGTGGTGGAGGCCTTCAGCGAGGAGGCCAGCATCTACGACAAACGCTGTGACCTGTGGAGCCTGGGTGTCATCCTTTATATCCTGCTCAGCGGCTACCCGCCTTTCGTTGGTCACTGTGGCAGCGACTGTGGCTGGGACCGTGGCGAGGCCTGTCCTGCCTGTCAGGTGATCCCCTCACCCCCCATCTGGGCACCAAACCAGCCACGTGTATACCCAGGCTCACCATGTGTGGTCCCTTCGCCTCCAGGAGCCCAGTCTCATGTTCCACCCCCACTTAAAAACACACACACACACACCCATGCAAGAGTCTGCCAGGAACACCATGGGAGAAAATACAGGTCAGGAAGCTTTGAGAAGAAGGGAATCATGTGGTTTGGAGTGACCAGCTGGGCCTTGTGTTCACAATATGAGTTTTAGTATTCATGACTCTGGGTCTCCCTGGGAGCCACGCTCCCAAACTGCCTCTTTGTAAATCAAACCACACATGGGCAGAGCCTTAAAAGCTACCTCTGGATGTCTGTCCCTCATCTTCCTCTGCCCCCCCGACTCCACCCCCAACTGGGCTCAAAACCATGGACCCTCTCCAGCCCTCCATACACCCTACAGTTTGGGTAATCTGAGTTACAGGTTAGGACCATGTAGCTGAGTCTGAGGGCCCTGACAGAGCTGTGTGTCAGTCCCCAGTGGTAGAAGACATATCCCTGACATGGCTGTACTGATGCCGTTATACCCTGCCCCCAGAATATGCTGTTTGAGAGCATCCAGGAGGGCAAATATGAATTTCCGGACAAGGACTGGGCTCACATCTCCTTCGCCGCCAAAGACCTCATCTCCAAGCTGCTTGTCCGTGATGCTAAGCAGAGGCTGAGTGCTGCCCAAGTTCTGCAGCACCCCTGGGTGCAAGGGGTGAGTCCCGGGGGCTAAGGAGGGTTGGGACACCCACGTCCCCTAAGCTATAGCTTTCTCTGATGTCCATGGTTGTCTCACAGCAAGCATATGAGAACCCCAGCCGGTCCTGTGTAGAGACTCCAAGACAAAGCAAGACCTTGGGTGTGGGTCAGTGGAGTCCACTACGGGCTTAAGATCCCAAGGCATAGCCGCATGCCAAGGGGTGGGCAGCTGAAATCCCCACTGCCCATCTAATGGCCAGCTGCTCAGAGAATCTTGGCCCAGCTGTGCTGGTGCCTGACAGCCATGGAGCCATCCAGAGCGCAGCAAGCTGGGGTCAGCCAAGGCAACAGATGGGCAGCTAATCTCAGGGGCAGGGACTGACCCAATTAGAGTAGTCTCTAGTCTCCCAGTGCAGGGCCCACTCCCACTCCAAGCCAGAGGTCATTGAAGCCAAGCTGCCACCCCAGGGGAGGGAGGCCACCAGGGCAGCAGGCGTTCTTAATAATAGAAGCTGTGGTTCCTGGAGTCCACAGGCAAGGGGGCAACTCCAGACCCCTTACCAGAGAATCTGAGAAGGAAGAGGTGAGAGGGACTGGGTGGGTTGGGCTGGAGACTGTCAAGAGCCCCACTCTCCCCAGCATGCATACAGGGACAGGTGAAGATCTGGTGCATAGGGCATCCGACTATGTTCTTGGGCTCAAGTGGAGGCCTGGTAATGGGGGTGAACTTGACATGTCCTTTGGCATGACTTTGGCCAGCCCTAGGGACACCAGAGACAGCAGGGGACCCTGGGGCAGGCTGGCATGTTCTCTAGTCCCTGGCTCTGCTGTCTCCTTGCAGTGTGCCCCTGAGAACACCTTGCCCACACCTATGGTCCTGCAAAGGTGAGCACCCCCTGGGGCTCAGGGAGTGGGTGGGGGTTAAATGTATGGATTTTTTTTCTGTGGTGCTGAGGGTGGAACCCAGGGCCTCACACATGCCAGGCAAGCGTTCACCACTGAACCACACCTCCAGCCTGTTCGGAGTTTAAAAGACCACAAAAACCAATGGGGAAAAGACACCTAAGTACTTGTATGTCCTTGTACCAGATGACCCATAGAAGTCCAGCTGGGATCCTGATGCCCAGAGGAGAGGCCTGAGTGCTGGGGAGGAGTCCTGTAGCCCCCACCCAGGGCACTATGCAGATCCCCGTAGTCCCTGGAGGGAAGCAGGAAAGGGTGTATCCTCAGTGACCATCCCTGACCCATCCCCCAGGAACAGCTGTGCCAAAGACCTCACATCCTTCGCAGCCGAGGCCATTGCCATGAACAGGCAGCTGGCCCAGCGTGAGGAGGATGCTGCCGAGGAGGCTTCTGGGCAGGACCAACCCGTTGTCATCCGTGCTACCTCACGCTGCCTGCAGCTGTCTCCACCCTCTGAGTCTAAGCTGGCCCAGCGGCGGCAGAGAGCCAGCCTGTCCACTGCCCCGGTGGTCCTCGTGGGGGACCGTGCGTGACCTCCTCATGGTTCCCATCTGTACATAAGTCACCCCTTTCTCTGTCAAGTCTAAAAGGTTTTTAAGCTATGGGCAGCTGGGACCATGGGCTGCCCTCCCCTCTGGCTGCATTCCCAGGAGCTAAAGTCAGCTGGGGGTGGTTTTTTATAGGTTTTTGCTGTTGGGGTTTTTCCTCCCCCTCCCATTCCCCTTTTTGTTTTTATGTTTTGTTTTTTTCCTTTTAATGTGTTAAAAAGCAAAGCAAGTGCCCGGGAGGATACAGGAGGGTTCGTGGAGGGCGCATGGCTGGGTAAGCGCCCACTGCACCCTGCAATGCTCACCTGTACTGTGAAGGTCTCCGTGCCCTGCCCAGCCACCTGCACCCTGCCTAACACTTCCCCCTCCCACTTCAGTTGGCCAGTTGGCCATCTTCCAGTGCTGGAGGGACCCACAGGGTTGCCAGCCCCATGTACCCCTTCCCAGCCCTCAATATTTTCAGGGACAGGCTCCCCTCCCAGTGACAGGACAGTAGTCCCTTCTTCACCCCTAGAATGCCCTGGTGGCTTAGGCAGGGCGAGGGATCCCTGTCTCTGGAGGGAGGGTCTGGCAGGCAGAGTGGATGGTGGCTCACCCACTGCCTCTGGGCCGGGGCTTGCCCATCTGCCCTGTACTGGTAAAATTTGACAATCGGCACTTCCTCCCAGGCCTGTCTGAACAGTGAGCAAGCCCCTGCCCATTGGACTAGAACTCTGACTTGACCTTAAACTGCAACTGACACAGGACACACCCACTGCCCCCTTCCACCTACTTTCCCTCCAGCAGTGACTGAAGCTGGACCAAGGGTTCACCACGAAGCCCTTGTCCCCCTGTTCCACCAAGATGGGTGAAGACTGGACAGGTGCCCATCCACCAATGTGGGGTCCCAGAGTGTCCCCCCCCACCCCAGGGCACCAGAGTGCCCCTTCTCAGGGTTCAGTCTGACCATGGCCACATTCTGCCCCACGTTGCCCCTGAGTCTGGCATTTGGAAATTCTGTTGGTCCCCTTGTCCCAAAACTGGGGCCAGACTCAGCAGTCCCCAGATTTCCCCACCCCTAAGGGCAGTGATTTGGGTGTGCCAACCTTCAGGAAAAGGGCCACTGCTGCCTCGTCTGTCCTTGGGGCGCCCAGGGATGATCGATCTACTAGAGGGTCCCCTACTTTTCCCCAGCTCCACCCAGGCCTGGTCAGCCAGCCCCTGGGCTGGGGAGACCACTGCCTGGACCTGGCCGTGAACTACTATGCAATATGATTCCCATTTTCTACATGCACGCGGCCCTGCTGGTCAGGGGGCGGCAGCTGGGGCACCAGCCCGCCCTGGGTCTGCTCAGGTGTCTCTGGGGCAGGGACCGAAGCACCCTGGCCTCGAACTCTGTGGCCAAGATTGTTCGTCGCATTTAGGATTTTTTTTTTTTTTAATATCATCTGAGTTGCTTCCCTGTTCTTGAAGAATACTTGAATGTCAGAGGGGCCTCGTGGGTGGAGGGGGGGCTCGGGCACCATCTGCCCAGCCACCTCCACTGTCCCCCTCAGTCTTGTAGGATTGTCACAGTCTGGTGGCCAGTAGGGGGGAGAGAGATTACATGTCTTCTCCTGGCCTCCACTGACCTGTATCCGTGAACTGGCCTTTCCAAAGACCCCTGGAGGTGGGGGGAGCTGCCAGTCCCCTCATTATCACCACCCTCAGTGATTCCATGTTTTGCACCTGGGAAATTCCCTGCCTTTTTTGTATAAAAGAACAAACGGACCTTTGCCCACTGCAGGTGCCCATGCCACCTTACTCTGGAAGGCTGAATAACAAGCAGCTTTTGATTCCCCCCCTCCCCGGGTGGGGCTGTCATTTTCTCTCCTCTCCCTTTTGCCTCCATTACAACCTGGAGGACTGGTCAGAACCTTTACTGTGAATGAGTAGACTATCCTGGAGCGACGCCTCAAGCCAGCTCAGGGTGCTGGGGAAGGGGCTAATCGCTAACGATGTTAAGATGTTTAAAAAGACACACAACAAAAAAAAATTTTTTTAAGTGGGGCGAAGACATCCAAGCACTTTAACTCCATTGTACCAGGTGAACTAATAGAGCTCGAAAGTTCCTTTACACCAACTGTCAATGCCAGAATTTTCTATTCTGTTTTGTAAGGATTTAATAAAAGTCAAAAAAAACTTGCCTGTGCCCTGCTTTTGTGTCATTACTGTGCAGGATGGTGAGATAGGGATTCTGCACTGGGACAGTTGCATTCTCGGAGCTGGGAAGAAATCTTCCTGTGTGAATTGGGCTTCCTGACAACATGCCACT
This sequence comes from Castor canadensis, assembly GCF_047511655.1. Lineage (NCBI taxonomy): Eukaryota > Metazoa > Chordata > Mammalia > Rodentia > Castoridae > Castor > Castor canadensis. The sequence continues at coordinate 50,287,351 of NC_133399.1, read as the reverse complement.
TGGGCGTTCTTGTAAACGGGATCACCTCCTGCTTTGCATCCGGCAGGGGCATGCCGAGATCCTAAGGGAGGGGACTGACTGCACACAGTGCCCTTGCGGAGGTGGACACTTGCAGCTACCATGGGCCAATGCTATTGACACAAAGGATTCAAACCTTCCAGGCCTGGTCATCTCCCTCCTTCCTCTGGGGTCTATCCCCTCAGCCATAAACTTCTTACTGTATGCAGGCTTCTGAACAGGGCGGGGAGCTATGCCGAGGGCAGGCTTCACATCCTGAGGGCAGGAGAGGAAGGGCAGAGAGACTGCCCAGTGATGAAGGTCGGCAGCCGGTGACTGGAATCCCAGTTGCATCCGCGCCGCTGCGCGCCTCCTGCGCTAAACTACCCTGAGGGGATCTGAGGAGCCAGGCAAGGTCACAAGCAGGTAGAATGGTGCAGGAGAAGATCAGCAAGAACAAAGCAGACCACGTTACCACTGCAGGGTCCGAAAGGGCGAGGGCTTGTTGCCCGAAGGGTTGGAGTTTGGTTCCTGGAAGGGCGTGGCTCCTCGCAGGAGGAGCGTGGTCCTCGGAGGTGCGGCTTTGTTTGAGGTGGGGGCGAGAGTGGGGGGAGAGGCCCAGCAGCTGCGCGAGAGGCAGAAGAAAGAAAACTCCCGCAAACCGTCGGGCAGAAATTAGCATGGTGTTGGGGACGTGCAGACAACGTGGGGAATGTACTCCCAAGGACGGTGGGGATTTGATTTTTTTACACAACAGTTTTTTGAGATAAAATTCACATGCCATACCTCGCCCATTTAAAGTGTACTCTTCAGTGACTTTTAGTACATTCAAAAGGTTATGCAACCACCGTCTCTAATTCCAGAACATTCATCACCCCATCCCCTGGCACCCACCACTCCACTTCTTGTCTCTGTGGGTTCACCTGCTCTGGATGTTTCCTAACAATAGAGTCACATACTATGAGACATTTTGTATCTGGTTCTCTCACTTTATTATTATATTATGTTGCATTATATTACATCATATCATACCATATTATTTGGGTTTTTGTTTTGTTTTGTTTCTTTTCTTTTTGGTGGACTGGGGTTTGAACTTGGCTTCACATTTGGAAAGCAGGCACTCTACTGCTTGAGCCAAGTCACACCTCCAGTCTTTTATTGTTATTTTCGAGACAGGGTCTCACTGTTTTGGCCTTGAACTCTCCATCCTCATGCCTCAGCCTCCTGAATGCTAAGATGACAGGCATACACACCCCACACCTGGCTAAAACTTAAAAAAAAGAAAAATTAGGACTGGTGGAGTGGCTTAAGCAGTAGAATATCTGCCTAGCAAGCATGAGGCCCTGAGTTCAAACCCCAGAACTGCCCCCCAAAATATTTTTTTATTTTAAAAAAGGAAAAGAAAACAGTTTTTAGGTTTTACAGAAAAATTGTGAGGATCACAGAAGAGTTTCCATATGTCACACACCCAGTGACCCCTGTTCTTAGCCTCGCATACTGAAATGTCTTACTGTCTTTTCAAAACACTGCCCAGATCACAGCATGATTTTGATGTGACAAGATCCAGCATGCATGTGCCTCTTAGCTGGCTGGGACATGCAGGAGAGCACCCGGTGGAAACTGGCTGAGGACACTAGGATGGCCCCAGTCACAGTCACAAGGTCTGTGAAAGGCTCTAGGTTTCTCCAGCTCTGGGATTTTCCTGCCACTCTACAGGAAGACAGGGCAAGCTCAGCGGGCTGAGAGAAAACCACAAAAATAAAATCTAGAGCAATGGTTCATAGGACAAGCTGTTCCTGGCAGGCAGCAGAGGGCAGGGAGCGGTCACTGTGTGGCCTGGAAGGGTGGGGTAGGACGGGATGCCACCTGAGAAGGGAGACTTGGCCTGCAGCACCCTTCCTGCTCCCGCAAGCGCCCTCCCCCCCCCCACACACACACACAGTCACTGCCAGGCTGAGGGCAAGAAGCTTCTAGGGAGCCCTGGAGTTGACAGGAGGGTGGGGGCTGAACAGAAGAGCCCAGCTGGCCTTCAGACATTCATTCCTTCACCACTCATTCATTCACTCATTTCTTCAGTATCTGTTAAGCCAATGCTACATGCAAAGTCAGAGGTAGGAGAAACACTGCCACCTGGCTGCCTCCCTCCACAGTGGGCCAGTGAGTACCCCAGGTGGGGCATGCTCACAGCCTACCACAACAGGAACAGAGGACTGAGGTCCAGAGGGCCACCTGAAGAAGTGACCTGTGAGCATTGGTGGATGCAGAGATCAGGTGCAGGGGTGGTAGAGGAACCCCAGGCAAGCAGAGGGTACAGCTCTGCAAAGGCTTGCACCCAGAAGAGCAATTGAGAGGAGAGCGGGGCTTAGGAAGGAAACTCTGGAGGCCTAGGCAGCACCACTGCATGCCAGAGCCTGTGGGCCCAGCCGTGGTCCTCATCTCTGTGCTGTGGGCAATGAGGAGGGGCATGGTTGGTTTTAAGTCATTAAAAGAAAAGAAGTGGTGGCCCTAGCCTGGAGTTGTGGTGGTGATGGGACAGAGAAGATGTGGATCTTCAAAGGCATGCTTGTGAAGCAAAATCCAAAGGATGTGAGGGCAAGAGAGGAGAAAATGGTAAGGAAGACACATGGAGAGGAGAGAAATCTTAAGTTGGGGATCAAGATGGAGAGCCACCCCCACCCAGCAGACCGGCTAGATGAAGAAACCTGAGTCTCTGATCATTCTGCACCCTGCTTCAGTCCTTTTGGGGGAATTTTTTTGGTGGGGTTGCAGAGCTAAAATCTACAACCATAAGAAAACATGTGCCCAAATGCTCACAGCCACAGAGTGAGATGTTAAGAGCATGCCTGATACCACTGGATTGTTCACTTTAGCAGCCAGGTGTGGTGGTGCCCACCTATAATCCCAGCACTCCTGAGGTGGAGCCAGGAGGGTCCAGTCTAGGCTACACACTTGAGCCAGGCACCCACCCCCTTCTTTGTTAGTGATTTTTCAAATAGGGTCTCATATTTATGCACAGGTTGGCCTGGATTTCAGTCCTCCTATTTATGCTTCCCTTATAGCATGCATCACTGTGCCCAGCTTTTTATTGGATGAGATGGGGTCTTCTGAACTTTTTGTCCTGTCTGGGCTAGAACCTCCATCCTCTTGATCTCAGACTCCTGAGTGGCTAGGATTACAGGTGTGAGCCACCCCTCCCAGCTTCCATACATCTTCTTCCTCTTCTTTTAATTATCTTGTCTTCACAGGAAACCCCAGGGCCATCCTGGCCTTTGACTCACCCCAAAGTAGGAGAAACTGGTTTATAGTGTGATGGGAACAAGTCAGTTGTGAGGAAGCACCCACCTCATTCATCAAAGCTGGGACAGATTGAGCTTGGGCAAGGCCAGGAGGGTCAGATTCCTTGGTTAGGGTGCCAGCCTCCATCTCATCTGGGATTTGGATGGATGGTGTAGCCCAGCAACCCTGGGTTCAAGTTCACACTGATTTGTCATGGGTTGTTGGTTCTCTGCTCTTTCTCTAGGCTACATTCAGTACCTCTATCAAATACATATTCCACTCCTCACCAAGTAGGGTTCATATCAACCTCTGGAGGTTGCTGTGGGGTTTCTGTTACATCCATTTCCCCACCCCTCACCTCTGCTCCCAGAGACTCAGTTTCCCCATGTAGAATGTGAGAACAACAGTTCATCTCTCTCCTACCTTGGTTTCTCTTTGGTGGGTGGCTTTCGTAAGAAGGCAAAGGCCTGGATTCCCACAGTAGGGGTTTATCTAGTCCTGCACCCTGACTCATGAGGTCTTAGGGCCCCCTGGATATCTGTGCCAAAGATCCTTGGGGCGGGGCACCAAATTTTTTCATTGGAAGGAAGGGATGCTGAGACTTTGGAGCTGGGTCTGGAGCAAAATCACTTCCTCCACCTCCATGTTCACAGTCACCCCAGGGGAGGTGAGGAGCAGACTCACTCAGCACATGACCATCCTGATGATTTATTTCAGTTATGGGATGGAGCCTGGGACTCCCGCATGCTAAGCTTGTGCTTCAATCACTGAGCTGCACCCACATTTGACAGAAGCAGCACCTGAGGTCCCCTGTAGTCCTGGTCCTGAGGCAATCAACAAACTCCTCCTTTATTCCTGCTGAGTTGTGACCTCACCCCAACCCCTTCTGGGAAAAGGGGAGCACTTCCTGTGGTGCTTGGCCAAGTCTGCACCAGGGGAAGCTGTCCTTCTGTCTGCTGCCTGGTCCTACGGCATGACAGCAATACCCTCTTTCCATTGTTGCCTCCGGGACATGGGCTTTCTGCCCTCAAACCCTTCAGTGCAAGTTCAGTTAAACAGTAGGGAAAAGAAAACCTCAATGCCAAATTTCATAAACCCTTCACCTGCCAAAGAATTTGCTTTTCCAAGGGCTAGACCAGACATGTCCCTTCATCAATCAGACAAGAGAAGAAGGGCTTAGAAGGACAAGCAGAGCAATTCCCTCACTTTGGCTAAAGGGCCACAATTTGTTTGAGAAGAAGTAACCTGAGAGCTGCAGGTCCTGAGCAGTTAAACACAAATTCCTGGTCCACAATTCCTGGAGTAGAATAGTCAGCCTCAAAATGTGGAATTGGTCAGTCAATAGCTACAATACGTTTGAAGTGAGGAGCAGAATTTGTTCACGTGAGTTGTAAAAAAGAAAATAATTAAGTAAACCCATCATCCTATGAATCTCATGGATCCTTCTGTTTGTTTGAACACCTTTTTTAAAATTTGTCTTTTCAATACAGGGTCTCCTTATGCAGCCCAGGCTGGCCTTGAACTCTCAGTCCTCCAGCCCCAACCTTCTGAGTACTGTATGACTGGTGTGGTCACCATACTTGGCTGTACAAATAACTTGAGACTCCTGAATTCTAGCATTTGCCTGCCCTCACCATCTGGGGCCATGTTTCTCAGAAGACAACACTGAGGCAAGGGTCTATAGGAAGGCATGAGGTTTCTGATCCTTTTGAGAAATCCAGCTAGACAATGACACTCAACCAGGGATGACTCTGCCCCATGTCTGGGGACATTATGGTCATCAGGGTTGTGGAGCTCCTGGCATGGAATGGGTGCAGGCCACGGATGCTTCTCAGCACCCAGCAGGCCCCAGGACGTCCACTACAGAGGATCTGACCCCAATGTTCACAGTGCTGAGGGGGCCCCTATGGTAAAGTCAGGGGACTCAGAGGGAAAGGAAGTTATGCAGGAGAAGAATGTCACCATCCCTGCAGTGAAGCCCTGCCGCCATCCCCCAGAGGAGATCTGGGAAGGACACAGTCACACCTCAGCATGGCTCAGCTGGAACAAGGGACTCTGTACCATGACACCACTGCAGTCCCCGGTGAAGAGCTACCCCCCACAGAGGCCTGACTCCCAGGGACTCCCAGGGTTGCCCACATCCAGGTGAAGTAGGTTCCAGCATCCCAGGACTGTTCCCAGAAGAGAGAAACTGGTGTTAGCAGCTGGACAAGAAGCAAGCCAGGAGTGAGTAACAGGACCCGAGGGGTGTGGTCTCTTGCCACTTTAGCCAAATAGGAATGGTGGTTGTGACATAGTCAACACAAATCCAACTCCACACCTGTCTCCTAAGTGGAGTGGTGACTACCAACTTATGGCAATAGGCTAAACTGAAGCTCTTGCTCCTGCCCTCCACAGTAACCCTCCTATCCACTTTCCATACCCTTGCCAGGTGGAATCATTCATTACTCACATTGCACAGGGCCATGCAGAGTAACCTATGGGATGTTGGAGAAACCACAGAGCATGACTTCTGAAGTCAGGGATAAAAGACACCATGGCTTCTACTTTCTTCTTCCTTTGTTCCTTGGATGGCCTGCTCTATGAGAACACATGGCTATGAGAACCCACAGGCCACCCACACAGGAGGAGCAAAGGCACCCACCTCCACCTGAGGACAGCTTGCTCTTCCCTGTGGCCAGATGCCCTGCTGCGACTGAGCTCAGTGGCTTGCATGTAGGGTCCTTTACCTCATTTTTTTCTCCAAAGGCCAATATTCCTGCCTGTGGCCAGGCAAATCCCACAGTCTGAGTGAGCGAATGTGAAAGCACAAACAGTCAGAGATTAAGTCCTACCTGGCATCAGGTTCCTGGCCTGGCCAGACCTCTGCTGTGTAGGGTTACTGACCTCCCACAGAGGAGCCTCTGGCTGCCAGGAGCAAGTCACCCAGGGCCAAATGGAATGAAGAAGCACAGCCTCACAGCAGGCCCCACTGCAAACTCCTGTTATGTAGGTGAGGGGAAAAGATTTATTTTTGGTGGTATTGGGGTTTGAATTAAAAGTCTCATGCTTGCCAGGTAGGCTTTCTATCACTGGAGCCATGACCCCAGTCCTGGTTTTGTTTTGTTTTTGAGACAGGGTCCTGCAATGGAGCCCAGACTGGCCTTGAACACAGATCCTTTTGCCTCAGCCTTTCAAGTGCTGGGATTACACCACCACGCCTAACTCAGAGGAAAAACTTTCCCTCTATAGTCTTGGGTTCAATTCCTGGGGGTCTGGGAATTAAACTGATAAAAAGACTTATTAGAATTGGAGATGTGGCTCAAGTAGCAGAGTGCCTACCTGGAAAGTGGTGAGGCCCAGCCAGGCATGGGTGGCTCACACTTGTAATTCTAGCTACTCAGGAGGCAGAGATCAGGAGGATCACATTTGGAAGCCAGCCCAGGCAAATAGTTTATGAGATCCTACCTTCACAACAAAGGGCTGGTGGAATGGTTCAAGGTGTAGGCCCTGAGCTCAAACCCAAGTACAAAAAAAAAGAAAGAAAGAAAGTGGTGAGGTTCAACCCTCAGTACTGACAAAAAATAAATGAATTAAAAAATTAAGCTGAGGGTATGGCTCAAGTCATACAGTGTCTGCCTAGCAAGCATGAGCTCCCAGGCTCAAACCCTAGTACCACCAATCAGTAGATGGATTGATCAATCAATCACAGGGGGAAAAGCAGTATTAACAGGATATCTCTATATTAACAGGTGCTAGAGATCAAATCCAGGACCTTCTGCATGTTAGGTAAGGCCACTACCACTGAGTTATATCTCCAGCTACTAATTTATTTTTCAGTACTGGGGTTTGAACTCAGGACTTAAGATTTGCCAGGCAGGTGCTCTAATGTTTGAGCCATACCTCCAACTACCCAGCTCCTTATTTTTAATTCTGCATGCACAGGGCACCACAGAAGGAAGTGAATATCTGAGTTGGGGTTGCAGCTCACTGGATTACATTTTCCTGTCCTCAGGAATAAGGCTCTGCAGGGATGGCAAGACTGGAGCGCTTACATTCCACAATAATAGGGAAGAAGGAAGAGGGAAGGGGCACTGTGGGAAAGCAAAGACAAGCAGCCGTGAGGCGTAGGTGGGGATGTGATAGGTCCTAATATCTGACTTCTGTCTCTAAGATTAGGGGTTGACAGCAACTGATTTTTCTTGGGAGGCTCTGCTTCTAGGCAAATATGGGATTTCAGGAACTCTAATGCCTCAGCTCATTCTTATGCCAAGGTGGCATATTTGGGGATGACATCCTAATCTCTGGGTGGTATATTTTTCTGATCCTCCAATTTATTTTCTTCAGTGCAGGCATTTTGGGTGTATGGCATTCCTGTGTGATAGCCCAGGAATGTGCTTCAGTCCAAAGAACGGTGATTGCAGAAAGTGCCATCCCACCCTGTTAGCCAGTGCAGGTTTGGGAAAAATTGTAGATCTGCAGAAATTAATTAAGAGCCCAGGGAGCTGCCTTGTGACGTGTGCCCTCTAGAGTCCATGGATGGGCTTGCTTACAGGAGCTTGGTCAAGAAACTTAAAAATGCTCTTAGAAAATCACTGTAATGAGGGCTGGGCAGTGGCTCAGTGGTAAGTGCTTGCCTAGTATACCAGAGGCTCTAGGTCCCATTCCCAACATAAAAAAAAAAAAAAAAAAGAAAAAGAAAAAAAGTGACTGGGTGCCAGTGCCTCACACCTGTAATCCTAACTACTTCGGAGGCAGAGATCAGGAAGATGGTAGTTCAAAACCAGCCCAGGCAAACAGTTCGAGAGACCCTATCTCAAAAAAAAATCTCAAACTGGCGGAGTGGCTCAAGTGGCAGAGCGCCTGCCTAGCAAGTCTGATGCCCTGAGTTCAAACCTGAGTACCACCAAAAAAGTGACCAAGTCAGAACATGTACCTTTTGACGGAACATGAACTTAAACTGGAATGACAGACTGGGGTGTCTGTGCAAGGGTCAGAGGCTCTTGCTGTCCCACTGTCCATGCCTTGAGGGGGCTCTGATGATGTCTTAATGCTCTGAGACTGTTTCTTAGGCCTAGCTGTGTCTATTTGCCACTTTAGTTCACAGGTCCTCAGGAAGTGAATTTAAGAGACTAGAGGAAACTTTTTTCCTCTGAGCCACCTGTGGTGGTGCAAACCTATAGTCCTAACACTTCAGGACGCTGAGGCAGGAGGACTGAATTTGAGCCTAGACTTGGCCATGTTGCTTGCTCCAATGTGGCAAGGGGAGACTGGGAGGCCAGGACAGCGATCTGAGGCCTCAAAGCCAACAGCCAGCCTGGATGCTCAGCCTGGGAATGAAGCTACTAGGCTCTTCCCCCAGCACCCCCATAGGTGTCTGTGGCCTCTTGCATTAGCCCAGGTGAGGCAGCACAGAACATTCCACTAACCAAACAGGGTGGAAGACAAGCAATTCTAGCCCCCAACATTTTATTAGGAAAATTTCCAAACATAGAACAAAGCTCAATTTTTTTTTTTTTTGGCAGTACTGAGCTTTGAACTCAGGGCCTCACACTTGCTCGGCAGGTATTCTACTGCTTGACCCACTCCTCCAGTCCTCAAATAATTTTATTGTGAATACCATATACCTAACATCCAAATGCTACCTTTGCCATTTTACTGTATTGCTCATCTCTCCCTCCCTTCGTCACTCCATTTTTACCTCTTTCTTCTCTCTTCTTCTTCTCCTCCCCCTCCTCCTCCCCTCCTCCTCCCCCCCTCCCCCTCCCCCTCCTCCCCCTCCCCTTCTTCTTCTTCTTCTTCTTCTTCTTCTTCTTCTTCTTCTTCTTCTTCTTCCTCCTCCTCCTCCTCCTCCTCCTCCTCCTCCTCCTCCTCCTTCTTCCCCTTCCCCTTCCCCTTCTCCTCCCACTCCCCCTCTCCCCTTTCCCCTCCCCTTCCCCTTTGCTGGAGATGGAATCAAGGGCATAAGCAATTGCTCTATCACTTAGCCACATCCCCAGCTCCTATCTCATTTTTTAATGGATTTCAAAGTTGCAGACATCAGTCCATTGCTCCCTGATTTTTTTTTTTTCAGAGCTAGAGATTGAGTCAGGGGCCTGGCACATGCGACGCAAGCACTCTACCACTTGAGACATACTCTGAGTTCTTGAATGATTTCTGTGCAAAGAAAAGGAGAAAGGTGCCAGGCGCTGGTGATTCATATCTTTAATCCTAGTTATTTGGGAGGATTTTGGTTCAAGACCCTCCACTCCAAAAGAAAGAGAGGAAAAAAAAAAAAGAGAGAAAAGTGATCTGGAGGCATGACTCAAGTGGTAGAGCACCTGCTTTGCAAGCATGAAGCCCTGAGTTCAAATCCCAGTCCCACCAAAAAAAAGTGGAGGGGAAGAAAGACAGGGGGTAGGCTTGATGCAGCTCAGTGATAGAGCACTTGCCTAGCATGTGTGAGATGCTAGGTTCCAGGACTGCAAAACAAATGAATTATATTGCACAAGTCTTTTCTCCTTTTTGTTCTTCCTCCTCCCTGTCTTGGAGAGTTAATCCCCAGACCTTGTGCCCAGTGCTCTACAACTTCAGCCACACCCTCAGCTCCTCTATTCCTTTCTTAAATAATCATCCTACAACTCCCATCCCCAGCACAGCAGAAAAAATTCTAAAAATAAAGAAGAAAGGCAAGCAGTTCTTTAAAAAGAAGGACAAAAAGAATGGAAGAAAAGAATAGTGAGCCATAAATCAGGTTGTTATTCAAGTATCTTTTAAACAATCTAAATTTTTTCCCAACAGAAAATGGAAGAAAAAAGAAAGAGCTTTTATACTGATAAAATCATCTTTAAAAGCAGTATGCAATATAGCTGTGGGCTATATTTTTATTTTCTCTGAAAGTAAAATTTTCATACAGTGACTTATACGGCTCTTAAGTATACATTTGCACAGTGGTGACATCTCTACTAAGACATGGGACATTCCATCCATGCTGTGGTGCGCAGAGTAACAGCCCCTAAAGATGTCCATAGCTGATACCAGAACCTGTGAATATGCTCCTTGACATAACAGAAGGGACCCTGCAGATGGGATCAAGCTAATGACCTTAAGCTGGGGATCACCCTGGATCATCTGGCCCTGGGGTCTCCAGGGGTCCTCAGAAGAGGGAGCAGGAGGTCAGAGGCAGGGAGAGAATGGGAGACATTCCATGCTGTTGTTCTCAGGAGGGAGGAAGGGGCTGCAAGCCAAGGGATGCAGCATCTAGAAACCGTGACAGGCAGAGCTACAGGGAGGGACAAGCCCTGCCACACAGAGTGTAGCTCAGTGGGACCCATGTCTGCCTCCTGACCCCAGAACCATGGTGGAACACATCTATGATTGTTTTCAGTTTATATTTGTGACAATGTGTTACAGCAGCCCCAGGGAAACTCATGCACACTTCTAGAAATTTCCTTCACATCCTTTCCAGTCGATTTTTTTCTCCCTGACCATCAGTGAAGCCCTTTGAGCCTCTCAGTGGTACATTATGTAGTAATAAGTCATAGAAACTATTTGGTCAGGCAACTTTATACAGAGTATTTATAGCTTTATATAAATACTTTGTATTGTGTAAAAGTGCAAAGTTTATTATAAGAATTGCAAGAACAAAGTCATTAATGAGAGCCACCAGAGCTAGCAGGGGCAATCACATGCCTTTGGCCACAAGTAACAGAAAACCTGACTCAACTTGTTGAACACAGTAAAGGTATTTATTAGCTCTCAGAAAAGAGCTAGAGCATCCTGCAGGCATGGAATGATCAAGACAGTTCAGCCACATCAGCCCAGATCTAGATTCTGTTCACTCCATAGAACCTGTTTCCAGAACACCCTGTGCATTCATGCAGTGAGATTCACCTCACTGGCCAGGACTGGTTGGGTTCTTGTCCCCCAATCAGCTGGGGAGAGCTCACACTCCCTATTTGAGCTGCCATGGCTTAGGTCTGACTTTTCAGGATGATCTGGACTTAGACTTCATGTTGACAGATAAAAACGGATAAGAAGTGACACAAATTATAATCAAAATTCTCAGAAACTCACATGGTTCACCAAATGATGAAAGGAAAGACTTGGAGGCGTGGCTCAAGCAGCTGAGCACGTGCTTATCAAGTGTGAAGCCCTGAGTTCAAACCCCGGTACTGTCCAAAAAAAATGATGGAAGGAAAGGGTAAAGTGGTAATTTTGGAGGGGGCTAAAAGTTGAAATAGGCACTTAACAGGGCAAAGATTTTCCATAAAGGATCAGAGAGTAAATTCTTCTGTCCTTATCAGTACTCAACTCTGTCATTCATGGGGGGAAGAAGGCACAGCAGATGTATCAATGAGTAGGCGTGGCTGTGTATCAATAAAACTTTATTTACAACTACAGGCAGTGGGCCAGATGCAGAGAACAGGGAAGCGGTTATAAGGAGCTGCTGAAGATTCTGTTATGGCACATTATTAGAACTAAGTTAGAAACAGCAATATGAACTCATGATCTAAACAGAGGAATATAGAGAAGGAATCAAGCCAGGGACCACTGGCTCTGTCCTGTAATCCTAGCTACTTGGGATGCTCAGATCAGGATGAACCTTAGTTCTAGGCCAGCCTGAGCCAAAAGTTTGCGAGACCCCCATCTCAAACAATAGCTGTCATTCCAGCAACAATGGAAAGCATAACATAGGAGGATCATGGTCAGGTCAGCCCAGGTGCAAACATGAGATACTATTAGAAAAATGTCGAAAAAGCAAAAAGGGCTGGGGTGTGGCTCAAATAATAGAGTTCTCCCTGGCAAGCACAAGGTCCTGAGTTCAAACCCTAATACCATCAGAAAAATAAATAAATCTTCTGACTTCTGGTGCTCTAATCTACATCTTCCCTATCAGTTCTGACTCTTTTCTGGCTTTTCCACAGTTGCATTTATTCATTCATTCATTCATTCATTCATTTAGTACTGGGGCTTGAACACAGTACCTAAGCCTTTAGCCACTTCACCAGTCCTTTTTTGTGATGGGTTTTTTGAGATAGGGTCTCCCAAACTATTTGCCTGGGCTGGCTTCAAATTGCGATCCTCCTGATCTATGCCTCCAGAGTAGCTAGGATTACAGGCATGAGCCACTGGCACCTGGCTAAAATCAAAATGTCTGTTGTATATATATATATATTTGGCAGTACTGGGCTTTGAAGTCAGGCCCTCACACTTGCTAGGAAGGCACTTTACCACTCCACCAGCCCCATAGTTTTATTTTTAATATATTTAGAGTGAATAAAATAAAACTGATTTTTTTTTCCACTGGGGATATAGCTCAGTGATGGAGCACCTACCGAGCATGCTCCAGGTCCTGGGTTCCATCCCCAGCCCTAATAAATAAATAAATAAAAGTGAAATTTAAAAAATTACATTCTACCCCAAGGTTTGGAATGCCTTTGTCCATGGTTGTAAAGTTTTAAGGTGTGGTTTAAATTTAAATTTCCTGCTCCAAAGACCAGAGACAGTGAGATTGAGCAGGTAGACTGTTTGGAGTTCAGCATTAATGGACAAGGGCTATGTGGCAGAGGGTGTCCCCAGTCCAAGGCGACCAAAGGAACTCTCTGGAGGGCTTTAAACAGATGTTCCAAGAAATCTGATTGAAATCTGGAGGAGAACAGACTGTATAAAGATAAATAAATTGAGAGGGCTGGCAGGATGGCTAAAGTGGCAGAGCACCTGCCTAGCAAGCTCAAGGCTCTGAGTTCAAACCCATTACTGCCAGAAAAAAAAAAAAAAGAGAGAGAGAGAGAAAGGCAAGAGGCCAGGGTTGTCATGAAGAGAGGGAATCCATGTTCAACAGAGGTGGAGGAAGAAGATTAGCAAGTCCTACAGGGGTCATGGGGACAGTGCAAATGAAAATGTGGGGTTCCTTATTAAAGAACTATCTGAAATCCCAGTATTTAGGAGGCAGAGGCAAGAGGATCAAAAGTTCAAGACCAATCTGGGCTATAATAGTGGGACCCTGTCTCCAAAACCAAAACAAACAGGAACACCACGGAGAATTTAAAGATGGGGGCAGCAGAGCCAGAGCGGGGAGGGAAGCTGGCCCTGGTGAGCCAATCCAGATCTGCTTGGTAAAGAACAGTCGGACAGAGAATGGACACTAGGCTGGCATGTCAGCTGGTGACTCCCCTGGGTTTACTGGCTAAGGTGCCCTCTCCATGTGAGTGGGCAGGCCTAAGAGACTGGAGGGTGGGGTCTTCTACCTGTTCATGCATTTCCAAATGATCAAAGTGTATTCAAACATCCGGCAGGTAGAGTTGGCCCTACAACCTTATAGGGGTCTGAGCGGTGCTGACCACCCTCTATCCATGGACAAGTTCAGGCCATCTGAGGCTGCTCAAGGCCTTTGCAGGGGTTCCTGATGACTCCAGCAGCTCTCCTTGCTGGTAGTGGCTCCTCCTGAAACCCTTCCTCCAGGAAGCCCTCCATGGCTGCACTCCCAGCTTGCTGTCCCTGTTTTAAGCTCTCTGAGCACTAGTGCCTGATGGCAAAATTTGACCACTTTAAATCTGTGGATGTCGCTAATATGTTGCAATTGCAACTGTCCTGCCAGACCTGGGCAGGAGGAGGTCCCTTGCGTATCCCTTGAGTCTTGAATCACAGCAGCAGCTTCCCCAAGCCTCAGTTTCCTCCTCTGGGCATGGAGCCCCTCCACTGGACAGGCAAACGAGTTTGGACTGGGGTCCAGAATCAGGGATTGGGGTGTGGAGTCCAGGGACTGGGATTTTGTCTGGGGTCTATGCAATGGGATCTAGAATTTCAGTCTGGAAGTCTGAATGTCTGGGGTTCAGAATTTGGGGGCAGTGGGCCAGTGTTTACGATTTGAGACTCAAGCCCCTGACTCAGGATCTGAGTATGGAGTCTGGGGTCCAATATCTGGGGTCTGGGATCCAGTGTCTGGGGTTTAGGGTCGAGAATCTGAGGTCACAACTTTTGGCTCTGAGCGTAGCTTGGGGGATTTTTGGTCCCTGAGCCCTACTGTCCGCTTCCCAACGCCCCCTCTTCCCACCCCACTACCCCACCACGGCCCTGGGCCCCGCCCACTCTGAACCTCTCCCGCCCTCTCCCCCGCTCCCCGCTACTCCCCCCTCCCTGCTACTCCCTGATCCCTCTCTTCCCTTGCTCCCTCCCTCCTCGTTGCTCACACCACACCCCTCCCCTGCTCATGTCCCTCCCAGGTCCGGCCCCAATAGCCTCCCCAGCCCCCTCCCCTCCCCCTTCCCCCACGCTCCTCCCCCTCCTCCCTCCGCCCCTCCCCCGCGCCGCAGCGACAAGATGGCGGCGGGTGGCAGCGGCGGGCGCGCGTCGTGCCCGCCGGGGGTCGGCCCTGGTGCGGGGGGCTGCCCCGGGCCGAGCGCCAACGCGGCGGCCCCGGCCCCCGGTAACGCCGCAGCCGCCGCCGCGCTGCCCGGGCCTCCCGCACCGTCCCCGCCAGGCCCCGGGGCGGACGCGCAGGCCGCGGGCGCCGAGCGCGAGGAGGCGGCTGGCCCGGGCGCGGGGGCCGCGTTGCTGCGCGAGCCCGTGTACAACTGGCAGGCCACCAAGCCCACCGTGCAGGAGCGCTTCGCCTTCCTCTTCAACAACGAGGTGCTGTGCGACGTGCACTTCCTGGTGGGCAAGGGGCTCAGCTCGCAGCGCATCCCGGCGCACAGGTGGGCCGCCGCGGCCGCGCCCCGCCCCGCCGGCCTGCGCGGGAGCCCCGGGCCCTGCACGGGGACCCCCCTGCACCCAGGACCCCTCCATCCCTGGCCAGGCCCTGCAGACCTCCGCCCGGGCCTTCACCTGAACCCGGCCCTGGGGCCCTTACCCTCTTGATCCCCAGGCCCTGCTCCCGGGACCCTCCACTCTGAGGCCCTTCCACCCCAGTACCTGATGTTCCAGGATCTGCCCCTTGGAATCCTGGGGACCCTCTCCACTCTCCATCCCCAGGCCTCCCATCCTGGGCGGAATTACTGTCTCTACTCTGGCTTAGGACCCTCAGACCCTTTTTAATCCTGCCATCTCCAGACTCTTGTCTTCCTGCCAGCGACCCATCTAACTATCCTCTAGACACGCCCTGCTACCTCCCTGTATTCCTGACAGGGACCTCAGGACCCCTGGCCCTGCGGTCTTCATCAGAAAGATCTTTGCTCCTTGTGTCCCCATCCCATCAACCCGAGACTTCACTATCCCTGCCAGAGACCCCTCAGCTCCCAAGCCCCCTCCTAGACCCCTGTGTCCCATACCATCTCTCTGGAAAAGGGGGTTGTTGGTTTCGGGAGTAGCCCGAAACCATTCCTTGGTCCCTTACCACTTTGCGGGCTGGGCGGGGGTGAGGGGGGAGAACTTATCAGGGAGAGGGCTCGGGTGTTGTTGCTGATTGGCCTGGAATGTTACCCCACTGCCGTGAAGCCCCTCCTCCCCTCTGTGGCTCCTACTGTGCCTGTGTCCTGGGACCTTCCTGCGTACTTCCTTCTTGGTATTCAGTGTAGCGGGTCTCCTGTGGCTTTTCCCATAGGAGTGTTCATGGAGAGTCCCAGATCCTGCCTTGTCTATATTGCAACCTCTACTCTGTTGTTGGTGGGGCCAGACTTCTGCCCCTTGGATGTGAGATGGTCACATCCAAGTTCCCTGCCCTCCTGGAACCTGTCCTGTCCTCTGGAATTCTGAACCTTTGTTTTTTAAAAGATGCTCCCTTCTCCCACCTGACCCCAAGCTCTTTGAGGGTGGGCTGGGATCCTGCCCAGCTGCACCAGAAATTGGAGACTCTCCAGGCTTCTATGTGAGGGGCAGATGTACGCTCCCCCTGCAGTTCTTGACACAAGTACTTGGTTACGTGAAAGGTGGCAAAGTAGGTATCATAGAGGTTTTCTGAAGCGCTCTGGAGAGAAGCTGGGGAGGGGTATGTTTTTGTCAGGGATGTTGTCGAAGTGGGGACAGATTTCAGGACCCCAGGCTCAAAAGATGGGCAGGCCAAGAGGCCAGAGGAGTTGGACAGGTGGGATCCACTGCAAGGCCAGAGCAGGAGAAGTGAGGGGGCTCTGTGGACTGGAGTGCTGGGATTGCTTTGAGGTGTATAGTGGGGCTTGCAGAGGCCATGGGGGCTTGGCAGGGTGGTGGAAAGGGGAAGTGGAAGATTCATCTTCTCTGTGGAGGAGGCATATCCCTATGTGGTGTGAGGAGACAGTTGTGAGAAGATGGAGGCAGAGACTGGGGTGTCAATGGCCACAAGCCCAGGGAGCTTCTCAGACCCCAGATGCTGGTAGAGGCAGGAGGGACCTTCCTGGAGCCTGGGAGTGGTGTGGTTAGTGAGGGAACAAGGAGGAGAAAGAGGCTTGGCAGTGGTCTTGACTTTGGGTTTGGGTGTCGCAGGCAAGGATAGGTTTGGGAGGGATGCATGTTGGCTTGGATTCGTCAAATGGCAATAGCAGAGTGATGCATCCTGAGCTCACTGTGCCTCATTGCACACCTGTGAAATGGGGTTGGTCACTCGGATACGCCCATCTGGACTTTTCGACCCCACAAAGTGATTGTCATAGTGGCCCAGGGCATGTCCTCAGAAGGAAGGCATAAACAAAAGTGGGTCTTACCCAAGGCCGAAGTTGACCTGCTGTGAGCTGGAGACTTGACCCCTACCAAGACCTGCTGCTGTGGGGCCTGCTTTCTGGCCCTGGATTCCCACTTCCCGAGGCTTAAGGGACTCAACTGTCAAGACTAGAATAGAGCAGGTGCTGGTAGCTCACAGCCATAATCCTAGCTACTTGGGAGGCTGAGATTGGGAAGATGGTGGCAGTTCAAGGCCAGGCTGGGCAAATAGTTCATGAGACCTTGTCTCCAAAATAACCAGAGCAAAATGGAATGGAGGTGTGACTTAAGCAGAAGAGAATCTGTTTTGCAAGTGGGGAGCCCTGAGTTCAAACTCCAGTCCCACCAAAAAGAAAAGGGAGGGAGATGGTAGGGCAATGGAGTGGCTCAAGTGATAGAGCACTTGCCTAGTAAGCATGAGGCGCTGAGTTCAAACCCCACTGCCGCCAAAAAAAAAGAAAAAGCGGGGATGGTAACTGACTGTAGGATACCTGGGGACAAGCTGGTCAAGGTCAAGACCGTGGGTCACATTCTGTGGGTATATGGTGCCCCTGATGTGTGACAAGAAGGATGCCTCACATCTGAGTGTTCTTCCCCAAAACCCATAACCCCAGTGGGTTAACCCCCACCCCAAACACCCACAACCTAATCCCCAGAACCTGTGACCAGGACCTTATTTGGTAAAAAGGTCTTTGCATATGTCATGGTATGAAGGTGAGCTCCTCCTGGATTCCAGGTGACCCTAAATCCAGTGACAGTGTCCTTATAAGAGATAGAAGACAAGATACAAACACACAGAGAGATGGCTGTGAGAACATGGAAGCAGAGACTGGGGTGGCTCGGCTACAAGCCCAGGGACTCCCCAATCCCCTAACACTGGCAAAGGCAGGAAGGACCTCCCTGGAATCTGGGAGGGAGTGTGGCCCTGTGACCAAGGATTCCTGGACTCTGGACTCCAGGATCAAGGAATAAATTCAAGTGTTTTTGTTGTTTTCTTTTTGCAGTATTGGGATAGAGCCCAGGGCCTTGTGCATACTAGGCAAGCACTCACCACTGAGCTGCACCCAGCCCCTGAATTCCTGTGGTTTTCAGATGCCTTGTGTGTGGTCATTTCTACAGTGGCTGCAAAAACCCAGTACAGTACCCCTGGTGTAATCAGGAGGTAACAGACACATGCATATCAGATTGGGAATGCATTGTGGGACATCTGGCTGGCTCCAGACTGTCATGGTCACCAAAGAGAAGGAATGTCTGGGAATCTGTCTCAGCCCAGAGGAGACTGAGAGGCACATAGACTAAATACCATATGGGATTCTGGAGAGGGTCCTGAGGCACAAAGAGGACATTAGGGGAAGGACCTATGGCATCAGAATAAAGTCTGGTATTTACTTTTTTTTTGGTGGTACTGGGATTTGAACTCAAGTCTTCACACTTGTTAGGTAAGCACTCTGACACTTGAGCCACTCCACCGGCCCTACAGGTTTCTTTTAAAAAGTGAGTGGGAAGGGCTGGTGGAGTGACTGAAGTGTTAGTGTGCTTGTCTAGAAAGCATGAGGCCCTGAGTTCAAACGCCAGTACCACCAAAAAATAAATAACCCACAAAAGATGGATGGGGAAGAAAAATCAAGAAAGACGCAAAATAGGGCTGGGGAAGGTGGTATGTGCCTGTAACCCCAGCACTGTGAAATGGAAGCAGGACGATGTCAACGCCCATGCCAACTGGGCTACATAAGGAGACTGTCTCAAAAAAATAAATAGCAAAAAAGCAAAAAGAGTGGAGTAAAGGCCTCTGCTAATTTCAAGGAGAGCCGATCTTCTAGTGGTCTGGACTTACAGTGTGGATGGGAACTCTGGGTGCAGACCGAACAGGTGTGGCAGACAAGCTGGGGTGGGGCCTTGGCAGTGGCCCTAGTACCTGGGACCACAACATAGAGGTTGGGTTTGTGAGGGGGAAGGCTGTGATTGTAGTGGCTTCTGGCCCATTCCCAGTCCCTGACCAGCCTTCTATCCCCAGTGGCCTGGTATACAGTAGGCACTCAGTAAATATGTCCAGTGACCTGCCGGAATAAATAGGTACGTTTTCTCATAGGACTTAATATATAAGCATCTTTATCGGCTAGCCCCATCAAATTAATCTCTGAAAATACCTTTATCCATTTGTCTTGGAACATGGAGAGAGGCAGAGAAATCTACAAAAGGTGGAAGGATCTCTTTCCAGGGTCTCTTCTGTCTTATTGATGGCTTTGTGGATTCCTAGCTCAATGACACATTATTCAGTGACTGTCACTTTCTAGTGTGTTTTGAGAATGGCTGAACACGTTCTTTCCGATTTTATTCTTTGTCAACATTTTTTCAGTGAGTCACACCCATTTATTCTCCTGTGGTCCAGCCTATGGATGTTGGCTGGAATGAGGGGTTGAATGCAGGGGATACAGGGCAGGAATAACCTCTTCCATTGCAGTGCCTATGTTCTGCCACACACTCCATTCACGTGAAAGGCCAGGTAGTAAATGTTCAACCAGAACTGGGTGGTAGATGCTTGCCTAGCATGCTTGAGGCCCTGGATTCCATCCCCAGCACTACAAAAATAAAATCCAGTGCTAGAGCGCCTTCCTTAGCAAGTGTGAGGCCCTGAGTTCAAACACCAGTACCGTCAAAAAAGAATGACAATTTGTTTGCTGGGTGTCTCACACCTGTTATCCTAGCTACTCAGGTGGCAGTTCAAGAGGATTGGTTCAAAGCCAGCCCCAGGCAAATAGTTCAATACATCCTATCTCAAAAACACCCAGCACAAAAAAAGGGTTGGTGTAGTGGCTCAAGGTATAGCCCCTGAGTTCAAACCCCAGTACCACAAAAAAAAAAAAAAAAAAAAAAACTTTACAAAAGCAAGTGGTGGGCTGGATGTGATCTCGGGGCCACGGTTTACCTGGTGGTTTGTTGTGATCTTGAGAATTAATTTTTCAGCTTCTAAAGTTGTTTACTGGGGCATTGGTCTTTCCAAAAATACCAACATGGGCAGTTTTTCCTTATTTATTATATTTATTTCTTCATATTATTTTCATATGCATTTATTGCTCAGTATTTGCTTATTTTAAAGGATTTTTTTTCTTTATTGTGGATAAGTTCTTTTTTCCACTATTTTTGCTACTTGGTTATTTCTAAGAAGCTAATAATTTTCTTTTGTTTGTGTGGCGGGGGGTGGGGATGGAACTTGGAGGTTCTGGCATGTGGCTGGACAATCCCTCACCACCAGACAGTACACCTAGCCTTCGACTGCTTGTTTTCTCTGCCCTCCAGCATCGTGATAACTGCTAGGGGATGACAGAAGTCTTGTTTTCCACAATTAAGTGTACTCATTGATACTGGTTTCAGGCAAATTCTCTTCTCAAGGTGTAGGTCTACTTGTTTACTAAGTTTCTGTGAAGTGTGGCTGTGGCTTATTATCAAGCACGTTTGTTGGCTTTGGTTTATTTAATCTGGCAATTGTCTACATAGAAAGTGTACACTGTTGGGTGACAGTCTGGGACCCCAAAGATTCTGACTTGCCATTTACAGCTTATGGGTGCTCCTTCCTGATCGCCAGAGATCACTGAGCCACTTCAGGCTCTGTAGTTCCACTGTTTATAGAAACCTCATATAATTCGGATTATACATTATGTGGTCTTTGATCTGACTTCCTTCATTTGGTGTCAACTTTTGGGGGAAGTTCCTCCACGTTATGCATCAGTAGTTTCCTTTTATTGCTGAATTATGGAGCTGGTCTTGCACAGGCTAGGCAAGTGATCTACCACTAAGCCATACCCCAGCCCTTGGAATTAAATCTTTTTACTGGGAAATTCCATCTAATGGATGGACCACGGATTGCAACTAGTTGAGGCAGGGGTGTTCCCAGCCTGTAACTGTTCTGAGCAATACTGCTGCAAACATTTGGTGTAAGTCTGTGTGGGCCTTGTGTTCTTTTTCTCTTGGATAGACACCTCAGTGCAGAATGATAGCATGGTAACTTATGTTGAACATTTTAAAAGAAACCATTCAACCGTTTTCCAAACTACACGTTTTACATCCCCACCAGCTAGGCACTAGGGTTCCGGTAGCATTTGGTACCTCTGAATTCTGCCTCAGGAAATGGGGTTGCTGACAGTGTGAGTGTGAATTCTCCAGGGTAGCCATCAGGGCTTCTCTTGTGGGAAGATTTTTAAACTACTGATTCACTTTGATTTGCAATACAGTTACTCAGATTTCTCTTTTGTGTGTGTGTGTGTATTTTTTGAGGGGTGGGAGGGCAGGTCTGGGGATGGAACCCAGAGCCTTGATCATGCTACTATGTAAGTGGTCATGCTCACCACTAGATTTCTCTTTCTTCATTGAGTCTGTTAGGGCCATCTGTGTCTGTCTGGGAAGTAGTCTCTTTTACCAAAGTTGCCTTCATTAGTTGGCATAAAGATGTTTATAATATTCCCTTCAAATTCTCTTAATTCCCACTGTCTGTGATCCTAGCACATGAGAGGCTGAATCGAGGAGGATTTTGAATTCAAGGCCAGCCTGAGCTACATAGGCCAGACCGCTTTAAAAAATGTATCTTGCCAGGCTCAGGTAGCTCACACCTGTAATCCTAGCTACTTGTGATGCAGAGATCAGGAGGATCATGGTTCCAAGTCAACCTGGGCAAATAGTTCATGATACTCTTTTAACTTGAAAAAACACAAAAGAGGGTTGGTTGGTGGAGTAGCTCAAGTGGTAGAGTGCCTGCCTAGCAAGTGTGAGACTCTGAGTTCAAATCCCAGTAGTGCTAATATATGTATATATATAAATTTCTTTAGGGTTTATAGAGGTGTTCCCTCTTTATTCCTAATTTGTGGCTTTTTTTTTTCCCTCATGATCAGTCTAGCTAAAATTTTTAGCAATTTTTTTCAAAAAGCAACCTGATTTCATGGATTTTTCTCTATGTTTCATCCTTATTTATTTACTTTTTATTATTTTTTTTATAATGCTAAGGCATTGAACCCAGGGCCTTGCCTATGCTAAGCCAAGTGCTCCATCCCCAGCCCTTTTGTTTTTATCTTGTGTTTGAGGCAGGATCTTGCTAACTTTGCCTGGGTTGTCCTTGAACTCACCATTCTCCTGCCTCCTCCTGAGTAACTGGGATTATAGGCAATGCCACGATGCCTAGCTCTTGTTCCTTATTTCTTTAACTTCTGCTCTGATCTTTATTATTTCCTTTGTACTTTGTGTTTGGCTTGCTCCATTTTTCTAGATTCTTGAGGTAGAAGCTTAATTTATTGCTGTTAGATTTACTGCTTTCCGTGTGGGACAATAGATACATAATATAATGACAGATTTGCCTCTGCTCACTTTTGGCTGGTCCTTCCATTTGATGTGTAGTGTTTCCTTCTGCATTCCATCAGCGGCCTTTCCCAACTTCCTTGTGCTGCTTCTTTGACCTGTGCGTCAGTTAGAATTGTGTTGTTTAATTTCCAGATAGTTGGGCATTTTCCAGATACCTTTCTGTTACTGATTTATTTTATTTTATTTTGCAGTGCTGGGAATCAAACCCAGGGCCTCGAGCATACTAGGCTAGTCCTTTACTGCTGATCCATTCCTCCAACCCTTTAGAACATTTTTTAATTGACACGTAATAGTTGTACATATTTATGGGTACAGTGTAATATTTTGATATACATATACAATGTGTAATTATCATATCAGGGAAAGTAGCCTGTGGATCACCTCAAATAGTTATCATGTCTTTGCGCAGGGAACATTCAATAGCCAGTCTTCGAAATATGCAGTAAATCATCGTGAACTCCAGTTGCCCCGTGGTGCCATAGAGTACCAGGACTTAATCCTCCTATCTAATGCTGGTGTTGATTTCTAATTGGATTTCTTTGTGTGTGAGAACCTGAGAAGACCATATTCTGCTGAGTTTAGGCTGAGAATCCACAAATGTCTTTGTGGTCAAGCTGGTGATGGTAGGGCTGGAGGTGTGGCTAAAGTGGTAGACCACGTGCCTAGCAAGTGTGAAGCACTGAGTTCAATCCCCAGTTTTGCCAAAAACAAACAAGCTGGTGATGGTGTTGTTCAGCTTTTCCACATCCTTGCTGATTATCCATCTGGTTAATCTGTTGACCGACAGTGGGGTGTGAAAACTCCCTATGCAGTTGTTGAACTCTGTCTTTTTTGTTGTTTCTGGTGGCACTAGGGTTTGGACTCAGGGTTTCACACTTGCTAGGCAGATGCTCCACCGCTTTAGCCACTCCACCAATCCTTGTTGAACTGTTTCTGTCCTTACTTACCTTAGCGTGCACCTCATAGATTTTGAGCTCTGTTCCTTGCTGTGTGTTCACACAGTGTGTGCCTTTGTAACTGCCACAAACTCCTGCCACATAGAGCCTTTGTTCATGATGAGATATTCCCTTCTGGTTATATTGCTGGTCTTACTGGGCCTAGTGGTGCAATCCTGTAATCCCAGCACTCAGGAGGCTGAGGCAGGATGATTTGAATTCAAAGCCAACCTCACACACACACACACAACACACACATAAAAGATCCACAAGAACAGCCAGAGGAAGAGATGTATGGTGAGGTCTAGAAGGGCCCTGAGCACTGAACTCTGTGCCTGTGGAGTTTTACCACCCTGCTGCATAAAGATGAGTTCTCCACTCTGGATGTGCCCACACTCTTGAGTTTTGGGGTTTCACAGAGGTTCCATGGTTAAGATGGATTTGTAGCCATTTGTGTGCAGTATGAGTGTTTTAGTACTTGATTTGGTTTCCAAAAACACCAAGGTAGTTTGTATTCTCTGTTCCTTCACACTACTTTGACATTCTTTTTTTTTCTTTTGTTTTTTAAATTGTGATAACATAAAGTGTACCATCCTAACTGTTCAAGTGCATAGTTTGGTGGCATTAGGCACATTTGCATGATTGTGCAACTGCTCCCTCCATCTAACTCCAGAACTTTCCACCTTCCGAAAATGAAACTCTACCCCCATGAAACACTAACTCCCATCCCCTCCCCAGCACCCACTATCCTACTTCCTGTCTCTGTGGATCTGTTGACTGTAGGGACCTTCTGAGAGTGGAATCCTGAGTATGTGTCCTTCCATGTCTGGCTTCTTTACTGAACATCGTGTCCTCAAGGTCCATCTACATTGTAGCAGGTACCAGAATGTCCTTCCTTTTCATGGCTGCATGACATTTAGTGTGTGTATGGACTACACCATGTGTATCCACCCATGCATCCACGGACACAACTGCTCCTACCTTTTGTCTTAAATCTTGCTGCTGTGAACATGTGTGTACATTCCTTCATGGGCACATATGCATTCATGTTTTTTTCAGAGGAGGCTAGTGGGAGGAGCTGAAGGTCTGGTGGACAAACAGATGTGCTTGGGGAGCAACTGACTACTTGGAGCTGAAGGTTGCTGGGATGTCTGGAGGGGGCAGCAGTGGAGCTCCTGCTTTGGAGATGCCTGAGATGGCTACAAGAGTGCTGTGGGCAGCATGAGGTGCTGACCCAAGGCCCTGGCCACACATGAGGTGGCTCTGCAAAACTGCCTGGGCTGTAGCCACAGTGAGTGGTTGGACTTTGCTTTTTAGCTTTGAGGGGACAGTGGTCAGAGGCTTTGTGCAGGGGTCAAGATGGCTTCTTAAGCAAGGGAAGACTCATGAAGAGACTACTTCTGGAACACAGTCTTGTATTATCGAATCCATGCTGGGGAGCCACTGCACAGTGATGTGCAGTCAGGGTACCTGGTCCCACAAGGATAGGGACAGGGAGCTGGCCAGAACAACTGAGTGTCATCCTCCTTGGCTCTGTAGGCTGCAGGGCCACACTCCCTCCCAGGCTCCAGGGAGGTCTTTCTTGCCTCTGCCAGCAGCTGAAGCTCCCCCACATTCCTGCGTTCATGGGCTATAGCCACATCACACTAGTCTCCATCTTTGGTCACCCAACTTCTGTGTGGCCTCATCTTAACTCATTCCATCTGCAAAGACCTATTTCCAAGTGAGGTTCTGGGTGGGCATAGTTACTGTTTAAGTAATCCCACCACACTCAGTTTCTGACTGCTCCTGTCTCTAGCCTGACCCTAAGTGTGGTCAGGCCCTGGGCCAGAGTGAACATGTTAGGGCCTGAGAGGGCCCTCAAGATGAAACCAGCAAGATAGACCCAGAGAGAGCAGAATAACGATGACAGGGACTTCCCTGAGGACACGGGCTCACCCAGGATGGTAGGGCTTCCCCTCCCCTGAGTAGGGAAGGGCTCCCAGGACTAGACTTTCAAGGAGCTGCTGGGTACCCAGCCCAGTCCAAGAGGTAGCACCATTGGGCTGGTGGACTGTGCCCTGCCAGAAGGTGTAAGGCCCATCAGCCCTCTATGGAAGTTTCTGGGTGGGGAGACTGCTCTGAGCCTGAGTTTTTCATTGTGGAGACTTTGGTGTGGGGTCCAGGGAGGAGGTAACATAGAAGCTTTCCAATTCCGAGGGCCAGGTTTTCTGCAGTGGGTAAGCTGCATGCCTGTGGCCCCTGGGAGACCAGGTGGGCTGGCCCTGGGGGCCCTGTGCACAGTGCCGAATAGGAGTTGTGTCCTGAGCCAGGTCTCTGTGTCAGGTCACCCGGCAGATCTGCTAGAGAGCTCACAGTTAGGGCTTAGGTGCCCTTTCCTCTCAGTAGCCAGGCTGGTTTCTGGCAGTCTGGCTCACCAATCCCTTCCTGCCTCACAGTGCTTTCCCAAGCCCCAAGAACTCAGCCTAGATTTAATAACCACCAGCCTTCCTAAGTCTCTGCTCCGCTCCACGGGGCTGCATCCTCTCACCCCAGCTCAGGCTCAGACTGTCCAGCTGTGTCTGGGTCCTGTGGTCCCATCCTCGAGAATTGTGCCTGCAGGGAGAGGGGGAGCAAACCAGTAAGTGAGTTAGTGAATGAGTGAACAAATGAATGAGAAAGTGAATGAGCGAATGAGTGAATGTGGTGAGTGAGGGAGTGAAATAGTGAATGAGTGGGTGAATGAATGGATGGATGGACACATGGATGAAGCAGCACCGTTGCGTGGGCTGTCCTGCTGTGTTGTGTTGACCCCTCTGGTTGCCTCCTCCCTCCTCCTGTTGCCCTCCTTCTAGAAGCATCTGCCACAGTGTTCTGTAAGGACAGGCATCTTCTGGGACTGGCAGAGGTCCCCAGGGGAGGTGGGTGACTAGAGATGCTGTCCTGGGCTGCCTCAGGGCCACAAGTGAGGCTCACAGATGTTCTCTCTCCTGCCACAGGTTTGTGCTGGCCGTGGGCAGTGCTGTCTTTGATGCCATGTTCAATGGTGGAATGGCCACCACATCCACTGAGATTGAGCTGCCTGACGTGGAACCTGCTGCCTTCTTGGCACTGCTCAAGTAAGCTTCCAGATGTTCCAACCATGGGGTAAGGCATGAATGTGTACAAGTCAGAAGACAGACCCCTAGTGATTTCTGACCCCTGGTTTCATTTGCTCTGGAGCCCACAGCTCAATGGAGAGTTCTAGAATACTGGAAAGGAGAGGTGGTTTTTGAGACCCATCTCTTAAACTGACTAATTTTTTCTTTTACTTTTTTCTTTTTTTTAATTTATTTTTTATTATTCATATGTGCATACAATGCTTGGGTCATTTCTCCCCCTGCCCCCACCCCCTCCCTTACCACCCACCCCTTTCTTTCCCCCCAACCCTCTTTTACTTTTTTCTTTGTGGTGCTGGAGCTAAACCCAGGACCTCATGCGTGCTAAGCAACTGCTTACTGCTGGGCTATACCCTAACACTATAGTTAAATTTTGGAGAGTCAGAAGTTACACTTGTGCTAGATGCTGGTGGCTCACGCCTGTAATTCTAACTTCTGGCAAGGCAGAGATCAGGAAGATCGGGGTTCAGTTCACAAGATCCTGTCTTGAAAATACCCAACACAAACCAGGACTGGTGGAGTGGCTCAAGTTGTAGAGTGCCTGCCTAACAAGTGGGAGGCCCTGAGTTCAAACCCCAGTACCACCAAAAAAAAATAATAAATAAAGAAGTTATACTTGGCTTTTTGACTGTGTGGCGTCAGTGCCTCTGACCTCCACATTGTTCCAGGGTCAAATGTATATTCAAAGTTGTGCAACCATTGTCTCTATTGAGTTTCAGAACATTCCATCACTCAAAAGGAAACCCATCACCATCACCTATGAGTCTACTTCCCATGCCTGGATTTGCCTTTTCTGGACATTTCCTATCAATGGAGTCACACACTTGGACATTTTGTGTCTGGTTCTTTCACTGAGCAAAGTGTCCTCAAGGTCCCTTTGCATTATAGTGTATGTCAGACCCTCTCCCTGTTTATGGCTGTGTGCTGCTCCAGTATAGCATAGAGACCTCCATCTCCAAAATAACTAGAGCAAAATAGACTAGAGGTGTGGCCCAAGCAGTCGAGAATCTGCTTTGCAAGGGCAAAACCCTGAGTTCAAACCCCAGTCCCACCAAAAAAAAAAATAATAATAAAATAAAACTCTGTTATGTCAGAATAGGAATTCCAACTCTTTCTTTTTTTTCCTCTATTGAGGCTTGAACTCAGAGCCTACACCTTGACATACTCCACCAGCCCTTTTTTTGTGATGGGTTTTTTTGAGATAGGGTCTTGGGAACTATTTGCCCAGGCTGGCTTCAAACCATGATCACCCTGATCTCTGCCTCCTAAGAAGCTAGGATTGCAGGTATGAGCCACTGGCACCTGGTCAACTCTTTTCTTTAATAATTTTTTTCTTCCTTTTATTAGCATACATTAATTGTACAGGGAGAATTCATTGGAGAATTTCTGAGTATGCTTACATTGAACATTGGTTAGGTTTACCCCCATGGAGTTAAAACTCTTGATAATTGTTACCTTTGACCCTTTGACAGCTATGACCTCTTCCCCAGTAGCCCCACCAGTTTCCCTCCTGCAGCAATGAACCAGGGCCCCTCCATTCTAGTACCCTCGCCCTTTTTCATGTGGTTTTTGTTTCTTTTTTTCTTTTTTTGATTGACAGTACTGGGGTTTGAACTCAAGGTCTCTTACTTGATAGGCAGATGTTCATGAGCCATGCCCCCAGCCCTGCTTTTTTTTTCTTTTCTTTCTTTCTTAATCAGCTACTCATACACATTCACTGTTAGGGAACAGCGGACAGCTGTAATGTCCATTAGGACTGTGGCTGAGGTGGGCAACTACTTCATCCAGAAGTACTTGACATTTGAGACGGGACTGAGTCCCACTAGGGGAAGTGGATGGCCTTGGGGCTCAAACACGTGGTCCTCCTGCCCCACCCTCTCATCCCTTCCCCAGACAAGCCATGTAATGTAGATGTTTCCCAGACACTTCGACATCTGTACAAGGGTTTAGCCTCATGCGTGACAGATACTACTGAGTTATGTCCTAGGCCAGAGGGTACCACAGACGCTGATTCTGAAAGACTGGGGGAATCTTCTGGATTGTGAAATGGTATGACTGTATCCTGGAGACTTGAGGGTGGGTGGCCAGTTCTGTCCATCAAGGGGTCGCCTGGTACTGCCCACCTCATGGCTACCATGTCTCCACTCAGGTTCCTGTACTCAGACGAGGTGCAGATTGGACCTGAGACGGTCATGACCACGCTGTACACAGCTAAGAAGTATGCGGTGCCCGCACTTGAGGCTCATTGCGTGGAGTTCCTCAAGAAGAACCTGAGGGCAGACAATGCATTCATGTTGCTTACACAGGTGGGTAGAGGTTCAGCTAGGGGCACTGGGGGACAGGCGTAGCTGGGACCAAGGTTGGTCCTGCCTTGAGGTCAAGCGAGTGTGGTGTTTTTCCTATACACACACACACCTGTTCAACCCAACCATTGTGGGGAGGGTGTCATGGTGCATGAAGCATCTTGGAGAATGTCCTTTTACTCCCAGGATGTTTCTACACAAGTCTGTCTTCACTCCTGGCTTCTAGGCAGGGAGGTGGTGGGGGTCAGGGGCCCCTTGTTGGGCTGTCTGGATTCTGATGGACTGGGGCTGCTGATGAGGCTGTGTAAGCTGGAAACGGCAGGCAAGCAGCTGCGAGGGAGCCATGAAATGAACAGCTGGCTAAGGCCAGTAGGCAGCCAGAGGAGTAGGGTGAGACTCACTGCTCGGGTTCCCTGTTAAGGATGCCCTGGGGACAAGGCTTTGTGGCCAAAACTTAAAATTGTAGTAGCTTGCTTTGTTTTTCTGAGATGGGGTCTTGTTACATTCTCCGGGCTGGTCTTCTGCTCCAGTGATCCTCAGCCTCCTGAGTAGCTGGGATGACAGGTGCCTCCACCACACCCAGCTGCAGTAGGTTTTCAGCTGGGCATGTGGTGGCAGATCTATCACAGTCCTGTTCTGCTGGGTGCTGATATCTCCCATGTCTCTAGGCGCGGCTCTTCGATGAGCCGCAGCTGGCCAGCCTGTGCCTAGAGAACATCGACAAGAACACAGCTGATGCCATCACTGCTGAGGGCTTCACTGACATTGACCTGGGTGAGCTTGACAGGGCCAGAGCATGGAGTTTGTCCCCTGTCCCCTGACCCCCACCAAAACCACAAGATGTAGGGATCCTGTTGGGCCCTGATGGGTGGGTCATAGGTAAAAAGCAGGGCCTGAGCTGGTCTGGAGGCCTCAGGGAAACTCAGATGAGTGGGGACCCATGACCTGGGGTGAGGGGGAGCTTGGGGTTCTTACAGACTGGGAGGATTTTGGTAGCAGGGCTTGGTGGGCTGAGGACAGGCACTGCTGTCCTGGGGTTGCCATGATCTCTGCCCAGGGAGACCACTTGCTCCTCTTAGCAGAGGATCAGTCTGCTTTTCCTCTAAAGGACTCTTGTTGTAAATGACTTCTGTCAGACACTTGAGTCTGCCCTTGTAGGATTAAAGCCACTGAGGACAGTGAGTAGAAGTGGCTACATGTTCATAAAACTTTATTGACAAACACAGGCAGAGGGCTGTGGTTGCTGTGCTCCAGCTGTGAGGCTGGTCCATGTATGGTATCACACACACAGCCCAAGCCCATATGAGGTAGCACATGCCCAGGCTCATGTTCTCCCTCTACTCACAGACACACTGGTAGCCGTCCTGGAGCGTGACACCCTGGGCATCCGCGAGGTCCGGCTGTTCAATGCAGTTGTCCGCTGGTCTGAGGCTGAGTGTCAGCGACAGCAGCTACAAGTGACACCTGAGAACAAGCGGAAGGTGCTGGGCAAGGCCCTGGGCCTCATCCGCTTCCCACTGATGACCATTGAGGAGTTCGCAGCAGGTAACAAGCTTGGGGAGCTGGGCCATGGTCGACTTGGGAGGAGCCCAACCTCAGTGACTTGCCCTTGTCTACCCTGCAACAATCACAATGCCATGTTTATTGTAGGAGTGCTGGAGATGCATGAAGTACAAAGGCTAGAGTAAGCCTTCTCTGTGAACCACACCACTGTGGATGGGAGCAGGGGCCACCAGTTCCTGAATGTCTGTCCCTCTGTTTTGGGAATACTGGTTCAGGAGACAGAGATTTCCACATTTTGGGCAAGCTCAGGCTTTAGCATCACCACAAGCCCATATGAGGTGTCTGAGTGGCCAGGGCCAGTTACTGTGCACAGCAGGTAGGCTTCAGGTCCCCTCCTACAGGAAGATGGCAAGGGGAAGGGGCTGACATATCTCTGCTTTTGTGTGGACATTCATATCTGGGGCCATGTGGCTCTGGCCTCATCCTGGCAGGTTCCAAAAGGGGCTCTGTGATATACCCCTGTGGTTGTGCAGACCTGACATCTGTCTCCCAGGCCCACACACCTGCTCCTGCCAGACTTAGTGAATAAGAGGAGGATAATTACTTTTCTAGTATGTTTCTCCACTCGCTGTGCAGGACATGCTTATCCTAAAAATTGTTTCTTATTAGTCTGAAGCTCAGATTCATGCAACCAGTCTACATTTCATCTGGGAACTCTCCTAGGTTGTGGGTGCACGAGATAGGCTTTATGCAACCTGTGATATGTCCTTTGTCACACCAGTGCCTGCTGTGTGCCTGTGGCTCTAGAGGACCCAGCCCACCCTATGGAGTGCAGCCAGTGCCTCCTGCTTCCTGTCAAGAATAAGGCTCCTCTTAGGAACCACAATGCCTTGTCTTTTGGCCAGGGTAGGGTGTAGAACCTGTCGCAAAACACTAGGAGGCATTGGGGGCCCTTGACCAAGACCTGTCCCACTTTACCCCCTCCCTCTGTCCTTGTCTCAGTACCAGTGATCCCAGCTGTGTCTCCTGGGGACCCTTCAGCCTGGATGCTGTTGGGAAAAGCCTGGGGTGGCCTGTTGCATCCCTCAAGACAGTGGAAGGGTCTGTGCCATTCCCTCCCCCTACTCCCACAAGTTCCCCAACTGTCCTACAGCGCTCACTTGGTGTAATCTCTGTTCCTGGTGCCTTCCCACTGCTGCACCTCAAGGCTCAGGTCCATGTCCTGCCCCACTCAGAATAATAAAGAATAATAAAGACTCACTTTACAGATGAGCAAATCAAGATCAGAGGAGGGAGTGAGGTGTGGCCCTGCCCAGAGGCTGCCACTGCTGTCTGGGTCCAGCACCAGGCCTCACAACAGTTGCTGCTAATGGGCCAGAAGGGAATGATTGGTAGATGTACCACTAGGGCATGGGTGACCAGAACTTTCTGTGACACTGTGGCTCAGAGGTCACAGGAGGTCAGAAGCTGTGCCTCTGACCCCTGGCGTGAGCCGGCAGTGTATTTGTACCGGTGGGAGCTTACCTGGGCTGAGCTCACATTCCTGCCTAGAGACCCCCTTCCCTGTCAAGCTTTGGCTGGGACTGGTGGTCTCAGATGACTCCTCTGTGCCTGGCATCTACCCCATCCCAGGACTGGGAATGTGTGGACTGGGGTGTTTTGAGAATAGTGTGAAGGCCTGAGAGGTCTCCATATTGTGGAGGTCACTCATTCACCAGATATGTATTGAGTGCCAGCTGTGGACCAGGATCTGACTTGGCTCCAGCTTGAGCATTGACTGACAACCTTGGCACCGCCCATCCTAAACATCACACTTCCTCTGCCTGCTCCCCCAAACCTGCTCCCTCTGTGCCTCTTGGGGGGGGGTCTCAGGTTTCTTGACCTGCTGCATGCAGTCTCCAGGATAGGCTGTGCCTACACAGCCCTGGGTCCTTCTTGTCACTCTGTCTCCCTGCCTCCTTCCTGGAGTCACCCAGACCTTCCAGAACCTCCTGTGTCCATCTCACAACCACACCAGCATCCTGATCTTCCTTATACCCTAGCTGTCTCCAGAAATGGCCTCATGGCCAGACACCTGGGAGCCCACAACAGGTCCACAGGTATCCACTTAAGCCCCCATGCCAAAGGTTTTGCCATTTCCCTAAGCCCTGAACCACACTGGTGGGTCCTAAAGTGGCATCCTTCCCTGTAATGGTGCTCAAGTTGAGCCCAGAGGCCCTGGTCTGTCCACCTACCCAGCCCTAGCCGCTCACCCTGCTCAGTCTCCCAGGGTGATGGCTAGGCATGTGTCAGCTGGTTTATCTGAGCTTTCTCCCCAGCTAGTGCCCATTAGGGCAGGGACATCATGCTTGTGGTACCACTGGGCCCAGAGAAGGTGCCAGGAAAAAGTCAATTGTACTCCTTCAAGTTTGACCACGTCTATACAGGGTGAGGTGGCGACAGGGACTACCCACCCCTTGGCTCTATGTGTTGGGAGGGTTCCCTCTGCTCAGCAAGCCTGAGTGGGAAATAGAGACAGCAGGAATCAGATGAGATCACCTCCCCTCAACCACAGCCCACCAAGCATCCTGGGGTTTTTCTTCTGCTTTTTGAGGCAGAAACCTTTTTTAAATGTTGACGTTTCACTTTATTCTCTGATCTTTCTGATTCACTTAACCCATGCAGCCTATTTTTCCAGCATATTACCTGTTTAGGTGTTGGGTTGTCTTGCAGCTGTGAACCGAGCAGTAAGCTGGGATTGTCTTTCCTTTTGCTATGCTGGGTGGACCTAGGGCCTTGCATGTGGTAAACAAGAGCTCACCACTAAGTCATACCTCCAGTCCTTCAGAGTGAGCATAAAACTGGTAAATGAGGGGTTCTCCTACAGTGGGAAGATGATGCCTAGCCAACCTGTGTTGTTAGACAAGCTGGGCACATTTGACCTGCTCTTCCCTGGAATGGACCACTGAAGGACATGGTTGTGGGAGGGCTATATATACCCTGGGGCCTCTGGACCCCATGTATGTGGCCATCATGTGACCATTGATGTTCAGCTTGTGGTTCAGCTACCCAACCTCATCACATCTCTGCCTCTGGATTCCAGCCACCTTAGGGACTCTTCCCATGACTCTGGGCCTGTTGAGGTCACTGGCCACCGTCTCCTCTGGGTGCAAGCTTTTGGGAGCTAGCTGTTCAAGTATTTCCCTGGAGCCAGGAGCCCAGGCCACAGCCTGGGGCTATCAGCTATGGAGTGACCCCTCCATAGCTGATGACACTGTGCATGGACGGAAATGGCACAGCTTCCACCTGTGAGTTCACAGTGGTCCTGGACTGAGGGCTGTGGGACCATGTTCCACATGGCAGGAAATGGGGTCCACCAGCCTCAAACTCCAGGGCAAAAGGGTGGCACAGTGGTGGGGGGCCTAGAGAGTAGATGCCCATGTCCACTGGTTTTGAAAATCAGATGTAGCCACCTTGAGAGGAAGAAGCATGTTCCCCTCACATTTCACATCTCCTGCATTCAGCAATCCCTCTGTCCACAGGCCCGGCTCAGTCAGGCATCCTGGTGGACCGTGAAGTGGTCAGCCTCTTCCTGCACTTCACTGTCAACCCCAAGCCCCGCGTGGAGTTCATTGATCGGCCGCGCTGCTGCCTGCGGGGCAAGGAATGCAGTATCAACCGCTTCCAGCAGGTGGAGAGCCGCTGGGGCTACAGTGGCACTAGTGACCGCATCAGGTGGGGGCAAAGGCACAGAGCTGGGGGCCCCAGGGCAGACTGCAGCAGGTGGAGCTTGGGGAACTTGGTTGGGGGCAGGGGTTCTAGGGGCTGCGTGGGGAGTACCGGGACAGGACCAGGTTAGGCAGCTGGATGTAGGGCAGGTCTGCGCCCACCCTGGAGCTTGTCTCTCAGCTCCCTTCTGGTCTTCTGTTTGGCCCATGTTGGCTGTTGGTCCTTGTCTGTCCATGGATATTGAGACGATCAGCAACTATCAACACTTGTCTGCAGGTTCTCAGTCAACAAGCGCATCTTCGTGGTAGGCTTTGGGCTCTATGGATCCATTCACGGACCCACTGACTACCAAGTGAACATCCAGGTATGCCACCAGTTCCACCCATGCCCAGACCATGCCAACACCAGTCCTTCCCCCACCCTCAGATCCAGTTCTGTCCCATCCAGACACGCCCTCCCAAGCCTCACTCCAGACCACACACATATTACAGGCCACAGCACATACCCATACCAGGCTCCACCCCTACCTGCAAATGCTTCCCACACCGCAGACCATGCACACATCAACCTCCACCCCACACCCCAGGCTCTGCCTATATTGTAGATAATGCCTATACTGGATGCACCCCACACTCAGACCATGCCCATACCAGGCTCTCCCCTACCCAGGCCACACCCACACCCAAGCTCCACTTCTACACTAGGCTCCATCTCCACACACCGTACCTCAGGACCAACCCCAAACCACACCTGTACCACAGACCATCCCCACATCAGGCTCCACATCTGTCCTAGACTAGGCCACACCCAGGCCTGTCCCAGGATCTCCATGGCTCCCCATGGCAAAAGGAATGTTTTCCAGTCTGCAGGACTCAGAGTAGCCCACATCTGAGCCACAGGCACTGACTAGCCTTCTCACCCCTAGATCATCCACACGGACAGCAACACCGTCCTGGGCCAGAATGATACTGGCTTCAGCTGTGACGGCTCAGCTAGTACCTTCCGCGTCATGTTTAAGGAGCCAGTGGAGGTGCTCCCCAACGTCAACTACACAGCCTGTGCCACGCTCAAGGTACGTCTGGGTGCCCTGCCAGTAGGCTGGACTTGGGTTTGTCTCAAGGTCCCTGGCACAGAACTCCCTCTAGTTGGGGCTCAGCCACCCCAGCCCAGGCCGAGTCCTCTAAGCCCAAGTGGGCCTGGGGCCTGGGGGGTCCTTACCTAACTGTCTTCACCTCCTGCAGGGCCCAGACTCCCACTATGGCACCAAAGGCCTGCGCAAGGTGACCCACGAGTCACCCACAACGGGGGCGAAGACATGCTTCACCTTTTGCTATGCGGCTGGGAACAACAATGGCACGTCTGTGGAGGATGGCCAGATTCCCGAGGTCATCTTCTACACCTAGGTGGCCCATAGCATGGCATGGCCAGGCCCCGAGTTCCTCTCCACCTAGGCCATCCCGCCATGGCCTGTCCATGGAGGACAGCCAGAGTCCCAAGGTCATCTACACCTAGGCCACACACAGTATGGCCACAGCCAGGCCCTAAGGTCTTCCCAACCTAGGCCACCGTGCCACGGCCTGTGCATGGAGGACAGCCAGGCCCTAAGGCCACCTTCTTCACCTAGGCCATCTCTGTTCATGAGGACGGCCAGGCTCTGAGGTCTTCTACACCTAGGCTGTCCCCACCATGGCCTGTCTGTGGAGGACAGCAAAGCCCCTGAAGTCATCTTCCACACTTAAGGCCATCCCATGCTATGTTCCCAACTGGCCTCCCTCAGCCACATGTCACTCCCTACCACCTTTCACAGTATCCCAGAAGAGGCTTCCTTGTCTCCATATAGGTCATAAGTGTGGCTGCTTGTTCAGAGGCCCTGGGGAGGTGGCTGCTGTGTGCTGAGGCCCTGACAAGTCAGCCCCTCAGCCTCAGGAGGCAGGACTGTGCCTGGCTCTACCCCTAGCCTGCCTGGGGTCCCTGGGTGTGGGTGTCCACCCTGATCCCTGCAGCCAAGGGCCACATGACCAACCCACTTACCCAGGACGTTGTCTCACATCTGTTTTGCTTTAACTGCACATTGCAATGCATTCAGATTCCTACTTCTCTGCTCGGAGACCACGTGTGTGAGGAGCTCCTAGAGCCATTGATCTGGGTCTTGTGTTCCTCTTCTTCTTTGCTCTCTGGGGACCCTGGGATGTGTCCTGCCATGCACCTGAGACCACCCTGACCCTGGGCCTGTTGGACATCCCCACCTCCAGGATGCTGGCTTAAGCCCTAGGGAGCAAGAGGGTGGAGGGCCTGTGCTGTCCTGAAGCCCCTGGTCCCAGTGGTGAGCAGTCTGTTTCTGCTCATCCTACCAGTGGGGCAGCTAAGGGCCATCACTGGCCTCTCTAGAAGGCCCTATCCATTCTGCTTGGCCAGCAGCCAGCAGGGCCTCAGCCCTGCCTATACCAGGAGGGACAGCACTGCTATAGGTTGGGCCCCACTGACATGCCACAAGACCCCAGCTGGCTCAGGATAGCTGTGGGGCTTAGGGGGTACCACCCATTGCCCCCGGTATATACTGCAGCCCTGGCCCTGATGGCTACCAAACACCCTGTCCAGAGGTGCCACACAGTGCACCCACCCTCCCCTGCCTCAATAATCCCACCCCCATTGTCTGCCCCTGTGATTCCTCCTGGAACCCACATCCTCCCCAAAGCTATGGGAGGTGTGCCCTCCACACCATGTCCCCAAGTGATTTTTTTTTTAAATAAAGGAAAGAAAAACATCTGCCATGAGCCACCGTGTGCTGCTTCCAACTGGCATCATTGGGCCCAGAGGCAGTCTCCACATCCACCCCTGCATTTTCCCAGCATCATCCCAGGGAAGAGCCAAATAGAAAGCAAGAGTGTGTCTAGCTAAAAGGGCAAAATTCAGGGTTTGTAACTAGGGATACAAAGACATGTCCAGAGACAAAGGAAACTGCAGAGGCCCAGGCATGGGAGTGCCACCAGGTAGTGCCATCTGCCTCCTGAGGCAGGAAGATGAAGAGTTCAAGGCCAGGCTGGACTGCATAGCAAGCTCCTGTTTCAAAAAAACTCACCTGCTGGGAAAAAAGAAGGAAGGAAGCAAAAAGAAGTTAGAAAATTAACAGTAAATTTAACTCCCCTGAAGAGAAGTAAAGAAATAGAAACAATAAACCAGAAAACTTCTTTTATTTATTTATTTTTTTGTTTTTTTGGCAGGGTTGTGTGGGAATGTTCTACTGATTGAGCCATCCCAGAAAACTTTTTTGGTGATACTGGGTTTGAACTCAGGGTTTTGCACTTTCAAAGCAGGCGCTGTACCAGTTGAGCCACATCTCAAGCCCAAACTTTTTTTTTTTTTTTTTTTAAAGAGATCCTACAGACATTTGCAATAATGAAGGTGCTTCAGTTTCTGATTAGGATGAAGACTGTCATGACCAGTTATAACTTTGGCTGGTAAAAGAACAGTGAGTACAAGGCCAGAAATCATGCTTATACAAGAGAGGTGGAGACAGATTTGAAGGTCTAAATTCCAGAGTGGAAAGAGCACTCAGGTTAGCAGAGCAGCAAGCACCACCCCTGGTACCTGCACTGGGTTGACACTGGTGGAGTCTGGGCGAGCTGGGTGGAGAAAGAGAGGCAGCTGGGGGAAGAGCAACAGCAGGGGTGTTGATGGCCATGTAGCTGGTGTACAGGGTCAGACAGGTTTTTCTCCCTGGGACTTTTGCCTAGTGCTTGGATGGTGAGGTTGGGGCGGAGCAAGGAGGGCAGAATGGCGCCTCTGAAGTACTGAGAAACTAGGGTCCTGCCAGAGTGCAGGGCTGGCAGTAAACACCACAACAGGTATTTTTTATTATTATTCACATGTGCATACAAGGCTTGGGTCATTTCTCCCCCCTGCCCCCACCCCCTCCCTTACTACCCACTCCGCCCCCTCCCTCTCCCCCACAACACGTCTTATTTGAGGCACATGAGCCAGAGTGAAACCAAATGGAGTGGTGACCCACCTTAACTGGTAAATGCAGCTCAGCACTTGCTTAACAAGCCAAAGCCCTGACTAGTTCAATCCCGAGTACTGCCACAAGACAGATGATAGATAAATGAGATAGATGATAGATAGATAGATGGATGATAGATAAATAGTGAGATTCATAGATAGAGATAATCAGGGCTGGTGGTACACACCTGTAACTCCAGTATTTGGGAGGATGGGGCAGGAAGATTACAAATTTGAGTCCTGCCTGGGAAACACAGTGAGACCATCTCAAAAAAAAAAAAAAAAAAATTAGAGGCCAGCCCAGGGAAAACCTTAGCAAGACCTCACCTTGACAAGCCAGGCATAGTGGTATGTATCTATAATCTCACTTATAATATATTGATGCTGCATTAGCTTCATAGTGTTACAGTATTGATAGTGATGTTTTCAAAGCGTTTAAATGGGACTGTTTCTTAAGTAAGATGTATAAAGCTATGGTCAGATCTGAAGATTTTGGAACATTGACCATAAACTAACCCTGGCTGAGTGGATGTTGAGGTGACTTGGGATGGTGGCACGTCTTCAGATGAGGTTAGTATGTGGCTAGGTGTGTCTAGGTAGGTAGAGCTACTCAGTTACCAGCCTCAAGTAGTCGTTGTTCTCCTGGCTTTAGATCTGATGCTCGGTCACCTAGGAGTTACAAATCAAATCTTCATAGTCAGTGAAAGTTCAGTGTCATTGGTGTCCTGTGGCTTTCACAGTTAATAATGGACTATATATATATAGGTGGAGTGGCTCAAGTGGCAGAGTATATATATATATAGGTGGAGTGGCTCAAGTGTATTCAAATCCCAACAACAAAACAACAAATCCCAAAGACAAACAAAAAAGAGGAAAAACAAATTGAGATGAATTCTATTATATAAAGAACACAGAGTGATGGAAGGCAGTTATAATTAAGATAAAAGCTGATAGAATTGTTCGAATAGTTTCACTTTCCTATGCACCTATAGTGTTACTATGGGTAGGTTTAGGAGTAAGTATAAATGAAATAATACAGGTTTTTGTGGTACTGTGGTTTGAATTCAGGGTCTCTTAATTGCTAGGCAGGTGCTCTACCACTTGACCTACAACACAAACCCAGTATCTTTATATTACTTATATTTTGTTTATGCTTTATGTTATACTAAAGAGCTAAGGAAGACAATTATTAGTGTGGTCATGAAAGTTTATCATTTTTCTACAATAGGGGATGCAGCATCTTTTTGTTTTGGAGGTCCTGGGGTTAGAACTCAGGGTCTCACACTTGCTAGGCAGGCACTCTTGCTGGTTGAGCCACTCTCCCAGCCCTTTTTTATGATGGGTTTTTGGTGATAGAGTTTCCAAAACTATTTGCCCTGGGCTGGCTTTCTACTTCAATCTTCCTGAGTAGCCAAGATTACAGGTGTGTGCCATCAGCACCTGGCTGGGATGTAGCATCTTAAAGTCCAAAATAGAAGAGGTACACCATAAAGATACAAAGGAGTTACATGTATAATTTAACTTTGTCAAAGTTATGATTTTACTAAAATCTTTTTGAGAAAGACAGGTTATGGGGCTAGCTTGAAACTGGCTTTAAGGGTTCAAATTCCTTTTTTTTTTTTTTTGGTGGGATAGGGCCTTATGCTTGCTAGGAAAGCACTCTACTACTTGAGCCACACCTCCAGTCCTTTTTTTTTTTTTTTTTTTGGTGGTACTGGTGTTGTAGGAAGGCTCAGACAGAGAAGGGGCACCAAGGCTTTTTGGGAAGCAAGTTTAGTAAGCAGGCTGGCAGTGACTCAGCAGATTCTCATTCAAAGGGTGAGCTCGCGAACAAAGGGGGCTTTCCTATACATCATTTAGAGTGGGTTACAGAAATGGGGAGTACAGCTTGTCCCATACATAATCACGTGTTATTTCATTGGCCATTTTAAACTCTGGGGTGAGGTGACCCTCCTCTGGTCTCGCCCCAGGTGCTACGTGACATTATTCAAACCCAGTTTTGTTTTTTTCTGTTTTTGTTTTTGTTTCACTGTTGCAGTCATCTCTCATTATCTCCCTCCCTCTATCTTTGATGCTTGGACCCACTTCTGGGTCAAAGAGCATCATCTTGATCTAGGGGTTTATGGTTCCACAGCATCATTACATGAGCAGCTGTCTTCCAGGCACATATACTTATCATTTGACATATAAATTTTCTCCCAGGCTAGGTCTCCCCAGGTGTTTCCAATACCCTGAGGTCATTAGATGGAGTTTTTAACTATTACAGTGCACACATCAAAATATATAGATACTGGCTTTTTGAGGTTGTAAACTTGTGTCCGGCTAATAAGCTCCCCAGTGCTGGTGAAGCTTCCGAACTCTAGCCATTGCTCCCAAGAGCAATAGATGGGGTTAAAACAGATATACTGACCATAATGAAAGCAGAGAGTAGGTGGTATGGCTGTGGGTGCATGACCCAACAACTGTGCCTGCACAAGAATAATAAGTATGGAAAATTAGAGTTTTGGTAACCACACTTCCCACTGGGGTAGTGTGCAAACATGAGTCACAGTCCAAGGCCTGAGAGTCTCTAGGTAGAGAGCGAGCTGACCAAGATTAGCAAGAAGAAAACATGGAAGGGACTCATCCTCAAAGGTGAGATGGGCAACTCCTCAAGCTTCCACTGTGCATAGAATAGTCACCTTCCAGAGGACTAGAGCAGGGCTGATGGCTCCTCGTTTGTGGTCGCCTGTTGTCTCCCAGGAAGAAGGATCCTGCTGGGAAGGGTATGAGCATTTTAGAGGGTGATCTTACATGGTGAGGCTGGGTCAGGGATGCACTCCCATTCGAGGAAGCTGGCTTCACTCGGCTGTGGTGGATCTAGGGAATGATCTCTATTATCTTAACTGTGAGGGGCGGGGTGGACAAAGCAACAACAAAAGGGCCCCTCCAGTGGGGCTTTAGCAGTTTAACATTCCATTCCTTTACCCAAACAGCATCCCCTGGATTATAAACGTGTGTGGGAGTTGTCAGGCTGACAGGGAGGCTCTCTCTTACCTAGTCATTGATTTTTGAGTCAGCCTGAGGGCCTGCATCTGCTGCCTCAGGGAACCTTATGGTTCCCTTGCAGGCTCTTGACTAAAGAGGGGCACCCAAAAAGAATTTCAAAACAGAAGAGACCCATCTGCTTGGTGGGGCTAGACCTAATCCTGAGCAAGGCTCAGGAAGTAACTGATCCCAATGTAGGTGGGTCTCCTGGCATAGTTTTCCCAAATGCAATTTTACAGTCCTATTCATACGTTCTACATTCCCTGAACTCTGGGGGCAGTAGGCCATGTGCACCTTCCAAGTTATTCCTGAGCCCTTAGCCACCATCTCAGCCACGAAGGCAGCCCATTATCTGATCCAATAAACACAAGTATTCCAAACCAAGGGATGATTTCCTTTAACATTCACCTGGCCACTTCCCAGGCTTTCTCAGTCTGAATAGGGAAGGCTTCCACCCATCCTGAGAAGGTGCAGACAAACATCAGCAAATATTTACATCCTCTGGTCCATGCCATCTCAGTAAAGTCCACAATCAAGTTATCAAAAGGAGTTCCTCCAACACTTTGCACTTGGGGTGGCGCTCTTGGCCTTTATCGGGGATTGTTTTTGGCACACAGACTGCACCTTTCACATACTATCTTACTTACTCCGGAGAGCTTGGGGACATAAAAATGCTGGGCCAAGGTGGTCTCAAGAGCTGTCAGCCCTGAGTGAGTTCCTTCATGAAACTGCTTGACAAATGTAGGTGCCAGTGACTTTGGGATTGCAGTACAGCCATTGGCAAATTTCCACCATCTGCCTGGTAGAGAATTTCCCTTCTTGGTCTTTAACCAAGCCTGTTCTTGTGGTGTGTACCGTGGGTCCCCTTCACATAAAGGGCATGGGAATAAGGATACTTGTCAGTGAGGCTGAGGTTTGCCCTCCTGTTAGGGCAGCTTACATGGCTTCCCTAACAGCTTTTCAGTTTCCCCAAAAGCTTTTGGCTCCTGCTTCTGGTGCCCTTGGCAATGCGTAACCACTACTTCCTTAGGAGCCCATACAGCTTCTAGCAATTCCAGAATTTCTTGTCCATACTTAACGTTTTTCCTGCTGAGTTAATGAGCCCCCTTTCTTTATATACACTCCGTGGACATGAAGAGTAGTAAAGGCATATTTAGAGTCCATATAGATGTTTGCTCATACCCATGCAGTGATCTGGAGTGCCCATATGAGAGCAATGAGCTCAACTTTTTGTTCAGAGGTCCCGACAGGCAGCAGACATGCTTCAGTAAAAACAGATTAAGAGCGCATCCAGAGTCACTATTGCATATCCAGCAAAATGTGTGCCATCCCAGACAAAACTGCTGCCATCTGTGAAATTCTCAACATCCAGATGCCTGATAAGCTGATCAGTCAAGTCTAGCCAGCTGGAGAACACCTCGTTGTCCATCACCTCTAAACGGTCATGCTG
Organism: Castor canadensis; assembly: GCF_047511655.1. NCBI lineage: Eukaryota > Metazoa > Chordata > Mammalia > Rodentia > Castoridae > Castor > Castor canadensis. The sequence goes on along the minus strand of NC_133399.1, from coordinate 50,245,101 downwards.
GGGGGTTGGGCCTGAATCAGTCGGCAATAGGGTGGCTGGGTTTAGAATCTTAACAACCTCTACTCAGATACACAGGTTTTCACATAACGTGTTTTGATATCTGACCATTGGGGAGTTTGTCAGCTAATAATTTCCTTTATGTTCCATAAGAGTCAAAACAGAGTAGGGAACTCGGACTGTGAGTTCTCGTCCTAAAGTAAGTTCATCTGCTTCAGCCACCAAGACAGCAATGGCAGACAGGGCACACAGCCAGGGTGGCCAGCCTTGGGAAACTACATCAAGTTGCTTTGATAAATAGGCCACCCAGCAGTGCCAGGAACCTAGCAGCTGGGTCAAGACTCCTACAGCTGTCCCCAGTCACTCGTGTACATATAGGAATAAGGGCTTCGTCACATCTGGCAAGCCCAGAGCAGGAGTTTTTGTGAGTACTCTCTTAACTTTAAGGCCTTTTCTTGCTCCTCTTCCCATACCATGGGTTCCTGTTCCCCCATACACACCTTGTGGCTTCATAAAGGGGATTTGCCAAGAGAGAGTAATTGGGGATCCAGATCTGGCAAAAACCTGCATCCTGTAGAAATTCTCTAATCCATCGATGTGTCTTGGGGGCCAGAATGGAACAGAAAGCCTGTTTTCTCTCAGGGCCGAATCTACATTGTCCTCATGATAGGTGAAAGCTGAGGTATTTGACAGTATCCTGGCAAATCTGAGCTTTCTTTTCAGAAACCTTATAGTCGGCCTTCCACAAAAAGGAGAGAAAAAGGTGAGTTCCTTCCACACAACCCTCCTGAGTTGGTCCAGCCAACAGAAAGTCATCTATGTACTGGAGGAGTGTGCACCCATGCTGGTCAGCCAAGAAAGCCTTTAGTTCGGACACCAAGGCAGTCCCAAAGAGAGTGAGAGAGTTTTTGAAGCCTTGTGGCAACTAAGTCCAAGTCAATTGTCCCTTCTCTCCAGTACTAGAACTTTCCCATTAGAAGGCAAAAATGGGTTGGCTTTGTGGGGCCAATTGGATCTTAAGGTCCAGGTAGGTAAAGAATCTTGCCTCAGTTGGGATAAGGCCCAAAAGCATGTACAGGTTTGGGACCACAGGGTGTAAAGTAATAGTTGGTGAGTTGACTGCAGGAAGGTCCTGAACTGGCCTAAAGTCTTTAGTACCTGGTTTTTGGACAAGCAGTAAGGGAGTGTTCCACGGAGACTGACAAAGCCAAAAAATCTCATACTTTAGGAGTCTGACAAGATGCTTTTGGATCTCAATTTGGGCTTTGCAAGGAATGTAGTATTGCCTCTGGCTTTAATTCTACCACAACCAGAGGTATGTTCCAAGCCAGTCAGGGGGGAGGGTGGTCCTCAGCCCATACTCCTGGAATCTTAAAAGGGAAGCTTTAAGATCTCTGGAATCTCTTAGAGGCACAGAGTTGCCATCCCTCCTCCATGAGAGCTAGAATCTTGGCCTCAGGCCCTCTCAGCTTTAAGGCCACCATGCCATCAGAATCAAAAGTTATCTGTGCCCTTAGTTTGCACAAATCTCTGCCCATCAAGACCACAGAGCAATCAAGAAGGTAGAGGAATTCATGCCTTACTTCATGTTTTTCAAGATCTCATTTTCTGGATACAAGGAAGGGGCAGCAAGTCTGATCTCCCATGGCCCTGACAATGGTCACATGTCTCTGTGAGAGAGGGCCCATGGGTTGGGTTACAACAGAATGGGTGGTGCCACAGTGTCCACCAGAAGGTCAATGGGGTGGCTCCCTATCTTCATTTGGACCATAGGCTCCTGGGGCCCCAGTAGATGGCGCCCGGTCCATCCTAGTCCTCCTCAGAATTCTTAGAAGTGGCCAACCCAATGATGTCTTCCTCCCAGGGGCTGCTTCTCCCCTGAACAGGCCAATACTTTCCATCAACAACTCAGCCTCTGCCTCTGGTCTGGGGAGCCTTATAGGGGTCCCTGGGGCATTGGGGACATTCATTTTTCCAGTGTCCTTCCTGATGACAGTAGGCACTCTGGTACCACCTTAGTTCCTTTCTAGGGTGAGGCTGTTCTGGGGGTGCTAACTGCCATCCACAGGGATTGCCTCTTCTTCTGCCATGGCCTACACACCAGGGCCTGCCTGACAGTTCAGCTAGAGCCACAGCAAGGAGGTTCACTTTCCTCTTCATCTTTCTATCAACCTCCCGTTTTATCTCCCGATCTCGATTGACAAAGACTTGTGGCCACCTCCAGAAGTTGGCTTGGGTTTGTACCAGCAAACCCCTCAAGCTTTTGTAATTTTTGCCTTATGTCCCCCTGTGCCTGGCTGACAAAGGCTACATTAATCATCCGCTGGTTTTCAGCCACTTCTGGGCCAAAAGGGCTGTGTAGACGGAAGGCCTCACATAGCTGCTCATAAAACTGTCTGGGGCCATCATCTGGTCCTTGGAGGACTTCTGTTGTCTTACTCATGCTCACGGCCTTTTTGCCTCCTTCCTTCACGCCTACCAATAATGCCTCCTGATGCCTCTCAAGCCACTGGTGTCTTGGTCATCATTAGTGTTCCAGTGGTGGTTCTTTTCGAGAAACTGACCCTGAGCATAGGGTTGGGCATTTAAAGTGCCTGCAGAGGCATGATCTTCCAGTCACTTTAGAGCCGCCAAGGTTTTACAGTGTCACTGCTCAGTATTAAACAGAGTGAGAAGAAGCTGTTGGCAGTCTGTCCAGGTGGGCTTATGAGTTTGAATGATGGACTGCATTAGATCAACTAGAGCCTGAGGCTTTTCCATGAAGGAAGGGGATATGGTGCTTCCAATTTAGGAGGTCTGTGGTGGTAAAGAGCTGGTAGAGAAATGTCCACCTTCCTCCTTGTATCTGACTGTGCTGGTCATATTATATTGGGCCCTGGACCTCTCTCAGGGGCATCTGCAGGGCGGTGGGTCCTGGGGAGGAGGCTAGGCCCGGAGTGGGACTGTTCAAATGCTCCTGGTTGGACCTAGGGAACAATCTCCCAGGGAGCTGTGGAGTGAGGACTGGTGGGCCTGGAGTGAGCATGAGGTGGGACTGAGGAAGGTAGGGTTGTTACAGTCTCAAGGACTCCTGGGCCCAGACTTGTAGGCATATTTGCTGCTGTGGCTTCCCCATCTGATGCTGCTTCCCCTTCTGAGGTTGGAGGTGAAGGGACGGAAGGTGATGGGTACAGTGGCACATAAGGGGGCAGGGTCTCCTTGGGGTTCCCTGCTAATATGGATTTCTCTGGCTTTTTACATTTTTCCCTGCACTTGAAAGCTACTGCCATCCTGGCTACCATGACCCTTATGTGCTTCTCTATGAGGGGCTTTAGCCATGTGGGCCAACTGAGGACTGCATCCTGCCAGCAGTAAAAATAAAGAAACTGATCTGGGTGTCCAGGCTCCCCTACAACCACTTCAAAAACTCTATTGACTAGGACCTTATCCAATGACCCCTCCTAGGGCCATCCTACACCAAAAGTAGGCCAGTCTATTTCACAGAAGGTCCTAAGCTTGTCAGGAGTCAGCTTGACTCCAAAATCTCCATTAAATCCCTTTTTAAAGTTCTTAAGCATGTACCCCAAGAAGGTGTTCTTACTCTGACCTCCTTCTATTCCTTCCCCATTCCATACATCCAGACAGAGACAGAAATGGAAGGGATGAGGGTTGTGAAGAGGAAGTAAGGGATCCTCCTTTCTGGCACACAGGGGAAAATAAATAACACCACTCACTTTGTCTGTCTCTGGCTTAGGCATCTCTTAGCCATAGTGAGTCCATATAAACCTGGGACTGGAGGCCCTGTTAGGGCTCACCCTAGACCATATGAGTTCACCATGGACCTGCAGACTAGGACTCCACACTTGCTTCATAGATGGCTGCATCTCAGGGTTGCTCTTTCACACACTCTCACACAGCACAGTACTCCCACCCTGCTCCCTGAACAGAGAGACACAGTTTCACCCCAAAAGGTGGTTGCTCGGGTGTCCCTGCTGGGAGTTGATCAGACTCCCCTTCTGCCTCCTAAGGCAGGCCTTAATTTGAACCCAGGTTCTTACCAGTCTGATGAGCAGGGCTCCAAGTTGGTTCTTGAGTCGTTCCAGGTTCCTTTGTGCAACCAAAACTCTCCTCCTCGGTTCACCAGGAGAGAGACTCCCTCCCCTCAGATCAACACATCTGAGGCTCCTGGCAGGGGCGGCACTCCCAGTGGCCATGGACACTGAGCCAGCAACAAGGTGGTGAAAACACCACTCTGGATCCCAGACAAGCCCCCAGAAATATTGTAGGAAGGCTCAGACCGAGAGATGGGGCACCATGCTTTCAGGAAACAAGTTTATTAAGCAGGCTGGCAGCAACTCAGTGGATTCGAATCCAAAGGCTGAGCCCTGAGAACAAAGAGGGCTTTCCTTATATGCCATTTAGAGCCAGTTACAGAAATGGGGGGTACAGCTTGTCCCATACATGGTCATATACTATTTCATTGGCCATTTTAACCTCCAGGGCAAGGTGACCCTCCTCTGGTCTTGCTCCAGGTGCTATGTGACATGCCTAAAATCCATTTTTTTTTGTTTCACTATTGCAGTCATCTCTCATCTCCCTCATTGTCTCTCATTATCTCCCTTCTCTCTCCCTACCTTCCTGCCACAGTGGGGCTTAAACTCAGGGCCTCACACTTGCTGGGCTTGCTAGGCAGGCACTGTATCACTTGAGCCACTCCACCAGCCTGTTTTTGGGATGGGTTTTTTGAAGATAGGATCTCAGAAACTGCTAGGACTGGCTTTGAGCCCTGATCCTCCTGATCTCTGACTCCTGAGTGGCTAGGATTACAGGCGTGAGCCACTGGTGTACAGCCCTCCAGTCCACTTTGCTCTGGTTATTAGAGATGGAGTGTCATGAACTATTTTCCCACACTGGCCTCAAACCGCAGTCTTCCCAATCTCAATCTCCCAAGTAGCTAGAATTACAGGTGTGATCCACCAGCATCCAGCAATTCCTTCTTTTTTTTTTTTCATTTCTTTGCTTTTTTTTTAACAGCAGTAGGTTTTGAACTCAGAGCCTGACACTTGCTAGGCTGGCGCTTTTACCACTTGAGCTACTCTGCCAGCCCCTTTCTTAATGGGATTAAATACAGATAGGTTCTTCAATTGTGCAATGGGATGGAGGACACCTGTGAAGCCATTCTAATTTAGTACTTGCTGGTTCAATGGTGTTTACTTCCTTTAGAGATGAATGTGCCTCAGATTATGAAAAGTATAACAATTACAGCTGTTAAAGAGATCCTGTAATTGACACTATGTTCACATAGCTTAGGCAGCGATATTGTGGCAAACCTAATAGCCCCAAGAAGTGCTGAGGTAAGAAACTGAGGTTAACACTTACAAATGGAGTACTGACATGGATTTTGCTCATGTTGAACCTGGGGGTAACCAAAGAATAGTGAAAATCAGTGCACAGGTCCTCCTATGATTGTGAATACTGTGCCTGTTGATAGGATGTAATGAGAATGGGCTGCTACATGATGTGTGTTGTGAAGAACAATATCAAGGGATTAACTAGGGAATTCCTGTTAAATATACTGTAAAAAGGGAAATAGAACCCAAAGTTCAAAACATAGGTGGTGATCATGTGGGTGGCCAGGCAGCTAAACACTTTTACTCCTGTTGAAATAACAATGATTACAGCTGTACATGAAGCAGGCTCCGGCATCTTCAGCTGTGCCTACTGTAGAACTGTGATGAGCTAGTAGGATGAAGCCTAGGAATCCAATACTATTGTTGTATGTAACCAAATGGCTCTTTTTCCCAATATAATAGGTTACAATACGAAAGATTATGCCACACCCAGGTAAGATTAGATGTAGATTTCTGGGTGGCTGAAGAATGGAACCAAGTGTTGACACAGGATGGGGTCTCCTCCTCCAGTGGGGTCTGTCAAGAGCAACACAGCAATGTATGCACCTAGAACAGCAGACTACTGAAACTAGGACAGGTCAGATAAATAAAGGGTTTGATATTTAGATATAGTGGATTTTTTTCTTACTAATAATTGTTGTAGTAAGATTAATAGCTCCTAGGCTAGATGAAACACTGGCTAAATGTAACTAGAAAATGGTTAGGTGTATATATATGCTCCTGTGTGGCTGGGTTTCCATCTAGTTCCTGCCCCTACTTCTACTATAGCAGCTAAAAGCAGCAGAAACCAGGGAAGCAGCACTCAGAAGTTTATATTATTCATTCGAGGGAAAGCTACACCAGAGGCTCCAGTTATTAGAAGGACTAATCAGTTGCCTGACCCTCCAGTTAGAAGAGTCTTCTATAAAGAAGATTATTATGCTGAGTGCTGGTGGCTCACACCTGTAATCCTAGCTACTCTAGAGGCAGAGATCAGGAAGATCAAGGTTCGAAGCCAGCCTGGGCAAATAGTTTGTGATACCTTATCTCAAAAATACCCAACAAAAAACAGGGCTGGTGGAGTGGCTCAAGTGGTAGAGCGCCTGCCTAGCAAGCATGAGGCCCTGATTTCAAATACCAATATATATATATATAAAACAAATATATATATTTGCAAAAAATGTATATATTACAAATGCATGAGCAGTGACAATGACATAAGATTTGATCATCTCTTAGTAATGCTCCTGGTTAGCCTAGTTCAGCTCAAGGTGTTTCCTACTATCTCCACTCAGGCACTAAATGATATAGGCTCCTCCTATCTTTGTGATTACTTGAAAATAATTAATGTTAATGAACATAGGTATGTGGTACAATGGCTGAGCAAGCATTAGACTATAAACCCAAAGACAAATGTTGGCCCCTCTTTTAACCAAGCTTCGCAGTGGCAAAAGAAATTGAATTTCAAATTCAAAGGAGCTGCTTTACTTCTACTGGGGCTTCCCCCACCCCATTTATCCCATTTATTTATTTGTTCATTTGCGGTATTAGAGTTTGAACTCAAGGCCTTCACTTTGAGCCACTCCACCAGCCCTTTTGGTGATGGGTATTTTCAAGGTAGGGTATTTCAGGAACCCTCTTACACTGTTGGTGGGAATGTAGACTAGTACAACCACTCTGGAAAAAAATTTGGAGGCTACTTAAAAAGATGGACATCGATCTACCATTTGATCCAGCAATACCACTCTTGGGGATATACCCAAAAGACTGTGACACAGGTTACTCCAGAGGCACCTGCACACCCATGTTTATTGCGGCACTATTCACAATAGCCAAGTTATGGAAACAGCCAAGATGCCCCACCACTGACGAATGGATTAAGAAAATGTGGTATCTATACACAATGGAATTCTATGCAACCATGAAGAAGAACGAAATGTTATCATTAGCTGGTAAATGAATGGAATTGGAGAACATCATTCTGAGTGAGGTTAGCCTGGCCCAAAAGACGAAAGTCATATGTTCTCCCTCATATGTGGACATTAGATCAAGGGCAAACACAACAAGGGGATTGGACTATGAGCACATGATAAAAGCGAGAGCACACAAGGAAGGGGTGAGGATAGGAAAGACACCTAAAAAACTAGCTAGCATTTCTTCCCTTAACGCAGAGAAACTAAAGCAGATACCTTAAAGCAACTGAGGCCAATAGGAAAAGGGGACCAGGAACTAGAGAAAAGGTTAGATCAAAAAGAATTAACCTAGGTGAGATTCCAAGATGGCGGCTAGAGGTAGGAAGCAGAAAGCGACCCTCCTATAGTGAAATCTTGGAGAGACACTGGAGACACACTTTGCAGGCATAATCACTGAGAAAAGGCATAACTTTGACCCCTCCACATCTCCAGCCGGTGCAGAGAATCTCCACTTCATGTTAAACGGAGAAACGAGGAGGGCCCCCGGGGCCGCCAGTGACCGGCGCCCATACGGCGTGGGAAGACGCGGACCAGGTGAGCTTCGCGGTACCGCGGTAGCCCCACAGACAAGCCTGGGCCAGAGCAGCATAGCCCCCTGGACAGACCGACCTCCACCCGGGAAAAAAAGAGAAACTGAGTAATAAGCAATAAGAACAGTTAAGACACACTGGAAAGAGGGTGGGGCGCCCTGAGCGCTGAAGATTGGGGGAAGGGAATCCTTCCCGGGACTGTAAATAAACAAGCCGGGCGGGCCGGAGAGCCTCTGGCGGGAGCGGGGCGCGCGCCCAGCAACCAGGAGTGGGGAAGCTTGTGAGAGGAGGGAAGACCCACTTCCCACGCGAACTGTGAACAAACATGGCGGCCAGCAGGAGCAGCAGCACCACCCAGTAAGCAGGAGCAGGAAAGCTTCTGAAAGTGGCAGTGGGAGGAAAACTTCAGAGGAGAGGGGGGAAGACCCACCTCCTACATGAACTGTAAATAAACACGCAGGCCTGACAACACGGGGCAGTGTCACCTTTACCAGTGCTTGGAAAGGGGAAAGCCTGTAGCAGAGGCTCCCGCACAGGAGAACTCTGAGAAAACAAAGCCTGTGGGACCAGGTGAGTGCTAGCTCACCCCAGAGATCAGCATAAATAACGCCGCCAGCTACAGGCTGAGAGCAGCAGGCAGGCAAGCCACAGTTGCAGATACCACCCTCAGAACTGTCTCCAGATGCTTTTTTTTCTTTTTCTCCCTACCTTTGATGAGAGAACAACCGAATTACACCTGAAAGCCAAAAAACTTACTGAAACTGTATTGCATTTGAACTGGGGACACTTGGTGGGGCTTTTTTTTTGTTTGTTTTGTTTTTGTGTGTGTGTGTGTGTGTGTGTGTGAGTGTGTAGTTTTGTTCTACTTTATGCATCCCCTTTGATGAGACAACTACAGAACAACATCTGAGGCACCAACTCCAGGACTGGAGATTGAGACGGACACCCAAATAATTAAGACTGAAACTGCATTGCATATAAACTTGGAAGTTTTTTTTCTATTTTCCATTTTATTTTAATTCATTTTTATATATAGATATTACTTTCATATACTTTTTATTTTTTTTATCTTTGATTTTCAATCCTCTCTCTGTCTCTCTAATGTCTGTTCAGCTTACTGTCGATTAGTACACTAACACTCCCTGTTTATACCTTTGAAACTCTCTTGTATGATACCTTGTTCTGCTTTCTCACTCTTGTCTGTATATTTGTTTTCCCCTTTTCTTTAACTTCTTGCTTTCCATCTCAGCTCACTCTTCCATTCTAAATATTACCATTGTTATTATTACAAGCTAGAAAATACTTAATTACACACAGTACAGGGACAGTAACAACACCAAGGACAATGACGGGAAGACAGAAAAAACAGGGAAACCAGTTTCCCCACAGCAAAAAATTAGTACAGGAACCAGAGGGGAATGAAGAGAACAGAAACTCAGATCCAGACTCCAACAAAATGAAGATATACTATGCCAAAGGACCTAATGAAGCCCACAAGAATAATTTAAAAGAAGACATACTACAAGTACTCAATGAGAATTTTATAGAGATGATACTGGATAGGGTCAACCAAAATGTACAGGAGACACTCAAGAAATTCCAAGACAATAAAAATAGAGAATTTGAAAAAGCAAAAGAAGAAATAAAGGAAACCATAGAAGCACTGTATAAACACCAAAGTGAAAGAGAGAACACAATGAATAAATGGATAAATGAACTCAGGACAAAAATAGACAACAATAAAGAAGAAAACTGCCAGGATATGGAAAACCTCAGAAAAAAGAATGAAACAGAACTGCAAAACAAAATGGAAGGCCAATCCAGCAGAATAGAACAAACAGAAGACAGAATCTCAGAACTTGAAGATGAAATGGTAATTAAAGGAAAAACCGAAGAACTATTAATTAAACAACTCAAGACCTGTGAAAAGAAAATGCAAGAACTCACTGACTCCATCAAAAGACCAAACTTGAGAATCATGGGCATCGAAGAAGGAGAAGAGGTGCAAGCGAAGGGAATGCGTAATATATTCAACAAAATAATAACGGAAGATTTCCCAAATCTAGAGAAAGATATTCCCATACAGATGCAAGAGGCCTCCAGGACACCAAACAGACCAGATCAAAATAGAACTACTCCACAACATATCATCATTAAAACAACAAGTTCAGAAACTAAGGAAAGAATATTGAAGGCTGTAAGAGAGAAAAAACAAGTAACATACAAAGGTAAACCCATCAAAATCACAGCAGACTTCTCAACAGAAACATTAAAAGCAAGAAGAGCGTGGGGTGAGATCTTCCGGGCACTGAATGAAAATAACTTCAACCCCAGGATACTCTACCCAGCAAAGCTATCATTCAAAATAGATGGAGCAATAAAAGTCTTCCATGATAAGCAGAAACTAAAACAATATGTGACCACAAAGCCACCATTACAAAAGATTCTGCAAGGGATCCTGCACACAGAAAGTGACACCCAACTTAACCATGAAAAGGCAGGCAGCACCAAACCACAGGATAAGAAAAAGCAAGACAGGAGAGAGTAACATCAAGTTAGGTACACACAATCAAACCTTCAAATAACTAAGACAACTAAATGGCAGGAATCACCACATACCTATCAGTACTAACGCTTAATGTTAATGGACTTAATTCACCCATCAAAAGACACCGTTTGACAAAATGGATTAAAAAAGAAGATCCAACAATTTGTTGCTTACAGGAGACTCATCTCACCGACAGAAATAGCATATGCTTAGGATGAAAGGCTGGAAGAAGATTTACCAAGCCAATGGCCCCTGAAAACAAGCAGGAGTAGCAATACTTATCTCTGACAAAGTAGACTTCAAACCTACATTGATCAAACGAGATAAAAAAGGACATTCCATACTAATAAAAGGGGAAATAGACCAAAAGGAAATAATAATCATCAATCTGTATGCACCCAATGTCAACGCACCCAATTTCATCAAACATACCCTGAAAGACCTAAAAGCATATATAAACGCCAACACAGTGGTTGTGGGAGACTTTAACACCCCATTATCATCAATAGATAGGTCATCCAAACAAAAACTCAATAAAGAAATCCAAGATCTAAAATATGCAATAGATCAAGTGGACCTAGTAGATGTCTACAGAACATTTCATCCAACCTCCTCACAATATACATTCTTCTCAGCAGCCCATGGAACCTTCTCCAAAATAGATCATATCCTAGGGCACAAAGCAAGCCTCAGCAAATATAAGAAAACAGAAATAATACCGTGCATACTATCTGACCACAATGCAGTAAAAGTAGAACTCAACAACAAAAGTAAAGACAAAAAACATGCAAACAGCTGGAAACTAAATAACTCATTACTTAATGAAGAGTGGATCATCGATGCAATAAAAGAGGAAATTAAAAAGTTCCTGGAAGTCAATGAAAATGAAAACACAACCTACCGGAACCTATGGGACACAGCTAAGGCAGTCTTGAGAGGAAAGTTTATAGCCATGAGTGCATATATTAAAAAGATTGAAAGATCCCAAATCAATGACCTAATGATACATCTCAAACTCCTAGAAAAACAAGAACAAGCAAATCCCAAAACAAATAGAAGGAGAGAAATAATAAAAATAAGAGCTGAAATCAACGAAATAGAAACCAAAAAAATCATACAAAGAATTAATGAAACAAAAAGTTGGTTCTTTGAAAAAATAAACAAGATCGATAGACCCCTGGCAAACCTGACTAAAATGAGGAGAGAAAAAACCCAAATTAGTAGAATTAGGAATGCAAAAGGGGAGATAACAACAAACACCATGGAAGTCCAGGAAATCATCAGAGACTACTTTGAGAACCTATATTCAAATAAATTTGAAAATCTTAAAGAAAAGGACAGATTTCTAGATGCATATGATCATCCAAAACTGAACCAAGAGGAAATTAATCACCTGAATAGACCTATAACACAAAATGAAATTGAAGCAGCAATCAAGACTCTCCCCAAAAAGAAAAGTCCAGGACCTGATGGATTCTCTGCTGAATTCTATCAGACCTTTAAAGAAGAACTAATACCAACCCTCCTTAAACTGTTCCATGAAATAGAAAGGGAAGGAAAACTGCCAAACACATTTTATGAAGCCAGTATTACACTTATCCCAAAACCAGGCAAAGACACCTCCAAAAAGGAGAACTATAGGCCAATCTCCTTAATGAACATTGATGCAAAAATCCTCAACAAAATAATGGCAAACCGAATTCAGCAACACATCAAAAAGATTATTCACCACAACCAAGTAGGCTTCATCCCAGGGATGCAGGGGTGGTTCAACATACGAAAATCAATAAACGTAATAAACCACATTAACAGAAGCAAAGACAAAAACCACTTGATCATCTCAATAGATGCAGAAAAAGCCTTCAATAAGATCCAACATCATTTCATGATAAAAGCTCTAAGAAAACTAGGAATAGAAGGAAAGTTCCTCAACATTATAAAAGCTATATATGACAAACCTACAGCCAGCATTATACTTAACGGAGAAAAATTAAAACCATTCCCTCTAAAATCAGGAACCAGACAAGGATGCCCACTATCTCCACTCCTATTCAACATAGTACTGGAATTCCTAGACAGAGCAATTAGGCAAGAAGAAGGAATAAAAGGAATACAAATAGGTAAAGAAACTGTCAAAATATCCCTATTTGCAGACGACATGATCCTATACCTTAAAGACCCAAAAAACTCTACTCAGAAGCTTCTAGACATCATCAATAGCTATAGCAAGGTAGCAGGATATAAAATCAACATAGAAAAATCATTAGCATTTCTATACACTAATAATGAACAAACTGAAAAAGAATATATGAAAACAATTCCATTTACAATAGCCTCAAAAAAAATCAAATACCTAGGTGTAAACCTAACAAAAGATGTGAAAGACCTCTACAAGGAAAACTATATACTTCTGAAGAAAGAGATTGAGGAAGACTATAGAAAGTGGAGAGATCTCCCATGCTCATGGATTGGTAGAATCAACATAGTAAAAATGTCGATACTCCCAAAAGTAATCTACATGTTTAATGCAATTCCCATCAAAATTCCAATGACATTCATTAAAGAGACTGAAAAATCTACTGTTAAATTTATATGGAAACACAAGAGGCCACGAATAGCCAAGGCAATACTCAGTCAAAAGAACAATGCAGGAGGTATCACAATACCTGACTTCAAACTATATTACAAAGCAGTAACAATAAAAACAGCATGGTACTGGCACAAAAACAGACATGAAGACCAGTGGAACAGGATAGAGGATCCAGATATGAAGCCACACAACTATAAGCAACTTATCTTTGACAAAGGAGCTAAAAATATACGATGGAGAAATAGCAGCCTCTTCAACAAAAACTACTGGGAAAACTGGTTAGCAGTCTGCAAAAAACTGAAACTAGATCCATGTATATCACCCTATACCAAGATTAACTCAAAATGGATCAAGGATCTTAATATCAGACCCCAAACTCTTAAGTTGATACAAGAAAGAGTAGGAAATACTCTGGAGTTAGTAGGTATAGGTAAGAACTTTCTCAATGAAACCCCAGCAGCACAGCAACTAAGAGATAGCATAGATAAATGGGACCTCATAAAACTAAAAAGCTTCTGTTCATCAAAAGAAATGGTCTCTAAACTGAAGAGAACACCCACAGAGTGGGAGAAAATATTTGCCAACTATACATCAGACAAAGGACTGATAACCAGAATACACAGGGAACTTAAAAAACTAAATTCTCCCAAAACTAATGAACCAATAAAGAAATGGGCATGTGGACTAAACAGAACTTTCTCAAAAGAAGAAATTCAAATGGCCAGAAAACACATGAAAAAATGCTCACCATCTCTAGCAATAAAGGAAATGCAAATTAAAACCACGCTAAGATTCCAGCTCAGCCCTGTTAGAATAGCCATCATCAGCAACACCACCACCAACAGGTGTTGGCGAGGATGTGGGGAAAAAGGAACCCTCTTACACTGTTGGTGGGAATGTAGACTAGTACAACCACTCTGGAAAAAAAATTTGGAGGCTACTTAAAAAGCTGGACATCGATCTACCATTTGATCCAGCAATACCACTCTTGGGGATATACCCAAAAGACTGTTACTCCAGAGGCACCTGCACACCCATGTTTATTGCGGCACTATTCACAATAGCCAAGTTATGGAAACAGCCAAGATGTCCCACCACTGACGAATGGATTAAGAAAATGTGGTATCTATACACAATGGAATTTTATGCAGCCATGAAGAAGAACGAAATGTTATCATTCGCTGGTAAATGGATGGAATTGGAGAACATCATTCTGAGTGAGGTTAGCCTGGCTCAAAAAACCAAAAATCGTATGTTCTCCTCATATGTGGACATTAGATCAAGGGCAAACACAACAAGGGGATTGGACTATGAGCACATGATAAAAGCGAGAGCACACAAGGGAGGGGTGAGGATAGGTAAGACACCTAAAAAACTAGCTAGCATTTGTTGCCCTTAACGCAGAGAAACTAAAGCAGATACTTTAAAGCAACTGAGGCCAATAGGAAAAGGGGAACAGGTACTAGAGAAAAGGTGAGATCAAAAAGAATTAACATAGAAGGTAACACCCACGCACAGGAAATCAATGTGAGTCAATGCCCTGTATAGCTATCCTTATCTCAACCAGCAAAAACCCTTGTTCCTTCCTATTATTGCTTATACTCTCTCTACAACAAAATTAGAAATAAGGGCAAAATAGTTTCTGCTGGGTATTGAGTGGGGGGGAGAGGGAGGAGGCGGATTGGGTGGTAAGGGAGGGGTGGGGGCAGGGGGGAGAAATGAACCAAGCCTTGTATGCACATATGAATAATAAAAGAAAAATGAAAAAAAAAAAAGGTAGGGTCTTTCAAACTATTTGCCTGGACTGGCTTCAAACTGTGATCCTTCTGATCTCAGCCTCCTGAGTAGCTAGGATTACAGGCGTGAGCCACCGGCAACTGGCCTGTTTTATTCCCTAAACAGCAGAGTAGATTGAAGTCATTTAATTATGATTTGTTGTTGTTGTTGTTGTTGTTGGTACTGGGGTTTGAACTCAGGCCCTCACACTTGCTAGGCAGGTGCTCTACCACTTAAACCACTCCAATCAACTATGGTGTTTAGTTGTTAACTAAAATTTCATGGGTTCAGATCTTATCAGTCTAGGAAGAGTTTAGCTCATAAAATAAGATGGGTGCCAATGGTTCATGCCTGTAATCTTAGCTACTCAGGAGGCAGAGATCAAGGAGGATCATGGTTCAAAGCCAGCCTGAGTAAATAGCTCGTGAGAGCTTATCTCAAAAAACCCATCACCAAAAAAAAAAAAAAGGCTGGTGGAGTGGCTCAAGGTGTAGCCCCTGAGTTCAAACCCCAGTACCAGAAAAAAAAAGAAAGATATAAGATAAAGTCTTACAGTCATTACAGTAGGAATTCAGTTGTAGTAACTTAAGGCTTTGAAGGTCGTTAGTCTTGTTAACCTAAGTTCCTAGTTTATGATAAATATTGTAAGTGCTAAAGGGAGGGATAAGGTTGTAGTGACTAGAAGTGGAGACAAAAACCAAACGTATTAGATGCTTGTGATTTTTGGTATTGTTTTTAGAGTATTAGTGTTGGGACTAGTGTCAGGGATGTAAGTAAATTAGTCATGTGTAGAAATATAATGATTGGGATTAAAATAGGGTTTTATTTATGTCATGAATTCACTTAGGGAAAAAGTCCTCCTAGCAACAGTATGGAGATGGGGATTATTAGAGCAAGCTAATGATAAAGTAGTGTTGTATGAGTTAGTGTTAAAGTATAGTAAATATGGAAATGTAAGTGGACATAGATAAGATTTAAAGACAGAGGGCTGGTGGGGTGGCTCAAGGGGTAGAGTGCATGCCTAGCAAGCATGAGACCAAGTTCAAACCTAGTACCACAAAAATAAAATAAAAAATTAGGGACAGAGCTAATGGCCTATAAGTAATGGTACCTGTTGCTCATCCCTTCTGGACAATTGATGGAATAGTCTACAGTGTTTACAAGTTGAATTTGATTAAGGCCCCCTCAGCCTCCAAGAATAATTGAAAGAATGGCTATGAATAAAATGAGGTTGGAATTATTTTTAAGCAGGAGTTTATTGAGATAGAAAAATAGCAAAGAGTAGAGCTCCCAGCATTGGGAGGGGTCCCAAGGGGTGGTGCCTGAGGTTAGAATTAATTGATGGGGCTACTTGGTACAAGATAGAGACAGGTGCCAACTTTTGTCTAGTAAGATTATACCTGAAGTTAGGAATACTCCTTGTGGTACTTCTGATACTCACAGGAATTTACAGTAAGTGCTGTAAGTGATAAATTGAGGGTTTTGTACATATATGAGTGGCAACTGTCCTGAGTCTAATACACCAGTCATGATTGGTATAACTAGTAGTATGGATGCTGTAGCTTGTGTAAGGAAATATTTGGTAGCAACTTCCTGTAATAAGAGAATAATAGCTAGTATGCTAATTTCCACTCCTACTCATGTTAGTAGTCAGTGAGAGCTAAACATTACAATATGGTTTCTGAAATATGTCAGCGAAATAATAAAGGAAATATGTGGACTAATTAGCACAGGAAGGGTATAAACCAATGTTTTCAGGGTGTGGACCCAGTACCTTATTTAGATGACCTTACTATCAAGTTTATAGTGTTAGCACAAAGTTTTCTGTATTGTAAGGTTAGGTTCAAGTCTTATAGTTCTAGAAATAAAAGGGTTTAAGTCCTCTTCTTTAAACCTCTGTAACTTATTCTATCAAGTAATATTTATCCGACATATTTCTATGTCTGCGGTGAAATACTTGATGTAATAATGAGGGGGGAGATTTATCATATGTTGATGTTGGATCTGATGGAGTGGATCAAGTGGGGGAGCACCTGCCTCACAAGCATAAAGTTCAAACTCCAGTACTGCTAAAAATAAAAAAAAAAAAAAACACAGGGTTTTGATGATGAAGTTAAATGTATATGATTCTGCTATAAGCAGATGTAATGCTCCTAGGAAAAGAATGGTTGTTAGTGCATTTATTACAATGATATTTATATATTCTGCTATGAAAAAGTGTGAAATGGCCTGCAGTATATTTTATGTTAAATCCTGAAAGTAGTTCAGTTCCACCTTCAGTTAGATTAGATGGAGCTAGGATACTTTCTGCTAGAGTTGAAATAGATCACATCGTGTCAAGGGGCCACTGGTTGAAACGAGTGTACAGGTCATAAGGATCCATTTATTGCCAGAGCAGTTGGGATGATAACAGCTCATGTCACTTCATATGAAATTGTTTCCGCATGCTCCCATGAAGATGTGTTTGAAATTGGATGCTCATCAGGATCATAGAGCAAAAGGACAGGCTTCTCTCCTGACCACGGAGCCACATGGCAGCAGAGTTTGAGAATGGCAAGCAGCCATTCAGGAGAGGGCAAAACATCAGTGGTGACCTTGCTTTTTTAACAATCACTCAAGCAGTGACTGACAAGTCTCTCAGGACCCAACTCACTCCCAAGAGACGTGACCCAGCCTTTTGGGAAGAGATGGTAATTGACTCACAAGGGTGGAGCCCTGCAACCTCTAACAATGGCTCTTAAAGGCCCCACCACCTCTCAACATGTGACATTGGGTATCAAATTTCAACATAAGTTTTCTTGGTGACAAACCATATCCAAACTGAAAAATAAATGAATGGGCTGGGACTGGGATACGTGATGAGTGCTTGTCTAGCACACACAATGTCCTGGGTTTGCTCCCCAGCACCACAGAAAATAATTAAATAAAAATATCTTACCAAAAAAAAAAAAAAAAAAAAAGAGGAGGAAGTATGGCTCAAATGGAAGAGTGCCTGCTCTGCAAGCATGAAACCCTGAATTCAAATCCCAGTTCCACAAAAAAAAAAAAATCTGAAAAGAAGGCTGGCAGAGTGGCTCAAGTGGTAAGAGCGCTTGCTTAGCCTAGCATGCATGAGTCCCCAGTGCCACCAAAATGTATATATGTATATAATTTATATTAATTATATATATAATAATAAAAATATACACATACCTGAAAAGACTTTTTGTATGGCCAGACAAAACACAGACTAGCAGATAGGTCAAAAGAAATTGTACAAATTAAAGTACAGAAAGAAAAGTAAAAGCAAAGCCAGAATATAGTATCAGAGACCTATGAGATAATATGGAATGGTCTGTAGGAAGCGAGAACTGGGGTGGAAGAAATGTTTGAAGACCAACTAGCTGAAAGATTTCCAGACTGATGAAAGACATGAATCCCCAGATCCAATGAGCTCTGTAAATGGCAAGCAGAGTAGGGGCAAGGACGAACCCCCATCACCAGTCAGATAACATAAAACCAAAGGTAAAGAGAAATATTTTCCTAAACAGTCAAACAAAACAGGTACATTAGCCAGAAGGCAGTGGCAGAAGGATCTTGAGTTCCAGGTTGGTCTGGGCAAAGTTAGGGAAACCCTGTCTCAAAAAACTGGGGGCATGACTCAAATGGTACATTACTTTGAAGGGAATGCTAATGACATTACTTTGAAGGGAATGCTAATGACAACTAGCTTTGCAACAGATTAATGGGATATTTAAAATACTGAAAAACAAATAAAACTCATTGACATAGAATTTTATTCCCAGCAGAAGTCTTTCACTTGTGAAAGTGAAATAAAGATTTTTCAGACAATTCACACTGAGCTTGTTGCCAATGTACAAACACTATAAGACAAAGCACATTGTTCAGGCTAAGAAGACCCCAGTGGAGTCTTGGACAGATAGGAAGAGATGAGCATCAGAAAGGGTTAACACTTGCTGGGTGCTGGTGGCTCATGCCTGTAATCCAGCTACTCAGGAGGCAGAGATCAGGAGGTCCATGGTTCGAGTCCAGCCCGGGCAAAAAAAAGTTCATGAGACCCTATCTCAAAAAACCCTTCACAAAAATAGGGCGGGTGGAGTGACTCAAGGTGAAGGCCCTGAGTTCAAGCCAGAGTAAAGCCAAAAATTAAAAAAAGGGTTAACACTATATAAAATGCATTTTCAAGACTATAGAGCAAAAACAACAGCAGGAAACT
Organism: Castor canadensis; assembly: GCF_047511655.1. Lineage (NCBI taxonomy): Eukaryota > Metazoa > Chordata > Mammalia > Rodentia > Castoridae > Castor > Castor canadensis. The sequence continues at coordinate 50,226,102 of NC_133399.1, read as the reverse complement.
GTGAGCTTATAATGTGTAGAAATAAAAATACCACAAAAAGGAGGAAATGGGGATTGGAGGCATGGCTCAAGCAGTAGAGCATCTGCTTTGCAAGCCCCAGCCCCACCAAAAAAAGTGAGGGTATCAGCTCAATAGATACAGAAAAAGGCTTTGACAAAATTCAGCACCATTCATAATAGAAGCACTGAACAACCTAGAAATAGAAGGTATGTTTCTCAACTATATACAACAAACCTATAGCCAACATTATACAAAAATGGAGAACTGAAACCATTCCCACTAAAGTCAGGAACCAGACAGGGATGCCCACTTTCCCGACTCCTATTCAATATAGTTTAGTAATTCCTAGCCAGAACAATACAACAAGAACAAGAAATAAAAGAAATTAGGAAGAAGTCAAACTATCCCTATTTGTAGATGACATGATCTTATACCTAAAAGACTCTAAAACCTCTACCAAAAAAACTCTTGGAAATCATAAACTCTTTTGGCAGAGTAGCAGGATACAAAATTAACATACAGAAATCAGTAGCCTTACCTATAAACGAACAATGGACAGACTGAGAAAAAAAATCAAGGAAACAATCCCATTTACAATAGCCTCAAAAAAAAATACATAGGAATAAATTTAATGAAGGAAACCAAAGACATTTTCAATGAAAACTATAAATCACTGAAGAGAATAGTCAAAGAAGACATCAGAAAATGGAAAGATCTCCCATGCTCACAGCTTGGTAGAATCAACATCGTGAAAATGGCCATACTATCAAAAGCAATCTACAAGTTCAACACAATCCCTATCAAAACTTCAATGACATTCTTCAGAGACAGAAAAAAAACAATCCTAAAATACAAATGGAAACACAAAAGACCTCAAATAGCCAATTCTGAGCAAAAAAGTTCAATGCTGTAGGAATCACAACACACGACTTCAAACTACACTAGAGCCATGACAATAAAAAATGACATGGTACTCCACAAAAACAGACATAAAAGATCAATGGAATAGAACAGAAGACTCAGACGTGAACCCACAGCCAACTGGTTTTTTACAAAGGAGCCCAAAACACACGATGGGAAGACAGTCTGCTGGGAGGCCAAGTGCCAGTGGTGTGTATAATCCTAGATACTTAGGAGAATAGCAGTTTGAAGCCAGCCTGGGAAAATAGTTCATGAGACCCTATCTCAAAAAAATAAAAATCACAAAAAAGACTTGGTGGAGTGGCTCAAGGTGTAGGCCTTGAGTTTAAACCCCTGTACTGCAAAAAAAAAAAAGAAAAAAAATGTTGCTGGGAAAACTAGGTATCCACATGCAGAAGACTGAAATTACATCCCTATCTCTCACCCTGCACCAATATCAACTCAAAGTGGATCAAAGACCTTAATATAAAACATAGAACTTTAAAACAATTCCAAGAAGCAGAAACAGTAGGAATTATGCTGAAAAATGTAGATATAGGCAGTGACTTCCTAAATAGAACTCCAACAGCTCAGCATCTAAGAGAAAGAATGGACAAATGGGACCACATCAAACTAAAAAGCTTCTGCACAGCAAAAGAAACAGTCACTAGACTTAAGAGATAGCCCATAGAATGGAGAAAATCTTTACCAGCTATTCATCTGATAAGGGACTAAAATCCAGAATCTACAGGGAACTCAAAAAACTCAATCCTCAGGAATCAACATCCCAATGAAGAAATGGGCACATGAATTGAATAGGGAATTTTCAGAGGAAGAGGTACAAATGGCCAATAAATACATGAAGAAGTGTTCAACTGTTGGGCACCAGTGGTTCACACCTATAATCCTAGCTACTCAGGAGGCAGAGATCAGAAGGATCATGGTTTGAAGACAGATGGGCAAATAGTTTGCAAGACCCTATCTTGAAAAAACCCGTAACAAAAAAGGGCTGGTGAAGTAGCTCAAGGTGTAGGCCATGAGTTCAAACCCCCATACCACAAAAAAAAAAAAAAAGTATTCAACTTCCTTGACTATAAAAGAGATGCAAATCAAAATTACAACAAGATTTCATCTTACCCCAGTTAGAATGGCCATCTTCAAGAACAAAAATAACAAATGTTGGTATGGATGTTGTTGGGAATATAAATTAACACAACCACTATGGAAAACAGTATGGAAGCTCCTCAAAAAACTAAAGATAGAATTGCCATATGATCCAGTGATACCACTCCTGAGTAAATACCCAAAGGAAAGTAAGTCAGGATACAAGACAGACACCTATACACTGATGTTCATCGCAGCATTATTCACAATAGCCAAGTATGGAAACAACCCAGATGCCCCACAACTGATTCATCTGGAATTTTACCCAGCCATAAGAAAGAATGACACCATATGATTTGAAGGAAAGTGGATACAATTAGAGGACATACCAGCCACCACTACTGTTTACACATTTGACTGTGCACACTGGTCTCCACCTACATGTCCCCCTGTAGTCTTAGAGGTGCACTCTGTGGTAACTAGCTCCGCTCATGTGGAACAGGGTCCCTGTCAAGGCCACAGGTCCGCCACTTTCTGCACATTCCTCTGTGCCTGGCTTTCTGCAGACTTGATGGTGGGACTCCTTAACACGGCTCATGCTTGGCCTCATGGAGCTTTGGGGAGGCGGCTGTGTGCTATCTCACAAGTCTGACACCTGGTTTGCCTTTGCAAATCATTTGATCGAAGTGCCTGCTGGTCCCCTAGCAAGAATCACCCTCATTTTTTTTTTTAAACCAAATTGTTTCTGTGGGTCTGTCTTATAGTTGCTGACTCTAACTTCTCCAGTGCCCATTCAGTGTAGAGCTTCTGGTCCTCTTTCCTCTTTCTGGGAGCTGCCTTGGAGGACACTAGCTGTTTTACCACTTTGGTGACTAACAGGAACATTGATCTTTCCTGCCCTGTCTTGTTGCCACCACTGTTCTGACAGATATTTGTTTTGGTTTAACAGTTTGGGGATTTTTTGAGATTATGTACCTTGATTCTGTCTCAGCCTTCTGAGGGCTGGGATCATAGGGATGAACCACCACACTCAGCATTCACTTTCTTTTCATCCTCTTGGTTGTTTTCTTGCCTCTAGGATCCTTTCTTGGATTCTTAAAGGAATCTCTGGCACCTTGCAACTTACTGTTTCTAAAACTGTTTTTCAGGGGTTGGAAGGTGCAGCTCTGTGGCAGAGCACATAAGTGTGAGGTCCCAGATTCTATCCCTAGGGTATTGCAAAAAAGTCTTTTTTCTTACATTTCCTTCTTGAATTTCATTAGCAGTTTGCCATTCTGGCAACTGGCAGTCCAGTTCTGCCCTGCACTTTTACGTTTGACTCAAGATGGTTTTCTCATTTTCTAGTGCTTCTTGCAGGGAATCTTGCTTGTCCCTGGGCTTCAAGGTGGGTATGGGAGAATTCGCTCCTCCCTCTCCTGCTCATTCCCACAGGGCCAGCAAAAGGTTCACCCTGCAGGAGGTTGAGACCCACTGAACTGTGAGCATGTTTTTTGGGTGGGCTCCCTCTTCTCTTCTGGTTGGTGGGGAGAAAACTTTGTGCAGGAGAGGGAGCTACTTTGCCCTTGGGCCCAGGCCTCCTACTCTCCTTTTCAGGAACCATGGCTGAGTCTAATCCTTGACTTCCCTGCTCCTAAAGAGATCCGTGTTCTCTTTGCTCCACGAACAGTGTGATTTTCAGGGACCTCACTGGGATTCCTGCCTCATACTCAGATCGCCAGGACCAAACTGTCCTGAGCCATCAGCACCACTTAGATCAGTTAAGAGCAAAGCATCTCTTTGGGTACCACTTAGGTTTCCAGACACAATGCTGTGGAGGCCTGTGTCTTGGTCACATGGTTGCCAGTTCTCTCTCTCTTATAGGTTAGGTAGCATACACACTTTCTGTTCTTGACTCCAAAGCAACAGAATGCAGCCCCACACTTACCTTGGGTCTGTGTACTCTCTGATCCTCATGTGATCCTTTCTCCACACCCCACAGAGCCTGGCCATACCTTACAAGAGGCAAGCACAGGCTGCACCCCTTAAAAAGACGAGATGCCACACTCGGGAGTGATTTCGTTTTTTTAATTTTTTTTTTTTTTAAAAAAAGCCCCTAAATTCTATGGCTTCAAGGAAGCGTCAGAGAAACGTAAATGCCATTTCTGTACACTTTGTAAAGCAAAAACTATGCTCCAACGACCACTGCCCTGGGGACACCCAGGTGCCTTTGTCCCACCCGCCTTTGGAGGAACCAGAGGGCACCCCACCACACTGTGAGGTACACCACCATGCCACTACCCTCTGCCCCGCACACACACCTGCGGGGCTGGGCGGAGGCGTTAAGGCGATTTGTCTCCAGCATTTCCTAGGCAGGCATGGAGACCAGAGGCTACGGCCACAAGGGTGAGGCAGGGGCCCAGGCGGCCCATGTGCCCAGCAGGGGTACAGTGACTATCCCCATGGTCCAAGATGCCTGGGCACAGCCTCCAGGAGCAGGTGGGTCAAGAAGCACCCATCTAGTAGGTGCACCCACTCTGCAGGCCAGGCTGGGAAGGACTGTGGTGGCTGCGCCCAGCGTCAAGCTTTGGTGCAGCATTTTGGTTGCGGGGCTGGTTTCAGCCACGGCTATGGCCTTACCCCACCTTCCCCTTTGGTTTCGGGGAGGCCAGAGTTGGCCTCACCCTGGCAGCAATGCTTGAACCCCTCCTGGATGCCACAAGATGGCCCCAGAGCCCCTCCAGGGCTGGGCCTGCCCCCCCTCGAGAAAACGGCCTTTGGATCGAGGGAGACAAGCTGGACTTTATGAGGCTAATGGAGCGGGCCACAGCCTGGGCGCCTCTGGGGCCACACTACGCACTTCAGCACAGATGGGCGGGAGGGGCGGGCACAGGGCGGGCCTCTGCTTTGTTCCTTTTTCCTTGTTTTAAATAGTTAATGCTCTCGGAGGGGAGGACTAAACACAGGTGTAGAAATTTCGGCCAAAGTCTTACGTGAAGGAAGTGACCCCACGTCCAGGGGGTGGGAGCCTGTGGGTCCCTCTGGGCCCCTGTGGCTCCTCTGTCAGTACCCTGGCTTCAGCCAGGCTCTGGCCCTAGGCCACTGAGAATGGCCCTGCAAGTCTCCTGGTCAAGCACGCCCCCAGGGCCTGCATGGAGAAGGTTCACAACTGTGTGAGCCCAGGTCACTTGTGCCGCTGCAGCGATTTTCTCTTCGTCCTCTTGAAAAAACAGCAGCACCTGTGGAGGCAGTGGAGCTGTGCAGAGGACGGGCAGGTGGCAGGGCCCCACTGACATTCCTGCCCAGGACATCCCCACCTCCTAGAGTTCTGCCCAGAGTCATACTTGGTATCATCGGCCACTTCCACCTCTGCAGGGGCCGTGATGGGGGCATTGGAGTGACCAGCTGTGGGGTCATCTGCATTCAGCTCTCCGTTGGTGGAGTTCAGCGCCTGGGTAGGCAGGGGACATGGGGGAGTCATACCTCTGGCCAGTCCTTGGGACGTGGGTGTCCTTGGCCCAGCCCTCATCTGTTTTTTTAATATATGATCTTAGCCAAAAGGTAGAGAAGTATCCTCACCTGGTTTTTACTGTGTGGCTGGGCTTTGTCCCGATGCTGAGGCTGGGTGGGCAGGTCGGTGTGGACTGTACCAATGGGTGTAGGCTGCAGGAACAGGTGTCAGGATGGGCTCTGAGGCAGAGCTGAAGCCCCAGGAAAGTTCCAGCCCACCACCCAGCATATACAGGTGCCTCCCAGTACCTTAGGGCCCAGGAGCTGGTCCTCACCTACCAGGGCTTCAGGCCAGCACCCAGCACCTACCGAGGAGTTCCCACACACTTCCCCACCCATTATCATGGGCTTTCCAAACCACCTACCAAGGGCTTCCCAGCCCAGTCATACTCATAGTCGAACACAAAACCGCTGCGGTCGAAAAGGTCAGTGAAGAGCTTCCGCAGGTAGTCATAGTCCGGCTTCTCAAAGAAGTCCAGGCGGCGCACATAACGCAGATATGTGGCCATCTCCTCTGGGGAGAGAGTGATTGCGTGGAAAATGGAGCTGGGTGGATTTAGAGGCAGGACACCAGGACAGGTTGGCGGTTTGTGAGTAGGGAGCAGGGGCAGGCACCTTACCTGGGAAGCTCTCGCACAACACCTCGATGGGTGTGGCCCGCTTGGTGTCCCCAATCTTCTGGTACCGCTCCTTGAGCGTGTCGGCCTGCAGGAACCTCAGTCAGTGCACCATGCCTTGCCCAGCCCTGTTTTCCCTTACCTCTCCCGTGTCCTGGTTCACCTTGAGCCCCTGCCAGGGCAGGCTGCCACGCAGGAAGTACATGAACATGTGGCCCAGTGCCTCTAGGTCGTCACGGCGACTCTGCTCTGTGGAGAAGAGTGGAGACAGCAGGCTCGGCGCAGCCCACGCACCCACCCCCCTCCCGCGCACACAGCTCACCCTTGCCCAGGTGCGTGTTGATGCTCATGTAACGTGCAGTGCCCGTCAGGCTCTTGTGCTCCCGGTACGGGATGTGCTTCTTGGTCTCAGGATCGATGTACTCCTTGGCCAGCCCAAAGTCGATGATGTGGATGGCGTGCTGCCGCTTGGTTCCTGGGCGCCCCACCAGAAAGTTCTCAGGCTTCACATCACGGTAGATGAGGCTCTTAGTATGCACATACTCCATACGAGTGATCTGGGGGGGGGCAGACCTCAGCGGATGGGGGTTGTCCCCAGGCTCACATTCACCTACCCACCCTCCTAGGCCAGACCCTGCCCCTCCCGACCCCACCCTGACCCGCACCAGCTGGATGGCGATCATGAGCACCGTCTTCAGTGTGAAGGTGCGGTCGCATAGGTCGAACAGGTCCTCCAGGCTGGGACCCAGCAGCTCCAGCACCATGGCGTTGTACTTTCCGCACGGGCCAAAGTAGTAGACCTGAGGGACGCCCTCTGCAGCGAGAGGTGTGCCTGTGTTGGGAGTCTGTCCCTGTCCTCCCTGGCCCAGGAGGTGTCCCTCCCTTCCTGTCACTTACCTGCAGTGCTGAGCTGCTTGTAGAACCGGTACTCCAGGTGCAGCTGTGGGGCCCGGGACTTTATGGGCTCCTGGGGGGACAGAGGAAAGTTACCCAACCCCCTGTGCTCTGGCACTCATCCCTCATACTAGCTGGGAGGACAGGAAGAGGATATACTTACCAGTTTGATTGCCACGTACTCGTTTGTATAGAGGTTCTTTCCTGTGGGAATAGAGGCCATAAGGATTGCAGGGCCTGTCCACTGCTCCCACAACTTCCCCACTAGAATTCACACCCCACAGATGTGATACACCCTCTAACAGGCACCTGCCAGCCAGCCTCCTGGTGCTAAAAGTAGAAAAGGGCAGTGCTGGGCCAGGATCCACTCCCATGTCCTAACCCTGGCCACCTGCCCACCCCATTGCCCAAAGTTCCTCCTGCTCAGGAAGTCCCAGCTGTGAGCTCTTCCTGAGTCCTGGGCCCAGGGAAGCCAAGGATGAACCAAAGCCTCCCACTTCAGGTAGCCCATCAGCTGGCCCAGAGCTAGGCAGAAGGGCCTGCCCACACTCAGGTTGGCTAGGATGGAGCCCCTTCACTTCATACTGCTGCATGCACACCACCCAAGCTCCACAAAGATTGGGGTAGGGCAAGTGGGGGGGCACCTGAACTGGCTGAGAGGGAGACAGCTTTCAGCCATTAACACTGTCAGGCCTCTGGGCCCATGAGGTTCATGGGACCCTGCCTCCCAAATAGGTGGACACTGGATGTGCTTTGTGGACCTACCCTAGCTCCTCAGGCCCCTGTGTATGCTCACCTTGCAGCATAGGGCACACATATCATGTGGCATATTTACATGTGCCCCCCCACACCCACATACAGTGTTGTCCACACGGAATGCCATATCTGCCCCCTGTATCCATGACCCTCTAACTGCGTCCATGCTAGGTCCTGTGCCTCTGGGCCTATGGTGTGCCACCTTCATCCTACCTACCACCTACTGCAGGAAGTGCCTTCGTGTCCTCTCAACCTCACTGCAGCTGTCCAGCTAAGGGCTCTTAAGACAGAAGCCATGGGTACCCTGCTGAGGTGGGATTGAACCCCCACTGAGAACTTGGTGGCTGATGCCCCCATGGTGGTCATGACCCCATTGGCCTTGAAGCTGGCAGCTTGTCCTCACTGTCCTGGCATGCCCATGGGTGGCAGCCACACCGCTTCAGCCTCCTCTGGACTTGCTGTGCTCTTCAACACTGTTTCCAGGCCCTTTTCCAACCACAACTAACCTCCACCTCCAACTTGTTCATGTCCCCCAGTGGCCTGCAGAACCTCATCAAGCCTCCAGAAGCACTCAAGAAGGTGTCATATTGAGAACACAGAATTGTCCCATCTGTGAGCCAGGAATGTCCCTCATGCTGGCTGAGCACACAACTGCAACCTGGTCCCCGAGTGCTGGTAATGGTTACTCTGCCTCTGTCAGCAGTTCCTGATGTACAGAGAAATGTGAGCAGCAGAAATGCACCGTGGCCACCATCTGCTAGCCCAGGAGACCATACTGATAATGGCTGTGTTTGTTCTGCCAGCACCTATGCCCTACCATCCTTCCAACTTCCTTATTTGTAGAGGCATTTCCAAGTCATAGACACTGCCCCTACCTGTGTCACCTGTGGTCAAGTTCAGTATACACTTCCAGTTCTCATTTCCTTTCAGAGGTGAGATTTATAGAGGAACACACTGTACTGGAGGTGGAGGTGACCCCACTACCTAGACAGGGTGCTCACGGTACTGGAGAGAAGTTCTGAGAGGCAGAAGCCATGGGATAGCTCAGCACGCTCCCTTGCAGGTGGCTCTACTGGCAAAGTATTCCAGCTACTCCATGGAGCTGCAAGTGCCATGCTCCTGCTTCCTGCTGCAGCATCCTGTGAATCCCCAACTCATATCCCACTCAGCCCTGACAGATGCCTGAGCTGTTTCCAAGTTGGAGCTCTCATGCATGGTGCTGCAATGAACATTCCCACACAGGCTTATGCGGGACTGCTTCCCTGCAGAGCTGCTGCCATGGGGCCCATGTGGTATGTGACATGGAGGGGAGGTAGGGGCCTTTTGCCTCTGGGCTATGGCTTTTCATCTGTCTTCTTTTACACAGTGTCCACATACTTTGCCCACTATTCATTGGCTCACTTGTCTCTTTATTCCAGGGATGTGGCTCTTTTATGCACCCCTGAAAATGGTACTTTGTCAGGTGGATGCTCTGAGAACATTTCTCGTGATCCCAGCAATGCCTTCCCCCGAGCAGGCATTTCCAATTGTGATGACACCTCACTGGTCAATCTTTTGTTTCATGACAATTTCTACTAGGCTTTGTTGAAGACATTTTCAGCTGACCCAGCCCTCATATTCTGCCTAAGACCTGAAAAAGCTGGGTCCTTAGAGTGAGACCTGTACTTTTTTTTTTTGTGAGGCTGGGGTTTGAACTCAAGGCTTTGCACTTGCAAAGCAAACTCTCTACCATGTGAGCCACACCTTCAGTCCAGAGTGAGACTTGTGTTCGAGGTGAGCATGCTTGAAGGCACATGAGGTCTTTGTGGACTTAAGACTGGAAAAGCTCAGGTGCTTTGGCCTGGATGGTCTTCTGAGGCCACTGTACTGGTACTGACCACACACACAAAAGGCAGCACAGATTGCAAGGCCTGACAAAGAACAATTCTGGTGGCTGTAGGCCAAAGGAAGTTTCCAGGGCCACACAGGCTAGAAGGTGCTGGAGTCCCACCACCCAGGGCATGGACACCTTCCCAATCTCCCTGACATCCTCATGAAAGGATACCCGGGACAGTCCTATTTCTAACAGACAAGTGTCCCTTAGCAGGACAAAACAACACACAGGTGCATCCTATAAACAGACATGCTCACAGCAGCAGGCAATGACCAACAGATAGTCACAACAGTGAATGGCTCTCAGGAACATGCAGAATCAGAGGCTGGGCTAAAAACAACACAGACTGCAATTTACAAAACTTCTAAAAATAAAAGCCACCCACCCACAGCCCCTGTGAGCTCCATCCGTAAAAGGACCGGTGCTATTTAGCTGCTGCTCCCACTGCCTAATAACAGAAGCTATGGTGGTGAGCTGTATCCCCAAAGACAAAAAGAGCCACCCTCTAGGCTACTGGCCAGAAAACAGTCACACCAGGTGTGTGACTATATGTAAGTATGTCTATTCTGTCTGTGCAGGCCTGTGTGGACATCTGTGCATGTGCATATATGTACACACATCCATGCTTGTATTTGTTCATCTATGTGCATTTGTATTTGTGTCTGTGTGTATGCACCCTGCACCTGCCTGTCTGCATGTGACTGAGTGTGTGCACACAGATGCACATCCCAGGGGCAGCAGGGGACTGGAATCAGGTAGTCCCCATTCAGGCAGGCTCCCATCTCTCAGCTGAGAAACCAGAAGCTAAGACCTCCCAAGGCTGCAAGCAGAAAGCTGCCTCTTGGCAGAGACTAGGCGAGAGCAGAGATCTTATTATACACAGAGCTGGAGGCTAGGGGCCTCTGTAAGGGCCACACAGGCTCAGGAATGAATGGCAGGCCAGCCTTGTAGGGTCACTCAGTGCAGCTGTCAATAACAGTGTTCCTCCAAAAACCACCTCTTAGGACAGGAAGGAGCTGCTAAACCAGACATTCAAAAACTTCTCAGAGCTGGCTAAGTGCTTATCACGCTGATCAATTCCCAGAATCCCTATGGTGGTCAACCACCCCATTAACAGGTAGGCAGGGGCTCACAGATCCAAACATGGGGTAATGAATATGTGTAGAATTCAAGGTGGGGCCAGGTTGCTGAAGGTACAGCCAAGTTTCATACACATTCTCATCTGACCACCCAAGAGGGTGATTTGGGGCCCAATGTGGCACTGCCTGGCATGAGGCATGCACATGAGTCTGGTCTCCTGCTACTCCTGCCTGTCTCTGCTCCTTCTCGGAAATACTGACTCTTACCACGACAGGTACTGATGGGCACCAAGCTTGTACACTCAGGACCCCAACATGTCCTAACGACAGTGGCGGCTGCCTCAAATCTGGGGACCACACGCTTTCCCACAGGGTTAAAAGTCTGCAGCAAAGCTGGGAATTCCAGTAGCACCAGGAACAGATTGCTTGATTTTAAGGACAATCAGCCTTCTCAACACAATGACCTGAGAGTGGGCTGAACCCAACATGTTGAACAAGGCCAAAGGCTGGGGTGCTGACCTCCTGCCTCTGCAGGGCAGTCACCCCTGCCAGTGAGGGGTTCAGTGCTGGGGCTCTGCTTGCCCACATCTGCTGAGGCAGCACACTAGGCTTTAAGCAGATACTCTGGAGGCTCAGGCAGGCCAAGCTTTGTGCTGGATGTGACCAGGGTTTGGCCAGAGCTCCCCCAGCTGATGATAGCTGGGCCTGAAAACTGAGCCACGCTTTGTCCAGTTTAGAACCTCCAGTTTAGAGTGGTAAATCATCTGCCTAGCATGAGGCCCTGAGTTCAAACCCCAGTCCTCCCCATCCCTCAAAAAAGAACCTAGGTAAGGAACTAACAACTTCAAATGCCTGGCTGGCCTTTTCCCCCACCACAAGGCTGACCCCAGGAAGGGCCAGGCTGAGGATCCCTCCTCCAAACCTCACTAGTGATCCCTGACAGTTTGTGGGGTATCCACCAATGGTGGGAGACAGCAATACTGGCCCAACTTGCCTAGGAGAAGCTACCCATCCCCTCTCCATGCCACCACACAAGTTGAGGGCTCACCTAGGCGAAGCTCCCCGAAGTTGCCACAGCCTATCTTCTTGCCGACTCGGAAGTTGGGGCCCACCATCAGGACCCCCGAGCTGGTCCCTGAGCTCCGAACGCCATGGCTGCTCCGGCCCCCACCAGTCTTGGACATTCTCCGGCCCTCCTCCAACTCCCCTTTCCCTCCTTTCTTGTCAAAATCCATAAGTTTGTGGTACCCTGGCCTCTCCACGGTGACTCTGCTCCGTTCAATCCTGAGTCTGCAAAACCTGAGGTCACCGCTCTGCGCTAGTACACCATTGCGCCAGCGGTGGGTGGCCTCCCGGCTCCCGGCTAGTGACACTTGGCCACACTTGCGGGCCCAGTCGCAGTGCTCATCTTGGTGGCCTTGGGGTCTCTTGCAGGGAGAGGAGACATTCTGCGGACAGGTCCCACCGCCTCAAATCTTGTGGCGCCCAGCTATAGAGAGATAGAAGCACAGGTTAGGAGGTCTTGAAGACACCATGGCCCACAATGGGGTAGATGGGGCAAGCAGGCTAACTGAGCACAGCTCCAGGAGAGGCCTCCCAAGTGGCTGTTGTTCTAGAAAGATATGTGAAGGTCTGGGCAAAGCAGGCAACAACCCCAACCCAGATCTCGTGTGGGCAACACCCACCCCAACACTGACAGAAGAGGTCAGAGGTCACAGTGAAGGCTGTTGGGGCATGACCAGGACACTCGTGGAATTTGCAAGGGAAGATGGAGGTGGGTGGCTTGGGCTGAGTAGCCCATCGAGTGTCAGGGTCCCTGGAAGGGTTTAAAGTCTGGCAAAAGTTCTCAAACTCCCACAGCAGAAAACCTCTAGGTGGAAAGATGACAGATGACAAGAGTAGACGGGGCCTGGGCTGGTATAGGTGCTTATTACCTAACATCACACAGGCCTCCAAGGTCTTCCCATCCCAAGCAGATGGGTGGCAGGGGGTGGGGGAGGGGACTTAAGGTCCTCATGTTAATTCTCCAGGGGCTATCCATGAGGGTCTGAGTGGCAGGTGGGCTGGTCAGTGCTTGGCCTTGCAGGTGGGGCGGGGAGGGCTCAGTGTAACCTGAGGCACAGCCTGAGGCAGGGTCCAAGTGGGGAGGGGGCAGAAACCTCCCACCCTGAGAACCCACTAGCACAGCACAGCTGCCCAGAAGGCCCCACCCATAGTAGTATTCCCTCCAGACTCCCCCAGAACCCTGTTACAGGCATCAGTACCATGGAACTTTCCCTGACATGTGCCACTACCCCATGCCCCTTCCTGCTAAGTTCAGGTCCCAGCCTTCCCACTGCAAGCTTCTGCTGCAACCAGCCAAAACCACCTGCCTCTAGACCATCCGGTTCTTAAGTTGAAGCCAAAGGAACCACTTTAAGAACTTATCTGCTCTAGAGTGCTTTGTGTGCTGGTACACACCTGTAATCTCAGCACTGGAGAGACTGAAACAAGATCACGAGTTCCAGGCCAGGCTAGGCTACAGAGACCCTGTCTTTAAAGAAAAAAAAAAAAATCTTATCTGCAAAACCTACATGAAAACACATGAGACCCAGGTTCAGGTTCAATCCCCAGGACCAAAACCACAAAACAAATTCCTCTGCTTCTCCAGGTTTTGCAGTCCTGAATTGCATTGCACATGAGGTGAGGGCCCTGCCTGACACACTGGATTGGCCCACAGCACAGATTCCTGGTGGGTCATCCTTTCTGCTGCCCCACCCCACATTGATCCTACTCACTGGGGCTGAGTGACTCTAAATAGTTAGGAAAAGATGCAGGAGATAGCTGGGCATGGTGGCACGTACTTGTCATCCCAGCTGTGCCAGAGGTTGAGATAGGGAGGATGGCGATTCCGAGTCAAGCCAGGGCAAAAAAGTTCAGGAGACTCCATTTCAACAGAAAACAAACAAACAAACAAACAAACTTGGGATGGTGGCACATGACTGTCATCCCAGGTATGGCAGGAAGCCTAAATAAAATAAGATTGTGGTCCAGGGTGGACTAGGCACAAAGTGAGACCCTATCTCCAAAATACCCAGAGACAAAAGGGCTGGATGCATGGCTTAAGTAGTAGATCTTAGTAGGTGTGAAGCCCTGCGTTCAGACTCCAATACCTCCAAAAAATAAATAACTAAATAAAAAAGAAAGAAAAACAAAAGAAATGGAGGCCTGGGCACTGAAGGCCCTCACTGGGGGAGGTGACCAATGAGTGTCTGAAAGAGATTGATGCCATGCCAGGCACAGGCCTGGACCAGAGTGGGCATGATGCTCTGGGGAGAAAGGTATCCTTACCCAGCAAGGGCAAGAGGTGCAGGTGGGATGCCCCAAACTCCTCCAAAGGTCCTCCTAGCCTACTGTCCAAAGGGCTTGCCCAAGTGGTGTGGCAGAACTCCTATGGCTGCCCAGATCTGGGGGTGGACAGTACCATCTGAACCTCACTGTGCCTAACCCCCCATCTGGGTTGCCCTCAAAGTGTTCAGTGTCCACACTTGGGGGCCTGGCCAGTTGCAGGTGGTCCCAAGGGTTGGTGACCACAGATGAGGACTGTGACCTAGATATGATGGTGACATAACTGCAGAGATGTGAGGTCTGGGGCCCAGGCCCATCGGACTAAACCCACCTTGAGGCCACCCCACCTCTGTGGCAGGGACAGTTTGGGGTCAAGGATGGCCAGGGAAAAGAGGTTTGGACTCACCACCTGTGCAGCTGAGACACTCCCAGCTCCCACCTAGGAGAGCAAGAAAGGGCCATAATGCAAGGTCCACTTGGAACCAGGGCAAAGACAAAGGCTAGCCTGGCCCTGGGCTGGATCCTGCTGGAGGGCTCAGGACCAAACAGGATACAGCATCCAAGCCACATTCACAAAAGAGGACGGGACCACAGGTGGCAGAGCACTGGCGCTGTGAGTGCTTACACGTGCACACTTGGAAGTATACTCATACACATAGAAACACTACCACTTGGCTGTTCAAACCACATGAACTCCCCAGCCAGCAGAACACCTGTGTTCTACACAAAACCTAGAAATACTTAAACATCAGTCACTGACTCACAATACCAGGACCCCAGGTTCTGGTCACCTGCTGCCATGTTCCTGGTGGCCCCCTTCCTGGTGATCTACCAACAAGGATTACACACAGTTGACAGGAACCATACTGCCAGGTCCTTGCTAGGCCATGGGGAAGAATAGCCGCATGCAGGCTTCACAGAGCACTAACTCATCAAGACATGGTCAGTGACCCTCCTTTTGGCTGTCACCATCCAGCCCAGTTGTGGAGTATCTGTCCAACACTTGGCCATTTCACCAATGCCAAGTGACAATATGCTCCTCACTGGGCCATCAGAGCATGGCCAGCTGTGGCCAAGGGAATGGGACAGGGTCCACCTCTCCAGAGCAAGGGGGCCAGTGGGTGCTGGCCTGGGCAGAAGCCACTCTGGAATGGGCTCCTTAGAAGGTCAGACGAGTACAACATGATTGGGGAGGCCCAGGCCTGGCAGACAGCTCTACCCAGGAGAGCTGGTGAGCAGGCCACACCCAGGCTTCAAGGGTGGCCACCATCACTGCAGCTGTTAGGGATTCAATTGGCTATCAAAGTCTGAAACTAAGGGACAAGGTTAACACCACCCTAGATGCCCCCATATCCCCAGGAGCCCCCACTCACCCTGTGCTGCCCATTTGTCCAACACATTTTCTTATGGTCTCCTGTCCTCAACCAAGACACTAGCTTCTTCTAGTGGGGCAGCTAGGCCTGAAAAGCAGACTCTAGCCCTTGCCTTCATGCATCAGGTAAGCCACACCAGCCACTCTGTGCACCTGAAGGGCTGCAGGGATGCCTCTAAACAGCAAGGATGTAAGAGCTACCTGTGCAAAGCCACTACTGAAAATCACAATGTGTATACTTGCATAAGATACATCACAAAGGCCATCAGTACTCAGAATACACACTTACTGAACTGTGTTCTCATCTGTGTTCTAGGGTTGCCTCCAGCATCTGAGTGGAGAAAGGCTATATGGAAGCAACTCTGCTTCCCACTTGTGGGCAAGGGCATCAGCCTCAGGGAGAACAATAAGACTCCCAGATGTCAGACATCTGATGTGGGAACTGTAACACAGGATGGATTCAAAAATGGTCCCAGGTGGCTCAAAATTGCAATCCCAGCTATGGGGGAGCCAGATCAGGTCGGTCTGGGAAAACAAAACAAAACAAAACAGCAAGACCCTATTTGAAAAATAAAGTAAAGAGGGCAGGGCTGGAAGCATGGCTTAAGTGGTAGAGAGCCTACCTAGTAAGGAGGACCTGAGTTCAACCCTCAGTATTGTAGCCACCTCTGCTACACCTGAGGTCCTCCTCCCAAATGGAGAAGCAGGGCATGTGGCACTACATCCTCACTAAAAGTAGCCACAGGCCTGCTGCTGATATACAAAACTTGGCAAAATCATCAAGACATTCTGTGAAAAATCAATAGCTCTATGGACCTCCCAACACAGTATCATGTTTCATTACTTGTAAATACTGGGCCACAAGATTCATATAAAGCATCATTCTTATATTGTGTGTGTGTCACTGCTTCATCTTGTTCATGGCTGAGTGTTGCTCCAGTGTGGAACGACCACACTGTGTCCATCTGTCTGTGAACGCAGGTGTGCATTTCTGGGTGGATGTTTTCATTTTTCTTAGGCACACACATAAGTGTTATTTCCAGATAACCTGGAACCTCTATTTTCATCACTTTAGGAACTGCTGGCCTGTTTTCCACAGCAGCTGTACCAGATCCTGTCCCCTTGGCAGCAAGCAAGGGCTCAGGAACTGCTGCTCTCCTGCTCATGGTCATCTTGGTGGAAGACAATGCTGCACTGTGGGGTTTATTTGCATTTCCTCTACTGAACTGTAGCAGGCAGGCATCCCTATTTAAACCTACGCTGGACAGAGAGAGGGTGGCAGGAACCACTGATGCAGGTGACCAACCACTGAGTACACAACAGCAATGGGAACATCTCCTCCCTCCTCAATGCTACCACTTTTCTAGAAATGGTTATTCTCCTTGCTGCTCAAGTGGAAAGGAACCCCAGGAAGTCAGCCTAGCTTCCCCAACCAACCAGCTGCTAAAGGTCAGCTTCCTCCCTGGGCACTTTGGGGGGCTTCTTTTCCTGCCATCAATTGTACTTTCCATTTATCCAAGAGACAGGGACCTCCTCTCCCTATGAAGCTCATCTCTGCACCTTGGCAAAGGGCATTTGCACTAGGGGGAACAATCATTTGGAGTTAGGAGACCAATTCTGGCAGTACCTCCATGTGTCACTGGCTGACTGACACAGGGCCTTCATGAGGAAAAATCGAAGTGGTACAACCAGGAGTAGAGAGCAGGAACATCCTGCCCCAGAGGCTACTCCACAGGATACTAGATTCCATACCCTATCCAGCACCAGAGGTCACAGACAGCAGCTGCAGGCTGAACCCAGCTCAGATTCTGACTCTAGGGACAGCCACAGCAACTTACTGCCTCCACTCCTACCACATTCCCCCATACATTAAGGCCATGAGTGAGACCAGCCCCTTTAATGCCACTGAACTGGCCATAGCTATTTTTCTGTCCCTCCATTGAGAAGTGGCACCTCCCGATCGATCTGCCTTTCCACTGTGGGGTTGTGCTGCTAACAGCACAGAAGTGGAGAGGAGGGGAGTTGACACACAGGAGGCTGGTGCTGTGAGGAAGGTTCTGCACTGAGAGGGTCTTGTGGACAAACCAGGAGATGGGGACCTAGTCAACAGCAGTCCGTGCTTCAACCAAGAATGCCTGTAACGGTGAAGGCTGCCATGGGGCAGAAAAACTGAAGTCCATCAACCAATGTCTACATGGCCATGCCCTCATGCCCTTCACTTTTTTTTCTTTTTTATTGGCGGCACAGGGTTTCATGCTTGCTAGGCAGGCACTCTGCCAGTTGAGCCACTCCACCATCAGCCCTCTGCCCTTTTTTTGTATTGGATATTTTCGAGATAAGGTCTCTCAAACTATTTGTCTGGGCTGGCTTCAAATCGTGATCCTTTTGCTTCCTGAGTAGCTAGGATTACAGGCGTAAGCCACTGGTGCCTGGCCATGCCCTTCACTTTTGCCCATCCCAGCACAACTGGACAAGCCAGCATAGGCAACTACCTTCCTCAGAAAGCATCTGGATTCCCACAGGGTGGAGTCATGGAGACCTATGCACTTCAGCAGATGCACAGATGCTGCTTATGGCAGTGGGCCTGCTTCCCCATCAGGAAATAAAATACACACAGCCACCCTGAGAGGCCAACACTCATGTCCCATTGTTGTGTGTCCAGACAACCAGAGGAGGTTGTCTGGCTTTCCCAGATACAAGCCACAACTCTGGCCTACCAGGGGACAAACAGGTCATGGTCCCCTGGTAGAGCCATCACCTCAGGGACTGCACACAGACACAGGGAGGGGACCTTCAAGAAGGGTATGTAGGTCCACAGGAAGCCAGCCAGAAGTTCCCCCACCCAATACAAACAGCACACCCTGTGGTAAGAATGGATATCTGGATTTTGTCCATTTCTGCCACAGAGCCCCTGCCATTCTTGGAAGCTCCTCAGATGAGAGTGTCTTTGTGGCAGGCTCCTTGAGGGGACCTGGGGAGCTCACAACTATCCCCAGTCCCAGCATCACTCCCTTTGGTTGTTCCTGGATTTGCATCCTTTACAACACTGATAATCATAGAAGCTGAGGAGGGGCTTTCTGACATGTGGTCCAGGGACTGGGCCCCAGGCTAGCACCTGAGCTGGGATATTGGGAGACAAGGCCTTCCCATCTGCAGCATCTGCTCTGACTTGCAGTCAAGAGTCAGGAGGGGGACTGGATCGTGGCCATCCAGCAGGTGTCAGAATCAAACACTTTCAGCATAAGACATGGCATCCCCACCCTGTATGTGGTACCCACAAGGGAGAGATGTGTGCCATGGGAGCACATGCAGGCCACCAGAGGCAGCAGAGCTGTGGGAAGCCACATATACACACACACACACATTAAATGGGAAAGAGATTTCTTGAAATGGTCCAGGATTCTTCAGCAGGAGACTGGAAGAAACAGAATGGGCAGAGAGGCTCCAGAGTAAAGGACCTAAATCTAATCCTTTCTTCTTGGGAAGATGGCAATCTCTTTCTGGGGTGATAAGAAGTCCTGAACTAGAGTGTAGAAATGGGTCTGCTACCTTGTGAGAACACTGAAGCAGCGAGCTGCTTCCTCCCAAGGGCCACCTGTGTGGGGTGCAGAATACTACATTAAAACCAACTCACACCACATGGCAGGCGGGAGGGGGCCACATAACAAATGACACCCACTGCCAGAAGCCACTCAGACGACCCTGGGGCCTCCTGTGTCAGGAGGGAGGTTGCTGTGTACATAAGGTTGTTGAGCTTTACACAGAATGTGCCACTCTAGACCAAGTAAGTAGCTTTGGACAAAGAAACATAAACTGTATTCCAGGGAAGAAAAAGCTGGGAGCTTAGAAGAAAAAAACAGGTCCTTGAAGGAGGCAAGAATATCTCTGGCCAGCATCACAGGACCAGCAGGACGTCCTCCCCACAGAACCTGGGGGACCAGTGGAGCCCTGGGATGGAGTGATCAATGGATGGATATAACACAGTTGACTGCACAGTCCTAAACAAGGAAGTCCCAGCTCTGCTGAGTTTGAGGAGCTGGTCCTGAAGGTGGCAGTCAGTCCTGAAATTCCAAATAAAACAGAAACCTGCTAATGAAAGGCAGTCTGAGAAATGGTACAGCCCAGGAGATGTGAGGACACATACAGAGGTCGTACGTAGGATGCTAGAACTTCAGGGAAAACAGCCCTCCCTCTCAGTACCTTCAGAGGCACATGAGATCTGTCACCACCAAAAGCCAAAAGTGACTGAGAGCAACAAACACAATTTCCCACTTTCCTCAAAGTCACCCAAATCTGGTAATAACCAAAGTGTCCATTAGTCGATGGAAAGACAGAAAGTGGTGCAGGGATATGAAGGAACCACAAGCCATGCCTGAATGCTGGGCTCAGCATGACCCTGTTCCTGCCACTTTCTGGAAAAGCCAAACCTGCAAGAACCTACCCATTTGTGGTTGCCAGAGGCCAGCCACACAGAACCATCTGAAGGGTTTCTGTGGAAACAAGATTCTCCACTTTGACTATAATGGCCACACTGCAACCAAGGGTGGATTTTACTCTATGTAAATTATTTCTGGGCACGCTTTTTTTTTTTTTTTTTTTTTTTGAGTACTGGGTTTGAACACAGGGCCTACATCTTGAACCTCTCCATGCCAACCCTTTTTTTTGTGATGGGATTTTTCAAGACTAGGTCTTGGGAACTATTTGCGTGGGCTGGCTTTGAACCGTGACCCTTCTGATCTCTGCCTCCTAAGTAGCTAGGATTATAGGTGTGAGCCACTGGTGCTGGGCTTAGGCACACTTTTTTAAAGCAAGAATACTTGAAGCTGGACATCAGTGGCTCATTCCTGTAATTCTAGCTATCTGGGAAGCTGAGATCAGGATGATCATGTTCAAGGCCAGCCCACGAAAACAGTTTGAGACCCTAACTGCCAAAATAACTAGAGCAAAATGGACTGGAGGTGTGGTTCAAGCAGTAGAACTTTGCTTTGTGAGCATGAAGCCCTGAGTTCAAGCCCCAGTATCCCCAAAAAAAAAAAAAAAAACCAAAAACCTCAAGGTCCTGAAATTTTCATGTAGGGAAGCTGGTGACAGGGGTACTTCCCAGGGTTGTGTCCAGATGGTAAGTGAGAGCTGTGGGCCCGCAGTATAGGATCAACAGGGCAGGCAGGCAGGCATGCCATACATCCAAATCCAGCGCAAGTGGGAGGACATCCAG
The DNA here is from genome assembly GCF_047511655.1 of Castor canadensis. Taxonomy (NCBI): domain Eukaryota; kingdom Metazoa; phylum Chordata; class Mammalia; order Rodentia; family Castoridae; genus Castor; species Castor canadensis. Next base: position 50,205,479 of record NC_133399.1, on the reverse strand, counting down.
ACTGTGTCCAACTTCCAGCTGAGCAAAGAAGTTCCTACACCTTGTCCTGGGAAGGTGTGTGATCTCTATGAGGCTTCATATCCATTTAGTTCTGGCCTCACTGTGCCAACCCAAGGTCCCTCCCAAGGTCAGAGGTAGCTCCAGGCCCAGGGCGTAGCTATCCTGTCATGGAGCCTCAAGGCCCTCCCCAGGTCATCCCCTTCTATGTGTCCAGTCTTTCAGGGCAAAAGGCCCTGCTGCCAGTGCTTGGAGAGGACCTAAGTGAGCCACTGTCAGCCTGCTGATGCATCAGGTAGACAAAACTAGGCCTTCAGTCAAGTGGTTTTCCTCTTCCAGGTGGTACCAGGCTGAGGGAGGCCACTGCTTCTGGGCTGGGTGCAAGGCCCATTTTAATTCAGTTGTTCCCATCCCACCCTGCCCCCTAGGCCCTGTCAGTGGGGTCTGCTCTACTGCTACGGCAACTTCACACAGCCCTGGTTTTAGCAGCGTAGGGGCCACCTTGTTCTCCACTGCCTTCCCTTTGTTCAACCTCATGGTCTGGCTGCAAACTCATGTGCCTATAAAGCTGCCTACTGAGACCCACATGTCCATGGCTGGTTTGGGGTCCCCCAAGGCTAATCCTCACCCAATTCTGTGTGAGAGGGGCCACACAATGGGTTGTCCTCTGTGGTGGCAGATCTGGCACTTGCTGAGCACTGGCAGCGGCAGGCTACACCAACACACCAAGTCAGGTCCACACTCTCATACTAGCCTGCTAAGAGAGACCCTGCACCTGGCACTCCAAGGTAAGGCAAGGCCAGGTACAGCAAGCACCTCACTCACAGCCAGGATCAGCAGTAAGCTGGGCTGACCCAGGACACCCTTGCCACTGTCCTGCCATGCAGCACAGCAGCAGACAACACATATAATCCCATCCTGGGAACTTAGACCAGCCAGGACACATTCTGTGGATATGGCATCAGGTGGTACCAGCTGGACAAGGGGTCTGAGAAGACTCTCTGCATGGGGCACTGACCACACCCACCGTGAGCCAAAGATGTGGAGGGGGAACCCTACCCAGCACTGTGCTTACTGCATAGTGTACCTCTCAACTACTGCCTCCCCAGGGCCAGTGGGCATGCTGGCCATGGCCTGAGTGGACACAGCAGCCAGGAGAAATGGGATACACCTACACACAAGGTGGGTCTCCTTGTCTCATGCATCCCTGAGTATAACCAAGGACACCCTAATGGTTACTGCCCAATCTGCCTAAGCCCTACTGGGTCAGGGAAAGACAAGTAGGCCAGGGGCTTGTAGGCCGAGGGGTCACCACTCTGGGAGATGGAGGGCACGGCCTCAAAGACACCGCAGGTGTTCTAGACCTGAAACCACACTGTTCCTCCTCTGCAAATAGAGCTGCCACTCCCAGCCTTAGACCTCTGGCAAATTCTGCAGAGCCTCCATCACTAGGAGCTCAGCAAACCCTGCCAGCAGGAAGCCAGAGGAATGAAGAAGACACCCTGGAAGAAGGGATGTGGAGACTGGAGCCTAACACATGCACGTTCACCCGCCAGGCCTGCTCTGCCCTGGGGAATGGGTCCCGGAAATGCCACCTTCAGTCCTGGCCCAGATTGATGCTTAAAACTAAAAATACCCCAGAGGGGATAAAGGAGGTGGGGCTACCCAGGCTTCACCTGGCTCTAAATAAACCCAGTCTTGGCCTGACCCACAACGCCCATAGCCTAAGTTCTTACCCTACAAGGTGAGCCTGGGCTCAGGGTACCCACTGGCCTGGCCTAGCCTGGGCAGGGAATGGGCTCAAAACCAGGGACCAAGACAGCTCTGGGGGCGGGGCATACTCCCAGCCCCAGGGCACATTACCTGCCCTGTTCTTTTTGGGGTCCTCCATCTTGCCAGGGCCCAGGCTGCGCCCCCGCCAGAGGCCCTGGAGCCCCTTCTCTGTGTCTCCACTCAGTGATGTCACAGTCCCTGGGCTGACGTCACCAGCCTAGACCCCAGCCCAGAACTAGTGTCAATCTGAGGGGTACAGACTAGGACAATACCCAGCCTGAAAGCACCTAGACTCGTGTGAATCCAGTCTGCCGCCCTTCCACTCTGGCCCAGTCACCTCTGCACTAAAAGACACGTACGGGCCTTCTCTCCATTCCTTATGCCCAAGCCAGCAGGACCCATGCTACAACTCCATAGGCCCCACATGAGCAAGCCCTAGGTCCAGCTGTGGCTTCTGCACTGTGACCCTGGCTGAAGATGCTGTCAACTCAAGGCTGCAGCAGACAAGCCAGCCAACTGGGAGCATCTTGGCAGACAGGAAGGAAGGGCTCCAACCAGGACAGAGCTGGCCCCACCCACAGCCCGGTGGCAAACCTAGGCAAGCCCAATGTCAGGGTGCTTTAAGCCAGGAGCAGATTTTCACAGGCCGAGTAGGGAGTCAGCCTGGGAGAGAAAAAAATACAAGCCCCACCTCATAGGAGTGTACCAAGAATAATTGGAGCAGAAGGGAGGTGGCAAGGGTGAGGTCCTGGGGGACAAAGTTCTGCTAAGCGGGACTCTTACACAAGCCCACAGAATGGCCTCAGGGGTACATGTCAGTTCCCACAAGGAAAGGGCCCTTGTCCCCAGAGGAAAGAGAAGTCCAGAATCCAGCCAACACCATGCCCCAAAAAGTACTAACACACCTCACCCCAATCCTGCCTAGGGAAACAGAAGCTGTATGAAAAAGTAGTTCCCAAACACAGGACTTACTGCCACAGTGACACTGCTCTCAAAGGCAAAGAGGCAGACCAGGCTGGATACAGGTTGACCAAGGCAAGGAGAGTCCCATTGCAATGGAGCAGCAAAGCTGGCCTCCAGATGACAGGGGGAGGGTGGGATTCCTGGACATGGCCAATGCCGGGACCCTTGCATTACATGGGGACATTTTGCTTTCAGCAGTGGAGCTGAAGATACACAGGGAGGTCCTGTGCCTGGCCATTATTCTGGAAAGAGATGCACACATATAGCTGGTGTGGCAGGTGAACCTGCTGAGGGCTCTGTTGGGCAGGGGTCCAAGACCACCAAATGTGGCCTCTTTTAACAGATGTGCAACTACTTCAAAGTTCGAAAGACTGATGAAGAGGAGGTGTTACTGACTCCAAGCCTGGTCAGGCCAGCCGCATGCAGAGATGGCTCTGTACCACTCAGACATCAATCAAACATTCAGGACCATAGGACAGATGGAATCACATGCTGACTCTGAATGTTGTGGGACACACCGCAGACATCATGGATCTGTCAGAAACTGCCTCCCTTCAGGAGTCCTTTGCTGTACAGGAAAGGGAAAATGAGATGCAACTATGGGGGCTGGTGACAGAGGAGCCCACTGTGCTGTTCTCTGCATCTAAGAACACTTGAAAATTTCCATAGTGAAAAAGAAAAAAGGAGGCAGAACCTAGGGTGAATGACACTAACCCCATGGGGGACACAGGAGGAAGAACGAAAGAAAACTGGATCTGTTCCCTGCTCCCACTAGTTAGAACATATTCCCTGACAGGGCAGACGCTGTGAACCAGGGAACCCCAGCTTCTGACACTCAGCATGTGAGTGTCAATGTGGACAGCGTTCTAGGACTTCAGCAGGGCAGATGACATGAACAGAGTCTCTTGGGGTCCATGTGACCCCAACCCAGGAGATTTCGACTGGGTGATTCTGCCTCCCAGGAGATACTGGGCAATGTCCGTGGACATTTGTGGTTGTCAGGACTGGGGCTGCTTCTGGCATGGAGTGAATGGAGGCCAATGACACTACTTAGCACCCAGCCCCACCAGACAGTGACTTGGACCAATGTGAAGGGGGACCACAGGTTAAGGTGACACACTCACAAACTCATACAAGTGGCTCAGAATGCCCCACAAAGACTAGCAGGGAGACACTAAAACACATCATTGTGAGAACTGTAGATGGACATAAACAGACATGCAGGCAGGAAAAGAGAGTAACTAGGGTCCATGCATAAGCGGTTTTCACCTTCTTTGTGCTTTTCGTTATTTTCCACAATACATACAACATGAATTACTCTTGCAGTAGAAAACAATCCACACAGATGTTCATCAAAATGTAGACATAAGTTTTTGTGGCTGATGGAGGTAGTTAGGGAACACCTGTCCAGCTGGCCACAGGTGGGAACAAGTCTCCTGGGGCAGTTAGACAAGAGTCAGCAGACAAGTATGACTCCCAGCTACTAGTCCCAGCCCAGTAGGATTTTGAGGTTGAAGATGGGAGTGTATCCAACAGGAATCCTTCTGGAAGTGTAATCATGAACAAACAGCCATGAAAACCTGTGATGGACTGACTTTTTTTGTATTTACTTAACCTAGGGCCTAGTGATCTACCACTGGGCTATAACCCCGGTTCCACATTTAATAATAATATATGTGAAGTTGATAAAATTAAAAAAAATCCACAAAGGCTATTTTTATCAAGACCAAGATAAATACAAAATTTCATTTTGAGGCATCACCTGCCCCGGAGGTTTCCCATCAGCCCAGTGTGTGGCAGGGCCAGGACAAGCCTATGCCCAGGGCTGACCATAGCAGGGGCAGCACAGAGGGCCAGAGCAAAAATGCCAGGCCTCTACTTGGGGAAAGTGGTTGTGTGACACATGGACTGTGAATTAAGCTGCTGCAAGCAGTGGGCCTCGCACTGACTGGTGCCCAGGAGAGGTGGGGCTGCACAACCAGGGAGAGGTTCAGGAACTGGCTCCTTTCTGTGCAGAGTAAGAGTCCAACCCACACCACCGGATCCTGCAGACCCATACCTGGGGTTCATCTTCAACCATGTGGTTTTTATTTCAGAAGAATGCAGGGGTGTGTACCCACAGGAAGTACCAAGCCACAGCAACCAGTGAGATGGAGAGGAGGGGGCAGGGCTGATCCCTGGGGCTGCGGGAGAAGCAGAACTGACAAGCCACCTGCCACCCCAGTCCTGGCTCCAGTTGTCTAGGGAGGGGCCCCTAAGAAGGTAGGGAAAGGGCAGGTAGGTACCTTAACCACATGGGGCAGCCACAAGCCCCAGGGGCTCCTGGCACAGGATGCCCCTCAGTTTAGACTGGATCAGAGAGATGCCGACACACCCTCATTGCACATCTGGGCCCTCACAGTCCCAAGACCTTTTCTACCAGCAATGAAGAAGGTTTCCCCTAGCACCATCTGCCTCTGGAAACCACCTCAGCCTTTCCCAGAATGAATAAATCCAGGACTTCTCAGCCTTGGCTTGCTGGTCCCCAGGGCCTAGGTTAACCTGCAAAAACTAAGATTCATAGAGCAGATGCTCCCTACTAGAAAGGCTAGACAGCTCTGATCAGGCCGAGGAATGGCACTGGAGGCCCCTGCAACCACCTGCACTAAGCTGCAGTCCCCAGGAATGTGCCTGGCTTTGCCTTTGCCCTGCCCCATAGTCAGCCACCCCAAGGCCTGACTGGACTTCACCTCATGTAAACAGAAGAGCTCAAAGCTGGGCACCGGTAACTCACACCCATAATCCTAACTACTTAGGAGACAGAGATTAGGAGGATCGTGATTCAAAGCCAGCCCAGGCAAAACCAAGGCTAGCTTGTATTTGTAAGACCCCATCTTGAAAATACCCAACAAAGAAAGGGACTGGCAGAGTGGCTCACCCGGTAGAGTGCCTGCTTAGTAAACATGAGGCCCTGAGTTCAAACCCCCAGTACTTCTAAACACACACACACACACACACACACACACACACACACACAGCAACACACAGCAACACATCCTCCAGTGACATCCAGGGACCCTACAAACACAACCACCCGGGATCTGGTGGGTATGATCTCACACACTTACCACCTCACCTGGGGATTGGGAAAAGTCAGATGGAAAAAAGCAGAGGTCACCACAGGTCACCTCAGAAACAAGGTCCCTGGGGAAGATGAGTCCTGCAGGTAACACTGCCTCTAGGCCATGTCCTTACCTGATCTCAAAGACCAGGATCCCGGATGGGTCCAAACCAGGAGTGGCGAGGCTGCATTCTGAGAAGCAAAAATTTCCAAATAACTGGTTTTCCTTTAAGGACAACTTTTTCAGGACTCAAAAGTAAATTACATATAAACTGCCTTTTTAGTCAGCTGTCAACCCCAACTCCTTCCATCCTATCATCAAATCCCATGGAAACCCAGAGTGACCCAGAACCATCAGGTGAGACAGCACTTGACCTGGTCTCTAAGGATCCACGGTCCTCACACTTGCCTCTCCTGTAAGGGCTCAGGGAAGCAGAGGCTAAGCCAGTGAGCAACAAGCACTGAGTTCTCCCTCTGGCAGGTCTCAGCTCTTCTCTACCTTTTCAAGAGACTCTGGTGGTTTTTGGTTCCAGGGTGCCGGCAGGCTCCCAGGCAGGGAAGTTTGGCAATGATTATCACTATACCCTCAGGTCAGGCACAGTTAGAGACCAAGGATCTCTCACTCCCCTTCTACATAGAAGTCTCTTGGGTTGGGTCCCATGACCCTATCCACAGAGGCATTCTCAAGGCTGGCCAAGGACAGTGTTTCTGCCCCACTGCTGAGGATCATGCACAGAACCCTCATGGGGAAATCAAGGGACTCATGCAACACCTCCAACCCACTCCTGGAACTTATGTGGATGAACTTTAATAGCCGACTGCATCACAGGTTTGCCTGCCCCTGACACATGTGGAAAGGATCTTAAAAGAACTAAAACTGTCTCAGCTTTGTGGTACTGAACTGTCCTGAGGAGGCCCTAAGCTGCCCTCTGAGGGATTTCCAGAGGAAGGGACCCAAGGCAGGCTGGTGGGGGCTGCTCCTTGATCCCTGGGCTCAAATTATGGCTTATTCTCATGTGCAAGGGAGATACTTGAGATATTCAGATAAAGAAAATGTGGCACTATTTATACACCACCTGAGAGTTCCTCAGAGCCTCTGAGGGAGCTCCCCACCCCAGGAATGCAGCCCCGGGGGGGGCTTCTTGTTAGCAGCTGCACTGAGGAGCCAAGGCATCATGCCATACTGGAGCCATCTAACAGGTATGAGAAGAGGCTCAGGCCACATGGCCCCTCCCTCAGCCACCCAACTGCAAAGACAAGACTGGCACAAAATCTAAGAAGCAGTGGCAGTGACCAGATGCCAGCAAGAAGAAAAGGTGCTCAAAGGAGCCTGATTTCCTTAGAAACCCACAGGGTCTTGTGAGGGGCAGCAATGGACCTGGGGCAGCAGGGGCAAATCCCATGGCTGTGGGTTTCCAGACTCAGTTCTGACTTCCCCCTACCCCCAAAGCCACCTTCTATGACATCCTGAGCCCTTCACATATCCAGGAGCCACCTGGTAACAACACAGTGGATATAACAGAGGACAGAAAAGGGAGGAGCATGTGGGTGTGTTACGATGGCCCTATACCTCCATAGGAGGGTCAAGAGAAAACAGGCATGAGGGAGCCACACCAAGCCCTGCTCAGAGGTGAGCAAGATGGCCTCAGGGTCCTGCCTGCACCTGAATGTCACAGTCAGAGGTCTTGTTACTCCAGGTAACCAGCACCAAGAAGCCCACACAATCAGATGGCAGTCCCTGCCACTTTGAGTATGCATTTCTGCAATTCAGGAGCCAAATGAGGATCTGTTAAGGCCCAACCAAACACCTCACTCTGAGGTCCAGCCCAGCTTTGGGCCTACTGAGTGAGCCCTGCCAGGGCACCAGAATGGGGCCTGCCCCCACCTCATAAGGCCAAAGCTGTTCCTGAAGGTCTACCTGCACAGCAAGGTGGGGCTGGCCTGGCCCAGTTGCTGGGGGGCACAAAGAGAGGAAGGGAGCAAAGGAGACACCAAGAGGGTGAGGTAACATGTCTTTACAGCCTCAAGGGGCCACCCAGGACTCTGCTGGGTTTCCTCAGGACAGGGCCCTCCTGGCTTCAGCCAGGTCCTGGTGGGTTACTGAAGTCAGCCCTCATCTAATTCCAGGTCCTCCTCTATCATATGGGCCAGTGATGTAAATGGGGAAGGGCAACTACTTCATGGAAACCACACAGCACAGGTCGCACAAAGGCACTGGGATGAGGTGCAGATTAAGGGTGCCCTCCAGAACCCCAGTCTTGGCTCAGACAATCTATTGCTCAACAAGTCACTGAGTGTGGAGATGTCTGTGTGGTTCCTGCTGCCAGCCCTGGGCCTAGACCTGAGTCAAGCCTGTCAGCTTGTCAATCCAGATAGCTGGATGTCCCAGCTCACAAGGAGAAGGTCTCAATCTAGTATGTGCACGGTCACCAAGCCTCCACTAGGCTTCATCAAGAGTGGACAAGGATCCAGCTACTGCCCCCCGCCCCCACAACCCTGCCCAGGTCTTCTAGCCCAGCGCTTCCTTCACATGGGCCCTCTGGGCCCTCCGTGTTACACGAAAGACATTAACCTGCAGAAGTGGACCTGCCCACGTGGACACTGAAGACTACACTGCACTTGGCCCCAATAGGACCCTGCCTCTCGTCTTCCCCACCCCACAGCCCAGGTAGGGACCACAATGGCAGATGGAGGGCTGCTGGCTGTTCATGTGAGGACCTGGGGACCTCAAAAGGGACAGCAAAGTCACTCTCATGTCCCTGCATGGAAGCTCCCGGGGGAAATGCCTACTATCCCTAAGCACAGCCTCTGTCCCAAGTGGCTGTGTGGACATGTGTCCAGCAAAAGGCTGTCCAGACCCCAGGACCTTTCAGGTGGGCACCCCTGTACCTGCACAATCCCACAAACAAGAGTGGCTCCACATCCAGCTGGCACACCAAATGCCTGTCCTAATTCCCAAATTAATGGCTAGCATACTGGCTTTCCCAAAGCCTAGGATGAGCAGGGAAGGCTCTCAAATACCAAGAAAACCTCACGTACTTCCTTTTGTACTCCAGAAGTAATTACTGTATAATTAAAAAGGAGGAGGAGGAAAAAAGTAATCAGTAATTCAAAGAAATCTCTGCACAAAGTTCCGCTCTGTCATTGACAGCGCCAGGGTGAGCTGGCTTCTGGGACATGTACAGAGCCCATAGGAACAATCTGCCCTCTTTTGCCCCAGAGGAACCAGAGGGATCAAATCAGACAGGAGGCTGCATGATACAAGCAGGTCCAGGTGCAAACAGGTCATGTTTGAACCAGACCTGTGGCATACTGGCCACAGCAAACCCACTGGGGTTTCATCCACCCTGTGTGTGGGGGGAGGATATGATCATTGCAGATTTCACCCCACCCACTTGTAACACAGAAGCTCAACTGGCCTGAGTCCCTCCATCTGGCCCTCCCTTTCCCTCCCACTGACTCCAGGTGGGCTACAGCTCCAGGTGGGGGGCTGAACACATCTGGGCACTGGAGACCCAAAGCAGGCTGCCCTGCCTTGTGCCTGTGAGCACCCTGGGTGCTCCATGGAAAAGTCATCAACCAGCACCGCCCAGCTCTGTGAAGACACAGTTGAGAACAAAAACAAACTACCTATGAAAACGTAGAACTTCCTCCTTTCAAGCCTGTGGGCCTTGAGCACAATCTGCTCTCTTCCTTAGGCCCCTGGAATGAGCAAGGTAGCCCCCTCCCCTACAGCCACCCCATTTCTGATCAGCGAGCTCCCCTGCTCTGTGGGTCGCTGGGTTTTCCCCTAGACTGGTGAGGCCTTTGTACCTTCCCACCAGTCTCACACCCACCAGCTCTCAGAACCTCAGGCCAAAGACACCAGACAATGCTCTGGGGGATGGGGACAATAGACCCCAGCAGCCAGGGTCCCAGCGACAGACCTGCAGACAGCTGCACAGGCCTGGGCTCTTCCAAGGAGGGGATGGGGAGAAAATACTAGCCTCCACCTACAGACCACCCTCCAGGCTGCTTCCCGCAAAATGCCATCCCGAGGCCAAGGGTATAAGAACCAACTGCTCCCAAAGCCGGCCTTATCCACACCTGACAGTCTCTGAATGGCTTGTCTGCCTCCACCTCCTAATGGCAAAGTCATCCCCCAAAGTTGGGACAAAGAGGCCAGGCTGGGATCGGTCGCCAGCTCAGACATCTCACCCCTCCCTCCCTGATCCGTGTGTTTCCGGAAAACAAAGCCTGTAGCCAGAGCGGAAGGGGGAGGGCGCAGTCAACCCAGCGAGTTCTCAAGCAGCACCGGCAACAGGTTCCCCCAACATCTGACCCCCTTCCTAGCCCCAAGTCCCTCAACTCTGCCCCTCAGAAGCTGCAGATCTACAACGTAGGGAGGGAATACACCACAGTGAGGAAGGGCCAGGAGAAGGAACAAGGAGCCAGACAGCCAGAAAGAAGCCATGGGACCAGGTGGGCAGAGGGCCTCAAGACACGACAGCGTAAAGTGTGGGGACACATGTAGGTGGGAAGTGATCTTGAGCACTGGGGGAGCAGGAAACCAAGGGACAAGAGGGCTGGAGACTAGGGATCAGCGGAAGGCAGTGGAGTCAGAGTGTGGAGATCAACGGGGTGGGGTCTTTAAGTGTCGTGAACACTGGGACAGGGCCTGGAGGTCCAAAGCAAATGGTGAGCGGGAGTGAGGGGCGCCAGGGTCCAGAACGCGGACTCAGAAAAGTGTAAGAGGCGATAGGGTCCCAGCGCGGGGGTGGGGATCACTGGGGGGTGGGAGGGCGCCAGGGTCCGGAACTGGGAGTCGGTGGGGGTGTCGAACGCAGGTACAGAGGGTCGCTGGGGGCCACCGAGGTCTGAGGTTGAGGTTTTGTAGGATGTAGGGAACTATGGAGTCCCAAGCGTGGGGGCGGGGGTCTCGGGTTCCGCGAGCTGTAGAAGAGGCTGGGCCCAGGGTGGAGGGTCCCGAACGCGGGGCAAGTCACTGGAGTCGGGGCGCGGTGGGGGTGGGGTCCCAGCCCTGGCGGGCACGCGCGTTGTTACCTGCGCTCTGCCTGGGGCCCGCGGGCGGCGGTAGCCGGCCTCAGCAGCGCGGCGTTCTCCGCTCCGGGCCCCGCACGAGCTCGCGCTTCGGCTCGGACTCCGGCGCCCGATCGGGCCCCTGCTCCGGCTCCCGCGCCGCCGGAGCTGGCCTCGGCATGTTCGGCGGGAGGGCCGGGCTCACCACTCCGCCGCGCCCGCTCCAGGGCCCGCGCGCCTTACGCCGCCAGCGTCGGCCAGCGGGGGGCGGTGGCCTGCGGGCGCCACTACGCAGGCGCAGCCGGGCCGCGGGGCGCGCGCGCTGTATACGTCACAGCGCGGGGCGGGGCCTGGGCCCAGCCGGGCGGCAGGCGCGCCACTTTGCGACAGTGGAGGGCGACGCATAACGGTCGTCGTTACTTTGCGGCTGTTCCGAGGCCTCCCGACCGCAGTACCCGGGAAGCCGGAGGTGCGCAGCCTCGGAGACGCACGCGATCTTGGAAGGTGCTGGGTGGCTCTCCTCATTCCAGAGGGCGGGCTTCCAACCCCTGACGGGCACCGCCCCGCTGTCGCTATGGCGACGCGTGGCCGGTCGCGCTGGCGCCACTCGGCCGCCGAGTCTGTGTCGTCACGGTCTCGCCACCTTACGTCACGGCGGGCGGCGCCGTGGGGAGTGGCTTGCGCGGGCGGCGGCGGGTGGTCGGGCAGCCCCGGCTTCAGGGAGTAAGTGGGTTTAGGGGCTGGTGGGTGCTTCCATTGGGTTTCCTGGACTTGAAGGAAATAGAATAGTTGGTCAAGCACCACCAAAAAAAAAGTAATGTTTATAAAACAGTAATAAATTCCCCTTGGGCGGAGGATCAGGCCTGGGCTTTTTGGTAACATCAACGAGGGACGGAATAAAGGGTATCAGCCCGGGCGTGCCCCACTCTCCGGTGCCCCCAACTTGCAGCGGGGCACCTGGGGCAGCTGGTCAAGTACCGTCCTGGGCCTCCCGTGCCAAGCACAGGCCCCTCATCCAGTTGACATTGAATTCATGCAGCTTTCAAAATGTTTGCTCATGCGTTGTCTGTCTGCCTCCTGCACTGAGGAAGAAACTTGGAGAGGGGGTGACTGGCCAAGGCTTCCAAGTAAAGCCCCATTCTACCAAAGGACAGGGCCTGGCAGGGAGAAGGCAGCAGCAGAAATAATTCTTGCCCTAAGTACCTTAGTACTTCCCAGGTGCGGGCATTTGTAAAAATCAGAAGAGACACATCCATTCAAATATGTATTAAGTACCTGCCAATGGCTCAGAATAGAAGGGGGAAGTAGGTTCCTGGCCCAGGGAGCCCTCAGCTTGGGGGGAGGGAAATGGGCGAGTGGTTTCAGATCATGTTCTGCGGTGGTATATGGCAGGGTGCCTGGGGCTGACTCTAAAGGCTAAGAGCCTGATTTAAGATAAGAGAGGATTCCATGCTCCCCTGCAGGGCTGGAGCCACTTAGAGCTGCAAACAAGATTCAGGAGAGAATTCAACCCAGTTGGGAAAGGCCTTTAAGGCCCAAGCCCAGCTTAGGAGATACAGGTGCTAGGTGTTCTGCAGCAAAATGACAGGCAGGCAGTGTTGGCCCCAACCCAACCCTTGTCCTATGCCACGCTAAATGTCACTCTTGGGGAAGCCCAAGCCAGAGCCAAGTTACTCTTTCTCACTGCATCTGATTCTCCTCTGGACTGCAGTGTGAAGGGGTGAGTTTATCTAATGTCAGTCTCCTCCATCTTGCTGGCAGGAGTCAGCACAGGGGCATGCACACCGTAGATGTTCAGTCTGTGTGTGGTGACTGCATGTGTGAATGGATGGGTGGATAAACGAATGAATGAATGAATAAACACCCTAGCCATCTCAGAAGTTGAGGAGGTCAGGCTTTTATTTTCCCAGAGTTACTGGCCCCATCTGCCCTCTTACTTTCCAGACACTCAACTCCCAAAAGGGTGGATATGTGGCCTTTCCTCTGGTGGAGGCGGGGATATTTGCACCTTAAGCCTGAGCTCTGGCCTTGCTTCTGCAAAAGGGTGGTTTGTCCAGCTGCAGGGAGTGAGGCTGGGGCTGGAGGAGAAGCTGTGTGACTGTGGGTAGTCACCTCTGATCTTCAGCTTCCTTGTAACTTGGAGCTAATGATGGGGCCTATGGGTATATTATGGGAATCCACAAATCAATGATCAAAAAACTGCTAGTGTACAACCTTCAGCCTCCGAAAAATGTATTTCTAAACACCCTGAGATCTTTAAAAAAGTGAATGGTTTTCCATACTTCACTTGCTCCACATATTTCTGATTCCTTTCTACATTCATCACAGGGTTGTTTGGGAAAACTGGTGGGTGGGAAACAGCTCCTTTAGGGATCTCAGAACATTATAAAGATGATGAGCTACCCACCTCCACCCCAACCCCAAGAAATGAAAACAACATTGTACCTCCTGGTGACTTCCAAACAGCTGTGGATCTGGTCAAGGAGCCTAGTAGGATGTGCCCCTTCCTTTCTGTGCCTATACTTGTATGAAATTCGTGTCCTTCCATCCTTCCCCTTGAAGAGACCACCCCACCACCAGGTCAAGGCTACAGGCTATGTTTAGGTGTCCAGCACCAACCCAGGCACATGTAGTTGTGCAGCTACCAAATCAAATTATTACTCCCTACAGCCAGGCCTCTCTCTCAACTGGGTGCAGAGCTTGTGCTTACCATGGGAGGTCAATAGTGCAGTTGACTGCCCCAGGCAATCCATTTCAGGCTATGGACCCCAGGGGCCTTGGGTCACTTCTAAGACCTTCTCCTCCGCTCTGATTTGCATATTCCCATTCTGATGTGAGCCTCCAACACTGCTGCCCTTAATCAGTGCACAACACTACTATCTAGAGTCAGGTAGAGTGGAACCCAGTTTCCCTACCCAAGCAGCCTTTTCTGGACTCTACTCAGGGCAGAGAATGTGCATGACTGGGGCAAGTCAAAGATCTCTTTGGAAGTTGTGAGGTACAGAGGGGGAAATGAGGGCAGAAGACACATGAGAGGCCATGATGGGCAGCAAAAGTGAAGAAAAATTTGGGTGAACTGTCCACATCCCAGGTCTTCCATCCCCTGACACAGACACGAGTTCTGTACCATGTGACCCTCATCTCTGATTGGCCCAGGGTGAGCCAATCAGATCCTCTCCCAGGATCTGCACATAGAGGAGACAATGATCTCTGTTTAATATTAAAAGTGAAATGGCTAGTACAGAGCTGAATGGTGTTCTCCCAAAATTCATGTTCACCTGGAACCTCAGAACATGTTCACCTTGGAAATAGGGTTGTCACAGTTATAATTTCTTAAATTAGGATGTTGTCATTGAATTTCAGTGAGTCCTAAATTCAATGACAAGCTTTCTTATGGGATGACACAGAGGAGACAGCTATGTAACAATGGAGGCAGAGACTGAAGCAATGTAGCCACAAGCCAAGGGATGCCCGGAACCCTCAGAAGCTGGAAGGACAGGAAGGACCCTCCCCTGAGAGGAGGGAGTATGGCCCTGTAAATACTTTTCTACTTCTGCTGACAACCTGACATTGCCAGTGCAAGAGGGGAGGACACTGGACAGTGACATCCTGGGCTGTGACATTCTGAGCAGCTCCAATTACGAAGAGCTTTCCCAACCTGAAGTGGTCAGGCACTCAGTCTTACTCACCAGTCCCAGCAGCCATCCTTTTAAGGATCACCTCATGGCCCAAATCAAGTAGGAATCAGCTCAGGACATATAACCCTGCTGATTTTCTGAATTTGCTCCAGTGACAAGAGAACACACTAGTTCTTAGGAGGGGCAGAAGGAGAAGGGGAGATCTTCCCTATAGTTGTCCTTGAGCAAGTCCCTGGACCTTAGCCTCATCTGTAAAAGGATGGAATTGGACATAACTGAACTGCCAAAATGGTTTCCTCTTATGCCACATGATTGTTGTTCTTCCCCGTGCACAGGACGGGGAGAGCATCACTGATTGATTGATTGCCAATGTCTGTCCTGTGCACAGAATGGAAGAGGGCATCATTGACTGACTGACTGCCCTGTACAAGGGAGGGAGTGGGCAGCACAGTTGAGTCACTTGCCATCCTGAGGCTGGGGGGCGGTGGTTCTGATGACTCCTCCAGCCCCTGCATTATGACTGCAGTGATTCAGCAGTTGCAGAATCTTCCTCTGTTACCCCATTTCAAATCATTCTGGATCTTTTTGGAGATTACAAAAACAGTCCTGCTAGGAAATAAACATGAACTGTGGGAAGAGAAGAGTCTAAGTTTGCAGCTAGCAGTGGTACCCTTTCCCAGCTGGGAGGTTGAGTCAGTCCAGGGCTGTGTTTTGTGTCCAGCCCACAACAGAAAAGAGGGGGTCCATAAAGAGCAGGAGCTGCCCTCATCTATCTCTACATCACCCAGAATGAGTCTTAGCTGGGCCCAGCTTCTGTGGAAACAGAGCCTGGAGGAGGGTGTGGCCTGGAGAGCCAGGCTTGGGGCCCTGGGACCTGTATCTTCACATGGGCAGAAGACCTTCATAACATCTCTGTGTCCTCAAAGATGTATACTTATCCTCCAGTGTCCTTTAGTGTATTGTTTGTGACTGTTAAATGTGTGCTTAATTTGTATGTTGAATCAACTCCAAAATTTCATGTGTTTAAGGCTTAGTCCCCAGGGTGGAGTTATGGGGAGGTGGTCCCTTTGGGAGGTGAGGTCTAATGGGAGGCAGTTAGGTCACTGGGGACACCCCCAAGCCCAACACAAACACATACACACTCTCCTCTCTCTCTCTCTCTCTCTCTCTCTCTCTCTCTCTCTCTCTCTCTCTCTCCTTTCTATGCTTTCAGCATAATGTCCTGACCTCGCCAGAGACTCAAATACACAGGACTGCCTGATCATGGCCTTGAGCCTCTAGAACCATAAGCAAACATAAACCTCTCTTTGCTTCATAACCAGACTGTGTTATTTCATTATAGTGTTTTGTGTGTGTGTGTACAGCACAGTGGTGTGGACCATCCATGTGTTTGTGAGTGTTGTGCTTTGTATGAGTGTGCCTTTGTGTGGTGTGTGTTCATGTGTGCATGGGGTAAATTTGGGAATGCTCTAAATGGCATCAAGTGACCTTGAGAATGTGGCTTGCTCAAGATTCTGGGCTTTTTCTGGAAGGCTGGGTACTCCCTGTGGAAGCAGCCACACACCAGAATTTAACTTCCCTTTGTTATATTTCACCTCCAGTGGGCCTCCTGCTGGTCATTTGTTCAGTGACCTGTAGTGTTGCACAATGCCAATAGGGAATTGCAGGAGGTGATTGAACTATATCTCACATCTCCTCATTGAGGCCAGTTGTGGAGGGCAGCACACAGGGACACAGTGCTCAGAACATGGGGAAACTGACCATGGAGCTCTTGGCTCCTCCAATTGTCTCCTACCCAGGGCTCCCAGACCTCAGCCCAGCTCCATAGAGAGTGACATTACAGACTCAGGCAAGATCACTGCATGTTACCAGCACTAAAATATGAAGGAAAAGGCAGTCTTTTAAAAGCTGGGTATGTGGAGATAGAAGGATCAAAGTTCAAGGCCAGCCGTGGCAAAAAGTCAGTGAGACTCTACCTCAAAAACCAGACCAAGCTTCATGCCTGTAATTCTAGCTACTCAGGAGGGAGAGATCAGGAGGATTGCGGTTTGAAGTCAGCCCTGGGCAAATAGTTCACAAGATCCTATCTCGAAAAACCTATCACAAAAAGGACTGGTGAAGTGGCTCAAACAGTAAGAGCACCTGCCTAGTAAGCTGAGGCCCTGAATCCAAACCCCCATGCCATACACACACACACACAAAGCAGACCAAGCTGGGCAACTATGGCTCACACCTCTAATCATAGCTACACGGGAAGCTGAGTTCAGAAGGATCACCATTCTAGGCCAGCACCGGCAAAACATTTGGAAGACTATCTTGAAAATACCCAACATAAAAAAAGGGCAGAGTGATTCAAGCTGTAGAACGAGGCCATGAGTTCAAACCCCAGTATCACCAAAAAAAAAAAAAAAAGAAAGAAAGAACCAGAGGAAAAAGGGCTAGAAGTGTGACTCAAATGGTAGCATGCCTGCCTAGCAACTATAAAGCTATGACTTAAACTCTAGTGCTGCAAATAAATAAAAAGTAGGCCAGCTACTCAGGAGATGGAGGTAGAAGGATCAAGGTCCAAGGCCAGCCTGAACAAAAAGCATAAAACCCTATCTGAAAAACAAAAAAGCAAAAGATCTGGAGTGTAGCTCCAATGGTAAAGCACCTGCCTAGCAACAAGCACAAGACCCTGAATTTAATCCCCAGTGCCAAGGAGAAAAAGAAAAAAAGCTGGATGTGATGGTCATAGACTCTGCTGCTCCTCCCATGAAAAGACAAAATTTTGCTGCTCAGTGCTGAGTGCTTACTAGGTGTGAGGACTCGAGGTTCCATAACAAAGACCAGGGGGACAAAACAAGAAGGCAAGAGACCAGAAGAAACACATGAGCTGGGTACTGGTGGATCACACCTGTAACCCTAGCTACTCAGGAGGGGAGAGATCAGGAGGATCAAGGTTTGAAGCCAGCCTGAGGCAAATAGTTCACAAGACCCTAACTTGAAATACCCAATAAAAAACAACTGGCTTAATGGCTCAAGTGGTAGAGTGCCTGCCTAGCAAGTCTAGCAAGCATGAGGCCATGAGTTCAAGCCCCAGTACCACACACAAAAAAAAAAGACATGAATACACATGCACACTCCCTGTGTCCTGTGCCACCTTGGGACTCTGACAAGAAGGATATTACCAGGACTGGCATGTGGCTCAGTGGTAAGTGCTTGCCTAGCAAGACCTGGGTTCCATCCCCTGCACCACAAAAAGAAGAATAAATAAAAAGGACTAATATAACACCAGCAAATTTCTGGTTCTCAGAGCTGCCAGCAGGATTCATTTCTTGTGGCTGAAGAACTCAAGGCATCTGGTGTCTCAAAGTCAGCAGGAGATATAGCAGAATAGCAGACACCAGTTGTCTGTTGGAGTGTCCATCACCTCTGCCACATTCCAGTGGCTCTGAGGCAGACAAAAATAAGGAAAGTTCAGATTGATCAAGCTCAGGCTCAGGGACATCCTTCACCTGGCTCAGGAACCACCCATGCTCCTCCCCACTCATTATTGGATGGGAATTCACCTGGTTCCTCCCTTCCCATAGATTAATGTAAGTTTTAAAAGCATGTGGAGAAAAGAAGCACACTCTCTGCTTCCCAGCTTCCACCTGTATTTACCTTCCCTAACTTTTAATAAACCCCAATCACACCCACATGTTCTGCTTGGATTCCTCCACAGCAGAGCACAAGGACTGAAATCTTCTAGAAATACCTTTTGCCATTAACAGCTGGATGCAGGTCAGAGGCTGTGTGTGCTCCTGGGGGGAGGCATCCAGAAGGGGACAACCATCAGGAAATGAGTCATGGGGGCCTTTCCAGGTCTGTCCACAAGCCACATCCACCTAACGCCTGACCTGTCACC
Organism: Castor canadensis; assembly: GCF_047511655.1. NCBI lineage: Eukaryota > Metazoa > Chordata > Mammalia > Rodentia > Castoridae > Castor > Castor canadensis. The sequence continues at coordinate 50,187,100 of NC_133399.1, read as the reverse complement.
CTGAGTTTATGGATGACCTTGAGAGTGTTTCTCAAAATATCCTTCTAAGAATTGTCCTTGAAGTTTTGTCTATAGTGACAGCAAGAAGCTGATAACCAAGACAGGTGCTGGATTGATTATCTCCAGGTAACCTCCCACAGGGACACAGCAACCTGGACATGGGGATATCCTCTGGCATACAGCAGACAGCACCAAGGTCCATCAGCATGGAAGAGCCACAGAGATGCTTCAGGAAGGAGAGCAAAGCTGGTCAGGATGCAGTGTTCCCTGCACTCCAATTTGCCCAACATTTATGGACACGTGGGTTTGAGCCAGTGAAAAATTTCACTGTCTTTCCTGGCAGGAGGTCTTACACACCCTCTGGGGGACCAGTCACGGGAGGGTGACCAATGGTGGGATAGAGGTATGGCATCCAGCTGCCAGACCCTTGATCCTGATTCCCAACTTCTTGGCTGGGGACTGTCACCTGCTATGCCTCAGTTTCCTCTCATGCCATGGGGAAGGCTGCAATTGCTGCATGAAGCTGTGGGCCCCAGCACTCCTGGGTCCAGAACCCATTTGGGGAAAGCAATGTGGAAAGAGCTTGAAAGCCAAGTTCACTCTCTGCACACCTAAAGCCTCTCACATGCCCTCCTAAGATTGTGAAGGAAGTGCATCCACAAACCACTAAATGTGCTTCCTCTTGCATGCATGTGACCGCCTACAATGCTCTCACCAGTGGACATCAGTTCGCTCAGATCCCTTACATGGAGAGAGATTTACAAAGGCAAGGATGGGAGAAGGGACATCAACATGAGAGTGGAAACACCAAGGTCAGCAAGAGTAGGAGCTCAACCTCCCTCAGCCTAAAGGGGCAGAATGCAGGAGACCCAGATGATGGGGCCACTGGAGAAAGACAGTTGCCTTCCACAGGGAGGGACCCAGGCCCACCCTCTCTCTTCAGGTACAAGTCCCCATAGGGCCTGCTGGAAGCCCAGGGTTCTGTGTACACTAACCCCAGTGGATCTGGAGGAAACAGCAAGACAGGATAGTTACTCTTGTTCCCCAAGCGTTTCCACCAGGACCAGTGGCCATAGGAAAGTCCTGGGGATGCCCCAGCTGCCCACTGGGCCCTTGTCCTCCATCATTGAAGTTTGCTTTCCCTTTGTTCATTCCCTGAACCACTCCTGGGACCCTAATGGATGTGTCCAGTGGGAGGAGACCCCATGCTCTCCTCTGGATGACCACTGGCAGCAGGAAATCAGACTCAGGCATAAATCCACATTGGAGTGAGGTGTCCTGCAGAGGTCTTTGTATGAACAAAACAAATGGGGGGATGGTTGTTAGTAGAGAGTGGATGGCCTCATGTGTGGGGCAGCAGCATAACTCAGCCTTCAATGTGGAGGCAAGAGGAAAGCAGAATGGTGCTGCTCAGGTGTCGCCAGGTCCAAGGGGGATTTTGGGGGTCTTGGAGTTAGGGAGGAAGGGAGAGAATTGGCATCTCCCTTGGAGTGGGACAGCTGAGGATCAGATCTCCAACTCTAAGGGCTAGCAGACCAGCTGTGCCACTCCACATGATCTTGGGCAGGGGGCACTGCCCTGTCTTGGTTTCCACATCTACGAAGCATGGAGCAATAATGACTTCTACCATTCATCCATCCCCAAGCTCTTTAGCAGAAGCAGAATGGGCAAACAGGTTCGAGCCTCTGAGGAGAGACATGGAGCATTAAGAAATGATTACAGAATGTGACTTCAATTTAGGGACTGATGGGAGGCTTGTGATAAGGGTTTCAGGTGGGGCTTTGGAGGAACAGGTGTTGGGGACAAGGGCCCATGGGGAAATGGGTGTATATGGAGCAGAGTGGGAGCACAGCCACAGTTTGGAGTCTATGCTGAAGCACTAGAGAGCCCTAGGGCATTCAGCCCAGGATCTGATGGAAGCTAAGAGTGCCCCTGACTGCTGAGTATGGGGTGGTAGCAGAGATGGTGGAAGGGAATATGGGGGTAGGAAGGCCACTGTTTGGGAGAGGGAGGCATATCACAGCAGAGCTGTGGGAGCTCCATCTGCATCCCTACAAGATTTGTCATTCCTGAATGTGCAAATGCAAACATGCGCATGCACCCACATGCAAGCGTCCACCAGTGAGCTTGGGCTGCTGACAAGGTGTCCAGGCTGAGTGGCTCAAAAACATTTATTTTGGTTCTGAAGGTCAGAAGTTTGAGGCCAAGGTGTAGGCAGGGCTGGTCCTTCCAAGGCCACTAGGGAGACTCCTACCTAGGCCTGTCCCCACCACCTGCAGGTGACCAGTGATCCTTGGTGTCCTTGGCCTACAGAAGCATCACCCCATCTCTGCCTCCATCTTCACAGGGCCTCCTTCTTGTGCACATGTCTGTGTCCAAACCTTACCTTTTGTATGGACACTGGTCACACTGGATGTCCCAGGCCCCACCCTAGTGACTTTAGCTAAACTAATTTCATCTACAGAGACCCCATTTCCAAGTAAGGTCACCCTGACTGATTTCAGCATGTGATTGAGGGACACGATGCAGCCCATATCATCTGCTTTGGGGCTGTTTCTCCATGGTCTGAACTCATTCCCAAAGAGCAACAGTGGAGCAAGACCTGCCTGCTCTTTTGGTCCTTCTGGTAACTAATAGGAACAATCCTCACAACTCCAGGCATCCCTCCTCCTGGCCATCTTCTTGTTCCAGCTCTGTTTTTTGTGGTTTTTTTTTTGTAGTACTGGGGCTTGAACTCAAGACTGACACCTCAAGCCAATCCACCAGCCCTTTTTTGTAATGGGTTTTTTGAGATAGGGTCTCTTGAACTATTTTCCCAGGCTGGAATCAAACTGCAATCCACCTGATCTCTGCCTCCTGAGTAGCTAGGATTACTGGTGTGAGCCACTGGCGTTATTCCAGCTCTGTAACAGTCACTTTTTCTCTATTGTCCACAAGATTCTTTGCGCCAGTGGAACATGGAGAAAATAAGCCAATTTAAAAAGCAAGCATGAAGGGAAACTTCATGGATGGATGAAGTGTGGGAAAGGCTGTCAGGTACATATCTGGACCCTAAGCATTTGAAGATCCAGTCTCTGGATCCTTCAGGCGGAATCCTTGGTGGAACGCCCATCAGGGAAGTTGTCTGAGGGACATGAAAGGGGGCATGGCAAGGCCACTTTGATGAGCAGACACAGGCTAGCTAGGTACATCCTGGCCATGTGCTCTGGAATCCTTTGATGGATGGGACAGACCTGGGGATGGGGAAAGACATACAACACACACACTCATGCTCATGCACCACAAATGCAATTCCCTGCTTGGACTGATGCAGAAAGAGGATTTATTTCCCGAATATTCTCACATAACAAAACCCACCCCATGTGAAGATGCATATGCAGGAGATGGATGGGTGCTGCTGGTGCCCAAAGGCTCTTCCCCTACAACTAGCTTACTGCAGTGAAGTCAGGTCTCAGATGCAGGGCAACAACTCTGTGGCAGAAGCTCACTAGATACCATCTGATGCCAGCACTTGCAGTCTAGTTTCGACCACAGCGCCTCGGGGTATACTGGGGTGGAGAACATAGGCCTAGTGCCTGGGTGTTTTCGCAGGAGGCCAGGCCTTGGCCCTGGCTGGGTCAGGGGGTGCAACTAGAAGCTGAGGGAAGTGGCCTAGGTGTCATAAAGGTTTGGCCAACAGTGCAGAAGGGTCACCAAGAAAGAGGATTTGGCCCAATATAATCAAAGGTGCTGTGAACACTCCTGCAACATATATATCAGCTCTTCTGATGAGGACAAGATTGTCCAGGAGTCAGAAGGATGGGGAGAAGAAAGTAGTGTCAGTTGCTAGATTCCTAAGGCACAGAGCTGTCCTGGGCAGGGTGCCTCCTCAAAGCCAGGCCCTGCTGCCTACAGATGCACACCTGGAGAGGTCCTTGGTCCTGGCTTCTAGTTCTGGCCACCTTCCAGGCTGGTGACTGAGGCACAGCTTTCCTTCCCCCAGGGAATGCAGACAGAAGTCTTGCCCAAGGCCCCTGATTCAAGGAGGGGAAGGCCATCTGCCCTAACCACATGGGACAATGGACTTCTAGGGTCCCTGTTCAAGGGGAAGAGTGTGGGGAGGAAGGCTGGATAGACAGACAGACAGGGAGAAGCACAGGTCCCTGGTGAGTAGGGGCCTCATCCACACAGGTGGGTGCCGGCTGCAGCTGTGCTAGAACTCAGAAGGACAACATGGAGGACATGGCTCAGCCTTAAGTCCTGAGGCTGCCACATGGGACCTGAAACCTGGCCCTTGAGACCTTTTCCTGGCAGGCCAAGGGTGCCTGCGAAGTGGGTAGATGGTGAGACATGGAGCCTGGGCCCAGGACCACTGCATGAATAGAGGAATGGGGTGGCCAACCTATTGCAGCCTTCTCCCTGGGTTTCTGCGGGTTGGCCCTACATGACCTGGAGACAAGGGCCATGGCTGATGAACAATGGGTGTCAAGTGGGCGCATACTTTTAGGAGCAAGAGAGTCCTTATGCTGGACAATAGGCCAACGTCTGTTTGGCAGTGCTTGTGAGGGGGCTCAACGCAGGAGTGAGATGAACACAGGTCCACAGACTGTGGCAGGGCGAGTATTCAGGCTCATGGGTCCAAGGGCGGCAGCAGTTAGTGGATGTGGGGAAGGAGGGTAGATGGGTGGCAGTGCCACCTGCTTCCTCTAAGGCCACTGGCTGCCACTGGCTGGGTAGTTGGGAACAGTGGGGTACTCAGGCAAGCTGTTCCCTGAGAAGTTGTTATACTGAGCCTCCCTTGATGGTGGGTTTCGCCACACACCTGTGCTCCACTCTGTCTGTGCCTTCTGGAAGCTTCCACCAGCCCCATGGTAGATCCTGTGTACCTGCAGGGTGGGAGGACAGTGGACAGAAGACAGAAAGATCAGCAGTTTTGTGCATGTGGCAGGGACTCACCATAGCAGAGGAAGGCTTCCCTATTCCTCCTTGTAAGTGTCCACATGGCCTCACAGTGACAACAGAGCAGTGGTCTCGCTCCACGCTGCAATGGTCCAGAGAGAAGAAACCAGTGGCTTGCAGCTGGCAGTGACACTAGCTAATCACAAATGCTCCAGTAGGAATTTTTTAGAAGATGCAGGAGGGGAAAGAGGGAGAGTGGTTAAGAAGAGTAAGGTAGATGGGGTGAGTCTGATCAAAGTATATTATATACTTGCTACAAATACCACAGTGAAACTCCTTTGTACCATTAATTTTTGCTAATATATTTTTAAGGCAGAGAAGCCAGAGTGGGACTTGGAAGCCTTTTGTGTCTGTCAAGTCCCAGGCTTTGGTACAGGTTTCGCTTTTGGGGCGTGGGCTCGTTCCTTAGGCAGGTATTAGGGCACATTCCTGTTGAGAACCATCCCAATACTTTTCCTCTGTCACCACCAAGCCACCACCACATTCAGGCTCTGTCGTAAGGTGGTAGGTAGCCACATGCCAGGGCTCTGTAGAGCAAGAGCCTGGGCCATGACCCTCACCTTGCACTACAAGTCTCACAGGGTGGCTCTAGGCACTTTGGGGAGAGTGGTACCCTGAAAAAGGCCCAGCACAGGAAGTAAGTGATATGCTCCTATGACACACTGGCTGCCTAACTCGGAAGCATCAGGCTGTGGGTTCCACTTGTCTCTGGGCAAAGCTGTGACAATCTACTGGAGACATTGGGCTCCTCACTGACCAGAGGCTATGTCAGGCTATCCCCTGGCCATGCCTCTGGGAACCCTGTGCTTTACATTTCTAGAAACAGTAATTTCAATAATGAAAAAAACAACTTTTGAGGCTGAGGTGTGGCTCAGTGGTAGAGTGCTTGCCTAGCATGTATCAAGCCCTGGGTTTGTCCCCAGCACTGCAAAAAAACAGAATTTTTGTTGTTTTAACTTAACATTCTTAGGTATCAGCCCAGTTGCACACTTGTTACCTTCCAGTGGGATGTGCCCTCTCTTTCTATGGAACAGCCTAAGGATCAGCTTCTGTCTTTGAGTGGGAGGGTGCAGCACAAAGCCCCCACAGGCATAAGGCCACATCCTGAGAAGGTGGCTGCCACGCTGGCCCTGGCCCTCCGGGCATCTGGGGACCTGGCCTGGGAGGGGGACACCCTCCCTGGCAGGAGGGGCTCCTTGGCCTAAACCACTAAACAATGCTGTTTACTCAGTCCCACTCTCCTTCAGAGTTTGGGATGTTGGCACGTGCCAGACAAAAGGGCCACATGTTCCCCTAAAAACCCTGGGCATGTGGTCTGTATGCGCTCCTGGTGGCAGTATTCCACATATCTCACAGCTTTCTGTTAAGGACAAAGCACATTCTGAGTGACCCTCAGGGAAAGGATTCTGGAAGCCCTGTCTGGTCTTCTAGACTTCACATACCTGGGATGGTGAGAAGAGAACAGTGAGGGCTGGGTATCACAGGACCCTAGGCCTTACCTTCATGATCGCAATTGCCATCATGGCGGCTGATAAGGAGAACATGATAGCTGGAATCAGCATGACCACAGCAGCCCCAACACTGGTCTGGAAGTACCTGACTGCTGCCAGCCAGCCACTGCAGGAGCAAGAGAGAAAGAGTGGACTCATGTAGCAGGAAGGAGGGCCAGAAAAGAAGCAAACAAGTCTGTGTTCTGATAATGTAACAGGGAGGAAGGAGTGACATAAAAGGGAGATAAACTTAAAAAATCTTAACACAAAAAAGGTCACACAACACTGGGGACAAAATAGCCAATAAAGCTACATACAACCATGTATGGGTTAAACCTTGCTTCTTGCTTTTGTAACCTGCTTGCAAAGGTATATAAGGTGAGGCCCCTTTGTTCTTGGGGCTCAGCCTTTGGATGTGAATCCACTGAGCTGCTGTCAGCATGCTAATAAATATTGCTTCTCGAAAAGTGTTAGTGTCCCGTTTCCCTGTTTAAATATCTCGAAACACTCTAGCACACCCACCAGATAAGGAACAGCTGTCCTTCCTATGCAAAGAACTCTGACAAATCAACAAGAAAACGGTAACTCTTTGAAGAATGGGCAGTCATTCAAGGACTACCAGATGACCTAAAACCACAGAAAATGATGCTGGAACCATCAATGAACGTGTAAGTCAGAACAGGTTGTCCACTTCCTACTGCCATGCTAGAGCAGTTTTTGTTTGTTTGTTTGTTTTTGTTTTTTCATAATGAAAAAGTTTTTAAGAACAAAAATAGTTTAACAAGTTTCACCTAGCAAAATACACGCCAAAGGAAATAATAGTACAAGACAGCTTTACATTAAGGCTTCACCAAGTCCAACAGTGTTCATATTGGGTCTTAATTCTCAAAATTAACTATTAAAAAGATTAATCTTAACCTAAAAGATTTAAATGAAATCTTTAAATGAAAATATAAACTAGAATGAATAAACATGAGAAATCAGAATTACGGACATAGCACCTTGGAGTTCTCCAAAGAAGTTATCTCTCCACTGTTCTCACTGTGATATGTGTGGTGATCCACATTTTGGATCAGGTGTGGTGGCACACACTTGTAATCCCAGGGACTCAGGAGGCAGAGGTGGGAGGCTCACCATCCCAGCTTGGCTCAGGATAATGTGTGAGACCCTATCTCAAAACAAACTAAATCAAGAACTGGGGGCATGGTTCAAGTGGTAGAACACTTGTATAGCATATACAAGGCCATGGGTTCAATACTCAGTACCACATCTAAAAAAAAAAAAAACTAGCTGGGCACTGATGACTCACGCCTATAATCCTAGCTACTCAGGAGGACCTTGGTTTGAAACCAGGTCAGGCAAACACCACTTTGTATGATCTTATCACAAAAAAACCTATCACAAAAAAGGTTGGTGGAGTGGCTCAAGTTGTAGTTCCTGAGTTTAAGCACCAGTACCTCAAAAAAAAAAAAAAAAACTTGCTGTATCCCTAGAACTCACCATCCTCCTGCCTCAGCATCCTGAGTGCTGGGACTACATGTGTGCACCACCTCACCTGGCAAACATGCACATTTAACATACTTAAACTAGTTTTACTCAGACAACACCACTCTGCCATAAGCTACCAAAACAGGAAGTGAAGAAAGCCATTTTAGTTTGCCCAGTATACAGGCCAGAAGGAAAGTATGCATGAGAAAGCACTGAAATGGTAATTTTTTAATGCAGATCTGACACAAACTCCGTTACAAAATGCACCCCATGCTTCCCCTACTTACAAATTGCTCTCCCCTGCCTGTGGAAACATGACTGAAGTAGCTATCACACTCACCCATGCTGCTCTGACCACTGAGGCCAGCATGTAAACAGCCATCCACAGGCCTGCACTGCCAACCTCAGGAAGAGCTGCGGGGGCCTGCACTGCAAGCTGGTCCTGTCTTTGACAGAGCCCATCACAGCTTCTTTGTGGGTGGCACTCATCAGCTTTGCCCATCCCCCTTTTGTCAGGGCCTATCTCCATATGAGCTCTCACGGGGCTAAGGGGAGGGAAGCTCAGTCCTTCTAGGGCACCCCCTCATATGGACACAGTGGCCAGTGACTCTCTGTGTTGGAGCACGCCAACACAGCAGTTGGGGGTGTGGTGAAGCTGAGGCCATTTGACCTCATGTAGTCCCACAGATTGCGTGTAGGCATCTGACCTCTTTTCTCCAGGCCTGCCTGCCTCTTGATGTCAAGGCACCTCTAGGCTCTTGCCAGTTTGCCATACATAAACTTTAGAGGTGGGCTCCAGCTGTCCTGCCTACTCTAATCTCTTGGCCACACTTGTGGCCTATTCTCTTCAGTGCTTCATTGGGCCTTCACAGTGAACTCCTGCAGTCACAAAGACTGAGCTTTGAGTGCACAAAAGCTCACTGACATAAGCACTGCCTTGCTAGTCAGTCACCATGGTGGAGGGTGGAGCAGCACTAGCTATGATAGAAGTGAACTCTCATTCCTCTTCCCCTGTAGACTCTACTGTTGCAGGATATTCATGCAGGAAAACGGGACACCAAGGCTTTTTGGGAAGCAATGTTTATTAGCATGCTGGCAGCGACTTAGCGGATTCACATCCAAAGGCTGAGCCACAAAGGGGCCTTGCTTATATACCCTTGCAAGCAGGTTTCAGAAACAAGAAACAAAGTCTAACTCATATATGGTTATTTGTAATTTTGTTGGCTACTCCATCCTCGGTACTACATGAGTGTTTTCAGGTTCAATTTAAGTTTCTGTTTCCTGCCATACTGTCCCCTCCTCCCTACTACATAATTCCCTCCTTAGATGCTCAGATCCATCTAGATTCAAAGAGCATCATCCTGATTTAGAGGTTTGTATTTCCACAGCATCACTACATGGGCGGCTGTTTTCCTTTCTATAGTGGCCTCCATAATGGTCCTGATAGACCACAATACCAAGGGAGCGAGGCAGTGTAGTATTAAACATGTTCCCAAGACAAGACCCACCGCCCCTCTCAGGGTCTTGAACCTGCCCAAGGCAGGGAACCAACCTCCAAAACAGATCATCAGGATTCCACCCTCTCCAAGTCTGTTAGGGGACATGGACAATCTTCCCCATTCTGTCTGTGATTTCTTCTATGACCTTTTCTTCATCACCAATTTGTAAACAGCAGTTACTTAGACTGAATTTTCCACATACACCTCCTTCAGAGGCAAGTAGATAGTCTAAGGCTGGGCGGTTTTGGTACATTCCATTACGTACTTTTGTGTGCTGCTTGGCCAGTTATATCAAGGGCTCTGGTAGTTCCACTAGTTATAATTTCAACTACCACCTGGAGCCAAATAATGAGGTGTAGCACATAAAACAGGGTGCAAAAGCCCCAACCAAGATCCATCTTATGCCCAAGTGGCAGGATCATAATACTGAATGATTCCCTTGGGAGGCCACTCATCATCTTTCTAGTTTCCAATTTGTAAGTTACCCCATCTCTTTCTGCATGCTCTTTTCTCATATATGGAAACTCCAAATTTTTCCCCTTGTGTGAGGGGGAGCAAGAAAAACGATGGCCAGATTGTGCCCAGTACACAGGACCTGAACCACCTTCTGGGTAGCACCATATAAGCTTGCTTCCCATAGATCAAATATAGTCCCCTGGGCACCTGTCAATCTATGTTTGCGGTGAAACTATTCCAAGCTTCTTGGAGAACACAGAAGTTAGCCAACGGGTCAGGATGTGGTTCCATGTGGTTTGGAGTTCCCCACCATTGGGTTTCTTGGGTGGTGTCATGGTAATACTTCTACCCTAAACAAGTTAAATCCCCTACCAGTGTGGAGAACTGGCCTTTTGTGCGGGAGATACAGTAATTCCCAATGATAGACATTTTTCAGGAGCCAAATGCTTTTCCTGTGATTGGGGAAGGCAGTCTCATTAAAGGGCTCCTGTGGGTCCAGCTCCTTAGCTTCCCATGGCCAGTGGCCTCCCAGACTAGTTCCTCCACAAACATAACAAGAGGTGACATTTAGTGTCTGGGCTATGGACTTGGCTAGTGAGAGGAACAGGTTTTTGGTCCTAACAGAAACAGGAAACTCATTCTGCATCTCCTCATAGAAAGGATGAAAGACTTGGTGTGAAGAACTCTCATGGGTGATTGTGATGAGCTTGGAGTGTAGCAACATACCGGGATCAGACCCCTTTCCATTTATCATTATACCAACTGTATGTCCCTGTCCCCAATCTAAGGGCTTAAGTATTGTAAAATTTACAGGTTTAAGGTGCCAAGGGTACAATCAGGGGTAGTCATGCCCTTGCAAAGGAGGGCTGAGTGTTCTGCCATCTGCCAGGTAGCCCATGAAACACAGCTCCAGTAAGGGCAATAATGCCAGCCCGCATCATCACAGGACAGGACCAGCCACCCTGGCACATATACTTATCATTTGACATGGAGGCTCTCTCCCAGGTTGGGTCTCCACATCCCCCCACTATCTTGGCCTATGGCCAAACATATGTCAAAAAACACCAACACTGGCTTATTAGGGTTGAACACCTGTGGACAGTTAATGCCATCCCTAAATTCCCCGCCCCCCATAGCACCATCACATCTCCAGGCCTCCGACCATTGCTCCTGAGGGCAGCAGGTGGGGTTGAAGCGGATATGCTGATTACCATGGGAGCACACCGAATAGATGGTATGGTTGTAGGTGCATGACCCAATGACAGTGCCTGCATAAGAGTAGTCGGTGTGAAAAAGCAAAGTCCTGGTGACATTTCCTGCCCGGGTAGTAAGTATACATAACTCACAGTTTGAGGTTTGAGGCTCTCTGAGCAGAAAACTAATTAAGTTTAACAAGAGGAAAACACAGAAAGGACCCATCGTTTAGGAGAGGGAGGCGATTCCTCAATCTTCCACCGTGCGTAGATTAGTGATCTTCCGGAGTGACTACAGCAAGGCTGCCTGGAAGTAGCTGAAGATTCTGAAGGGTCCTGCTGAGGAAGGGCGTGGGTGTTCCACAGGGTGATCTTGCACAGTGAGATTGGGACAGGGACACACTCCTACTTGAGAAAGGATGGCTTCAGCCAGCTGTGATGGATCCAGGGAGCAATTTCTGCTACCTTAACAGTGGTGGGGGTAGACAAGATTTTAAAAAATGGCCCCTCCAATGGGGTTTTAATGGTTGGACAATCCATTCTTTCACCCAGATGGCACCCCCTGGTTTGCAAGGGTGTGTGAGGGTTGTCAGGCTAAAGGGAAGTCTCTCCCAGACCCAGTCATTCACTTTTGAGAGAGTCAACCCAAGAACCTGCATCTGTTGTCTCAAGGTGAGATCACCTATTTCTTTGAGGTCCCTTCATATACCCTTGATTACAGGGAGTGGGCATCCATGAAGGACTTCAAAGGGTGAAAGCCCTGTCTACTTCATGGGACTTGACCTGATCCTCAGTAATGCTATAGGTAGTAACTGATCCCACTGTAGATGGGCTTCTTTACAAAGTTTTCCCAGATGTAATTTTAGGGTCCTATACCTAAAATTACATCTACAATTATTAAATTAAATATTAAATTTAATAAATTATTAAATTGAAATTACATCTAAAATTATTCTACTTTTCCTGAACTTTGGGGGCAGTAGGCCATATGCAACTTCCAGATGATTCCTAAGCCCTTAGATACCTGCTAAACTACCTCAGCCACAAAGACTGGCCCATTATCTGACCCGACAGATGCGGGTATCCCAAACTGAGAGATGATCTCCTTCAGCAGGCATCTGGCCACCTCCCAGGATTCTCAGTCCACATGGGGAAGGCTTCCACCTATCCTGAGAAAGTACAGAAAAACACCGATACTTGCATCCTCAAGCTCGTGGCATTTCAGTCTAGTCCACAATCAAGCTCAAGAGTTCTGCGAACGCTCTACATCTGGGGTGGTGCCCTTGGCCCTTGCCAGCGATTATTTGTTGCACACAAGCTACATCTTTCACACACTGCCTTACTTATGCTGGAGAGCCTGGGGACATAGAAATATTGGGCCAGGGTGGTCTCGAGGGTCATTCGCCCTGAATGGGTTCCTTCATGGAACTGCTAAACAAGCATGGGAGCCAGTGACTCAGGGATGGCGATGCAACCATCAGCAAACTTTCCACCATCCATCCAGTAGAAAGCTTTCCTTCTCAGTCTTGAACCAGGCCTGTTTTTGTGGTGTGTACCGTGGGTCCCATTTGGCTAAAGGACATGGGAACAAGGCAGCTGTCAGGGTTAGTTGGGGCCAGTACCCGAGGGCTGCCTGTTTGGTCTCTCTGTTGGCTCTCCAGTTTCCTCAAGCAATTATTGCATCTCCCCTTTGGTGTCTTCAGCAGCGTATAACTGCCACCTGTTTAGGGGCCCATATAGCATCTAGTAGTTCGAGGCTCTCTTGCCCATACTTAATACTTTTTCCTCCTAAGTTAATGAGTCCCTTCAATAACTGAGTCCAGAGTTATCACCACATACCCAGCAAAGCCCATGCCGTCATAGGCAAAGCTGCTCCCATTTGTGAAATATTCAATGTCTAGGTGGCCGATAGACTGATCGGTTAGATCTGGCTGGCTTGAGAAAACTTCATCTATAACCTCTAAGCAATCATGTTCCGGGGGGCCCGCATCAACTGGCAATAGGGTGGCTAGATTTAGAGTCTCAACAACCTCCAGCTGGATGTGTGAGTTTTCACATAGTATACCCTGGTATTTGATCATCTGAGAGTTGGCCAGCCAATAATTTCCCTTATATTCCAGGAGAGTCAGGACAAAGTGGGGAACCCAGACAGTGAGTTCTTGTCCTAGGGTGAGCCTGTCTGCTTCTGCCACTAGGACAGCAGTGGCTGCCAGGGCACGCAAGCAAGGTGGCCAGCCTTGGGAAACGGCATCAAGTTGTTTTGACAAGTAAGCTACCAGACAATGCCAAGAGCTTAGTAGCTAAGTCAGGACCCCAACAGCTGTCCCCTTTCGCTAATGGACATACAAGAAAAAGGGCTTCATCACATCCGGCAGGCCTAGGGCATGGGCATTTGTGAGTGTCCTCTTGATTTCTCTAAAGGCTTTCCCTTGTTCCTCTACCTTGGTATGGTTCCTATACCAAGGGTTCCCATTCTCCCTCCTCTGTGGCTTCATAGAGGGTCTTAGCTAAGAGGGAGGAGTTAGGGATCCAGATTTGGTAGAGACCCGCGGCTCCCAAAAACTCTGATTTGCTGGTGGGTCTTGGGGGCCAGAATGGAACAGACAGCTTGTTTCCTGTCAGAGCCAAGCCCGCCTTGCCCCTGTGACAGGTGGAAGCCGAAATATTTGATGGTGTTTTGGCAAGTCTGGGCCTTCTTCCGAGAAACTTTGTACTCTGCCTCCCATAAAAGAGAGAGGAGTCCCTTCCATACAGTCTTCCTGAGTTGGTCCAGCCAGCAGGAGGTCATCCACTACTGGAGGAGTGTGCAGCTGGACTGGGCGACTGAGAATTCTTTAAGGTCGGATGCCAAGGCAGTTCCAAAGATAGTGGGGGGGAATTTTTGAAATCTTGAGGCAGCCGAGTCCAGGTTAGCTGCCCCTTTTCCTCAGTACTGGGATTTTCCCACTGGAAGACAAAAATAGGCTGGCTCTGTAGGGGTAGGTGGATGCAGAAAAATGTCTTTAAGATCTAGGCAGGTAAAAAACTTTGCCTTCGCCAGGATAAGGCCTGAGTGTGTAGGGATTTGGGACCATGGGGTGCAGAGTGACAGTTGCTGAATTTACCACCCGGAGGTTCTGAACCAGCCTAAAATCCTTGGTCCCTGGCTTTTGGATGGTTAATAAGGGGGTGTTCCAGGATGAATGGCATGGATGAAGGATCCCATACTTTAGGATTTTGTCAAGACGTTTTTGATTTCCAACTTGGGCCTTGTGGGGAATGACATATTGCTTTTGGCTGATGGGGGTGGCTCCCAGCTTTAATTCCACCACTACTGGGGACATGTTTCAGACCAGCTCTGGGGGGTTGTCGTCAGCACATACACCTGGAATCTTGAGAGGAGCTCAGGAATCTCAGGAAGCCTTTCCTCAGGAGCATAAAGCTACCATTCCTCTTCTTGTGCAAACATGAGAGTTACAGTCTTTGTCTCAGGTTCTCTCAGTTTTAAGGCTGATGTGCAGTCAGAATCAAAGGTTATCTGTGCCCTCAGTATGCATAAGCCCCTGCCCATCAGGGCCACTGGGCAATCGGAGAGAAAGAGAAATTCATACCTTACTTCATGGCTCCCAAGATTGCATTGTCTAGACACTAAGAAGGGATGGCAGGCTGGTTCCCTGTAGCCCTGATACTAATTGTATGTTTTTGTGAAAGGGGGCCCACTGGTTGGGTCACAACTGAGTGTTCTACATCCGTATCCACCATGAGGTCAACAGGATGGCTTCCTATCCTCATTCAGACCATAGGCTCCCAGGGCCCAGTAAAATGGAGCCCGGTTTCTTATTCTTCCTCATAGCCTTAAAGAGCTGCTTGTCTGACAATGTTTTCCTCTCAGTGGGTGGCGTCCCCGCAGGTGGGCTGGTACTTCCCCTCAACAACTGTCTTCTGTCTCTGGTCTGAGGGGCCTGCTTAGAGTTCCTGGCCCATTGGGGACATTCATTCTTTCAGTGTCTGTCCTGGTGACAATAGGCACATTGATCTCGCCCCGGTTCTTTCCTAGGGCTGGGATGTTCAAGGAGCACTTGTTGCCATCCACAGTGATTGCCCCTGCTTCTGCTCAGACCAGCCCGGCAGGGCCAGGACAAATATTCAACGAGGGCTGCAGCAAGGAGGTCCATTTTCTTTTTCATCTTCCTGTTAGCCTCCCATTTTGCCTCCTGATCTTGACTGACAAAAACCTTTGTGGCCACCTCCAAGAGCTGTCCGGTGTTCATTCCAGCGAATCCCTCCAGTTTCTGCAATTTTTGCACAGACCCTAGTCCTGGCCAACAAAAGCAGCATTAATCATCCTCTGGTTTTCAGCAGTTTCTGGGTCAAAGGGGGTGTACATGCAGAAGGCTTGTGTTCATGTTCATGGCCTTTTGCCTTCCTTCCTTCATGCCTCCCAACAGTGCCTCCTGATATTGATCAAGCCGCTGGTAGTCTTAGTCATTGTTAAGGTCCCACTAAGGGTCCTCCTTGGAGAACTGAGCCTGAGCACAGGCTTGGGCATTTAAGGTACCCTCAGGGCATGATCTTCCAACCACTTCAGTGCTGCCGACGTTATATGGCGTCGCTCTTCAGTATTGACTAGAGTTAGAAGAAGCTGTCAGCAGCCTGTCCAGGTGGGTCTGCGGGTTTGGATTATGGACTACATTAAATCAGTCAGAGCTTGGGATTTTTCCATGGAGGGAGTATGATGTTTTCAGTTTAGGAGCTCTATGATGGTAAAGGGCTGGTAGATGAATGTCCACCCTCCTCGTATTTGATCATGCTGGTCATAATACACTGGACCTCGGACCTCCCTCAGGTGCATCTGCAGGGTGGTGGGAATCTGAGGAGGGGAGGGTGTAAGGAACTGCTGAACAAAGACCATGCCACGTGTAGAAAAGAATTTATTGGAAGCACAGACTGCTGTGCTGACTCTCAAGTTCCAAATGCAACAGCTTGGCTGGAATGAGTAGTGGGCCTTATAGGAGGGGCTGCACCGCAAGGGAGGGAGGGTGTTTCTCCCAGAGAACAGCTGGGCCACTGGTCCCTGCTTATCTGTGATCACCAGATAGAATAGGTGGACATGCCTAGCTAGTTGAGAAGCAGGAAGTTCCTGCGGTTTTACAAGCAAGGAAACAAGCAGGGGAGTTTTACAAGCAGTCCTAAGTCAGGGGGCCAGGTTTCACTTGCAGCCCCTGAACCCCTCACTCGCCCCATGGATGCCAGGGACCTAACAGAGGGGTCCTCATGGGGACTGGTTGGATGCCCCCAATTAACTGGGGGATGTGGGATGAGAACTGGCAGACTTGGAGAGGGCATGAGGTCCACAGGACATGGGGAGGTCAGGGGAGTTGAGGTCCCAGAAGCCTTCAAGGCCAGATTTTACAGGTGTGACTGTTCCTTGAGCTTTCCCATCTGACATCGAAGGTGAGGGTATGGAACTGAGTGCTGAGTGCAAAAGTGACACATAGGGTGGTGGCGTTTTCTAGGGCTCCTAGGCCAGTATAGGTTCCTTTGATTTTTCCCTACACTTGGAAGTTGCAGTCACACTAGCTACCATGATCCTACAGGTTTCTTCCAGACAAGGTCTTAGCCATGCAGGCCAGCTGAGAATTGCATCCTGTCAGATCAGCAAACTGATCTGGGTGCCCAGTTTTCCCTACAATTACCCTATAAACTTCATTGACTACAATTTTGTCTATCGACCATTCCAGGGGCCACTCTACACCAAAAGCAGGCCAATTTAATTCACAAAGAGTCCTAAACTTTTTAGGAGTTAACTTGACTCCATAGTTTCCATTAAATCCCTTTGTAAAGTTTTTAAGCATAGTCTCCAAGGGGTGCTCTTACTCTGATTTCCACCCATTTCCTTCCGTTACCAGACATCAAGACAGACATGGAGGAGTAGTGGTTTTGGAGGAAAGGTAAGGTGTTCCCTTTTCTGACACACAGGGAAGAACAACATGCGCCCCTTATCGGTGACCTGGATGTGGTCGCCCAGACAGGAACTGCATCTACACAGGGTCCTCACTCACTTCGCAGCCAGGCCATGTCTCAGACTAACACTCACACACACACTTCCGCCCTGCTCCCTTAACCTGAAAGACACGGTGGTTTCACCTAGAGAGGGCTACTTGGGTGTCTCTGGGAGGTGATCAGGAGACATGTCTTCTGCCTCAGGCCTATCATTTGAACCTGGGTTCTTACCAGTCTGACAGGCAGAGATCCCAATTGGTTCTCAAGCCTTTTCCGGGTTCCTTTGTGCAACCAAGACTCGCTCCCCGGTGCGCCTGGAGAAGTGACTCCCTCCATCAGATCAACAAGTCCACTGGTGCCTGGTGGGAACAGCTCTCCTGACGAGCCGGGGATGCCGAGTCCCAGCAACAAGGAGGTAAAAGACACCATCTCCGAATCCCAGACTGAGCCCCCAGAAATGGTGTGGGATATTCAAGCAGGGAAACGGGACATCAAGGCTTTTTGGGAAGCAATGTTTATTAGAGTACTGGCAGTGACTCAGCGGATTCACATCCAAAAGCTGAACCCAAGAACAAAGGGGCCTTGCCTTATATACTCTTGCAAGCAGGTTACAGAAGCAAAAAGCAAACTCTAACCCATATATAGTTACTCATAATTTCATTTGTTACTTCATTCTCAGTGCTACATGACCATTTTCAGATTCAGTTTCTGTTTTCTGCCATGCTATCCCCTCCTCCCTACTACACTACTTCTTATTTTATTTATTTATTTACTTGTGGTTCTGGGGGTTGAACTAAGGGCCTACACCTGGAGCCGTTTTTTTTGTGATGGATTTTTTTTCAAGATAACATCTTGAGAACTATTTGCCCCAGCTAGCTTCAAACTACGATCCTCCTGATCTCTGCTTCCTGAGTAGCTAGGATTTCAGGCATAAGCCACCAGCGCCCAGCAACTTCTATGAACTTATCTTGAAGCAGCTGTTACAATCACGGAAAACTGAGAATTACTAAATGCCCAACAGCTGGGAATGATGTAAACACAGACAATGCTGCTATCACACAGAACACAACTGAGACATTAAAAAATCAAGGGGGGAGCTGGCAGGGTGGGTCAAGTGGTAGATTGCCTGCCTAGCAAGTGGGAGGCCCTAAATTCAAACCCTAGTACTGCAAGGAAAAAAAAAAAAAAGGAATTTGGGAAAAAAATCAGAAGGGGAGAGAAACATGAGTAAGCCAGCACAGCAGGATTTGAGAAGAGCTGCTGCTACCCTGGCCTGTGCATGGAATGACATCCAGCTGCCTGCCATTCTTGCCTCTGGAGAGGGAGGCAGCCAATTCTAAAAAATGTTTTCTAAACAGTTGGAACCACTGTCAAAGCTGAAGAAACTTAAGTCTGGGAATGTGGCACAGTGGTGAGCACAGATCCAGCATACCTGAAGCCCTGCACCATTTCCCAGCACCGGAGCATAAAACAGAACAAAAAAATCCTCAGGAAATTTAGAACATACAAGCACTGGTCTCTGTCCTGTACCTCTCTGTCCTGCAGTAAGTCAATGTTATCCAACTGCTATGGCTGTCCCAGAGAGTTGTGAAGAGGATGCACATCCTCCCAGCTCCTGTCCATTGGCCTCCCCATCATGTTGCTCAGAGCCTTCCACAGCACAGCATCTCAGGTTTCCAGGGCTGTTTTTTTTTTTGTGTGGTTTTTTTTTTCTTTTTTTTTTTTTGGTAATATTGAGGTTTGAACTTAGGGCCTTGCACTTGATAGGGAGGCACCCTACTACTTAAAGCCATGTCTCCTGGCCATTTCTTTTTTTTTTTTTTTAAAAAATAAACATCTCAGCTGGGCACTGGTGGCTCACACCCATAATCTCAGCTTCTCAAGAAGCAGAGATCAGAAGGATTGCAATTTGAAGCAATAGTTCATGAAACCTTATCTCAAAAAAAGCCCATCACAAAAAAGGGCTAGTAGAGTGGCTCAAGGGGTAGGCCCTGAGTTCAAACCCCAGCGCAAAAAAATTAAATAAATAAATAAATATCTCAGTCGGGTGCTGGTGGTTCATGCCAGTAATCTTATTCACTCAGGAGGCAGAGATCAGGAGGATCACGATTTGAAGCCAGCCCAGACAAATAATTCATGGGACCCTATTTCAAAAAAAACCTTCACAAAAAAGGGCTGGTGGAGTGGCTCAAGGTGTAGGCCCTGAGTTTAACCCCAGTACTACAAAACATAAATAAATAAATAAACAAACAAACATCTCAAATCTGCCTCCCTAATTAAAAAAGAAAATTAAAACAAACACTATTTTTAGGTGCTGGTGGAGTGGTTCAAGTGGTAGAGCACCTGTCATCTAGCAAGCATGAGGCCCTGAGTTCAAACCTCAGTAGTGCCAAAAAGAACAAAAACAAATCTATTTTAGAATAAATTGAGATTTACAAAAAAGTGGCCAAGAGCCCACAAACGTGCCATGCACTTGCCCAGCCTCCCTCCTCCCACAGGCAAATAGTTTGCAAGATCCTATCTTGAAAAACCCTTTACAAAAATAGGGCAGGTGGAATGGCTCAAGGTGAAACCTGAGTTCAAGTCCCAGTACTGAAAAAAAAAGAAAAAAGAAGAGAAGAGAAGAAGAGACAACTGTGGCTAGCTGGGTTAGTTCCCAAAAGGCCTATCTGTCCTCGTGACTGTAGCCTGAGGACAAGTCATCTGCTAGGGCAAAAGGGACCCTGCAGGATCCTGAGCTGTGGATCTTCTTGGATCATCCATGACCCAGAGTCACCCCAAGGTCCTCATAAGAAATCAGAGGCAGAGAGAGACTAGGAGATGTTATGTTGCTCTGAAAGGGAGGAAGGGGCCTTGTGCCCAAGGGGTGCAGGGCCTTTAGAAATTGGAACAGGCAGGACATAGATCTTCCCTGAAGCCACAGAAAGGGACCAGTCTTATGGACCAGTTTATAATTTTAACCTCCAGACTGTGAGATTATGTTTTGGTGTCATCCATTAAGTCTATGGGCATTTTTAACAGCAGCCACTGAGACCTCACACAATATGCCGGAAACAAATGGACAGAAGCTGGGCATAGGCATAGTGATGCTCTATGGAGCACCTCTCTCAAGGGTGAAAGGTGGTTTAACAGGAGGACTTGCTTCTTGTGCAAAGCCTGCCAACTCTCCTCAACCCTTTCTCATGGCACATGGCTGGATCACACCTCACCATGACCCTCCTCCTCCTCTGTGGTCAGTTCCAGCCAACAGAACATGGGCCAGATGCCTGCAGAGCAGGTAGAGCAATCTACCAGGAGCCACAGTCACCACTGGGAGCAGACACTCCGCCTTAACCTAGACCACAGCCAGTCAGGGAGACTGTTGACAAGTGCAGGATGCAAACTTCTGTTCCCTCTGAGTCATTGTAAGCTTGGGTTCTCTTTGTAACAGCACCCAGTCATACTGACAGACACATGCACACGTGTATAGGCAATATGTACCACATGGCATTGGTCAACAGAGCTTACCATACGCCCCATCCTGAGAAGCCGATCGCCTGGATGACAGTCAGGACAAACTGGGCTCCAAAGATGAAGAAAAACACCATGAAGTTAAAGGAACTGTCAGCTCTACAAGGAAACAGAAAACAGCTGTGATCATGGCCCTGGACACTCCCAGACAGGAAGAAGCAAGGCCAAGAAAGCAAAAGGGGTGTCCTACTTTTCTTTTTTTGGTGGTACTGGAGATTAAAGTCAGGGCCTCATGCTTGCTAGGTGAGCATCCTACCACTTGAGCCACACCTCTAATTCGAAGTGTCCTACTTTTCTAGACAGAGAGAGAGGCACTGACACTTCTGAATTCACCCCACATGTGCTTGGGCTGACTGAGCTCTAACCAGAGGGCCAAAACACTGTAGCTTTGAAAGCACACCACAGCCTCATGGGGTCATCAGTGAAAAGACCTTGCAGTCCCCCGCACCCTGGAGATGCTGCTGCATTCAGCCATGGGCTGTGCTAGCTGCAGGGACCTCACCTACATAGCTCCCATTCAGCGGAGCGAAGAACAGGCTCTGGGGAACAGTATGGGAGGCAGAGAAGATTCTAGTAGACCAGTAGACCTGCTCCTTCTTGCCCTACCTATGCTCTTGTTCAACTGTGCAAGTCATCCCTGTAGCCTCTACTGATGTGTCTTGTCTTGTCTTCAATGAGAGCCTTAGGACCTTCCTGACTCACTTTCAGAGTCTGGGGCTCAAGGACCATCTAGGGATGACCATGACACATGCCTGGTAATGGGAGATGAGCCGGCAGATGTTCACGGCAGCATGATTCACAATGGGCAAGAGTGGAAACCGCCCAGTGTCCATTGTGGATGAATGGATACACACAGCATAGTCTCTCCATGCATGGAAACATCACTCGGTCATGAAAAAGAATGAAACTGTGACACACATGGAGGGACACTGAGGACACCATGCCCAGAACGAGGCACATAAGACCTCAGTGTAGACTCCATTAATAGGAAACATCCAGAAACAGGTGAATTCAGTGATAGGAAGTTGACTTATGTGTGCCAGGAGCTGAAGAGGGTATAGGGTAACTGCTGATAAGGATGGGGTTCTGACAGGGCCCACCTATAATTTCAGAACTCAGAACTCAGGAGGCTGAGGCAAGAGGATCATGAGTTTCAGTAGCCTCAGGCACGCGACAAGGTTGACCCCAAGGGTGGTACAGTAAACAGGGGTAGGGGGCAGGAGAGGGGCATGGGGGAGCTGAGCTTGGAGTGGGAGGGCAAGGACATAGCTAACTGGGTGAGTGTTTGCCTAGCAATAATGAGGCTCGGGGTTCCATCCCCAGTACCAGGGAGAAAAGCACACAGTGCAGGCAGCAGTTGGATTTGCCTTGTGGGCTGTGGCTTGCCAACCCCAATATAAACTGCCACCCAAATGAGAAGAAGGGAGAGTTGCTAATAACTGAGCCAAAGCTCATTGTAGACCAGGCCCATCCCAGGCAGCCAGGACCAGGTTCCCTCTAATGTGAGGGGACTAGAGACAGAACTCACATGGGTGGGTGTCTCAGTCACCCCCAATTCTGAACAGATCATCAGCACCAGAGGTGTCCAGAAAGCCCCACAAGGAGCAGGTGTGACAAACTCTGAGGCAGGAACTGGCTCCTTTTACTCAGCCCCTACTCACCGGAAGGCCTTGTAGGCAGGTCGGAACCAGCACACATAGCCACAAGGGGTGAAGAGCAGCAGCCAGACGAAGGCCAGGCCGAAGTTGGCTCCCAAACCACCAGCAATCCACCAGACCAGGCAGGCGATGAGGTTGACCCCAAGGGTGGCACAGTAAACTGGGAAAGGGGGGTTGGGGGGAGCTGAGCTTCGAGTGGGAGGGCAAGGACTACTGGGAACCCCTGGTGGGCATGTAACCTCCTAGGTCAAACACCCACCTCCCTGGCCTCATGACCTCTTAAGGATGAGCTGAGAGAGCCACATCAACAGGCCAGGCTCAGAACAAGGGCCCCATTCACCATAGGGACCACGGGTCTCAGAAAGAACCCAAGGTAGACAGAGAACTCCTGCTGGGCCACTTGATCCCTCAGGGAGAGCCAAGTTGGGCCACCCTAATTCTCTGTACACTGTATGATGCTGCCTGAAGACAACCTTATTTCAGACAGGACACAGCTCAGGTTCCTGCAACCTGAGGACAAGTGGGCCTCTGCTCCCTGGTTGTCAGCCCCACCCAGACCCTGCTGCCCCTGGCCCAGAGCTCACACATCCACAGTCGGTAGATCCTCTTCACCAGCACCTGGTGCTCAATGGGGATCTCGTCGGAAAAGTCCTGATAGAAGCAGGGCTTCAGCGGGATGAATTTGGGCAGGGGCGGGAAGTTGTTCTCCTTCCCTGCTGGAAGGAAACCCACAGAACACCTCAACTACAATTTGCCTGAAGCAGCCCCAAGTCACCCCCGTCCTCCTCCCTGAAGCCCAGGAATACGAGACCTCTAAAAGCTGCAAAAGCCAAGATGCAGATTCTCCCTGGAGCCTCCAGAAGGGAACAGCTCTGCCCCACCCTGGACTGGAGTCCAGAAGGCCCATGTCATTCTCCTGACCCCAGAAAGTGAGGAGCAAATTTTGTTTAAAGTTTCTTATGACTGGGGCTGGTCTGAATGTCTCAAGTGGTAGAACACCTGCCTAGCAAGCATGAGGCCCTGAGTTCAAACCCCAATACCACCAAGAAACAACAACAAAAAACTCATGATGGTCACAGACACTCACGCATGCTCAACAGGCACAGTGTCTATGACACCAGGGAAGGTTCCAGAAAGTGGAACCTGGGCTTCTCTAAGTTCACAAAATCTGGGTAACTTGAAACCACAGGAACTTATTCTCCCAGTTCCAGGCCAGAGGCGAGGGCCAGGCCTCAGGGTCATACTCCTTCCCAGGCTCTAATGAGGTCCTTCCTGCCTATGCTAGCATCTCGGACCCCAAGCATCCCAGGGATTATGCCACTCCAGTCTCTGCTTCCATTTTCATACAATCCTGTGTGCCTGTGTCCAAGTTTCCTTTTTTCTTTTTTTTTCTTTGCGGTACTGGGGCTTGAACTCAGGGCCTTCATCTTAAGCCACCCACCAGCCCTTTTAGTGATGGGTATTTTTGAGATAGGGTCTCACAAACTATTTGCCCAGGCTGGCTTTGAACCACAATCCTCCTGATCTCTGCCTCCTGAGTAACTAGGATTACAGGCGTGAGCCACCAGTGCCTAGCCTCCACCAGCCCTTTTTTGTGATGGTTTTTTCAAGATAGGGTCTCACGAACTATTTGCCCACACTAACTTCAAACCATGATCCTCCTGATCTTTGCCTCCTAACTAGAATTATAGGCATGAGCCACAGCGCCTGGCCCAAGCTTCCCTATTTATAAGAACCTGTCATTGGATTAAGGCCCAGTCTACCGCAGGTGACCTAAACTAATGACATCTTCAAAGACCTATTCACAAGTGAAGTCCCATTGCCAGGTACTGGAAGTCTGGACATGGACCTTTTGGGGGACACTCCACTGCATCTGCAAACAGACTTCTAGCAGTTTCTGCTCAGTGACACTCCCCAGGACACACTCCAAGCACCCAGGAGGGTCAGATGATGAGAACCCATCCCCAGGGTTCCCACTAAGGTGGGGAGCAGACAGCATAGCAGCAAGCTAGCAGCTAAGCAGCTAAAAAGATGCAGAGCATGAGACATCAGCTCAGGAGACTCCAGGCTTGTGTGCACTGTGGGTTGGAGATGAGGGCATTCAGGTGAGGGACACAGCCGTACAAGGCCTTGGGGCAGGTCTAGGAGTGGTGAGAAGACCCATGGGGAGGGAGGTGGGTGGAGGGGGTGGTATGGAAAGAGGTGGGGCAGCTGCACAGAAGCCTCCATAGCCCTGGATCCCAAGTCCTCCTCCAAGGCCTGGCCTGCTTCACTTGCACCCTCTCATTTCCCAACCAGAAAGAACAGGTCAATCTGTGGGTCTGCCACCAGTAACTGCAAGTGAACGTATCTGCGCCACATGAGCACCCAAAGCGTAACAAGGCAGAACCTGGCTTCAGGATTGGGGAGAACACGTCAGCCTTCTGCTGATGTCCCTACCACCTGAGGCCACTTCCTGGGGAACAGAATAGACCTCCTGCTGCCACTGCTCTCCTGGTGGAACTCACCTGACATTTTTGCTCTGGCTGACCTGGTGCCCGGGCTGAAGCCTGCAGCCACCTGAAAGGAGACAGGACGTCAGGGACCCCCATGGCCACTGGTGATCCAATGCGCACCTGCAGGCCTGAGCCATCCTGGGGGTGGGGGGTGTCCACTATAATCAAAAACCACAAACAGTGCCCAGTGTTCTGCATTCTGACAGAAAGGCTGGCCACTTGGCTGTTGCCTCAGGTGGTGTTTCAGACCAGATGTGGGGCCACCAGTAGTCACTTCCCCTCAAAGCCAAGATGTACCATGAGTACTAGAGGGAGGGGATGGGTCAGGCTGCAGGCCACTCTCATGACCCAGGAGCCAGGATGTCCTAGTATTTACTCCTACGCAATTTCTGCCTATGAGCCCATATGGCTCCAAGCACCTCCTGACCCCTGCGAAGCCCTACCTCCCACTGAATCACTGAGAACAGAGCTCAAACACACTACAATGGGACCTTAGGCAAGTCACACCACCCCTGTGGGCTGCAGTTCTAGCCCCTGGTTCTCACAGGGCAAAGGACTCCTATCACAGACGTGACACAGCTAACACCTGGAGCCACTTCTCACACAGTTCATGTCCCAAAGAAGCCATGCTCCCAAGCCAGCTCTGTGAAGCCAGTGGGGTAGATATGCCACCTTCAGGAAGTGGTCAGGCCAGAGTGTCTATGCATGGTACCCTAAGGAGCCTGGCCCAGGAGTAACATGGGTGCAGGCACTAAGGCAGAGGCAGGGACTTGGCTCTCACCAGTCCAAGTGGGAAGGTTTCAGGGATGCCAAGTTTCTCCCTGCTCAACCAGGTGCCACCAGGCAGGTGGCAGTTCCCCAGGATCTCAGGATGGGACCCTGAACATTCTGTCCCTCTGCCACTCCCTGGTCCAGTTGCCTATCCAGGACGGCAGGCATCTCCTTCAGGAGGGACCCTGACCTGCCTCACACAGAAAAGGCCCGTTAAGACCAATGAGTCCTCAGCCCCCATCCTCCTCCATGGCTGGGCCTGTGGTTCCTGCCTCCTTCAGGTTACATCCACTCCATGGCCCCACAGGCCTGCCATCCATCCCCAGCCTGGCCCCTCTTTCCTGGTTTCAGTGGGTTCATGGCCAGCCCTGGTGTCCTGTCTAGTGTGTGGCCTACTCCCAGGCTGAGACTCCTCAAGGGAAGTATATCTGAGGACACCAGCAGCAGAGTGGTCAGACAGCAGGCATTTGCTCCAAGGCCAACTGAACTAACCAACCTACAACACTTGTGCTAGTCCCTTCTAGGGTTCCCCCTAGCTACCCGTAAAAGACGTAAACAGAATGGCTTTGAAGGAGTCTTTGGGTAAACTGACCCCAGACTGGCCTGTGTCCAGACACACTTAGAACTTTCCACACTCAGCAAGCAGAGGTGTCATGTGGGTCTCCTCTGTCCCTGAACACACACCAGTGCTGAGTGCACTTAGCTTCCTGTAACAAGCTGCCCAGCCGGAAATACAGACCCCAGCTGCTATGACAGGCACTTCTATCCAGACAAGAGCTTGGTTTTGAGATGATTTATTTTCACATGACAGAAACTATTTCCTGATATGACCTTGAAGACCACAGGGACTATGAAACAGTCACTCATCCAAAGCAGATCTGAGCCCCCAAGGGCTCCCACCAGGTAGTGGAATGGCAGCAACTGGAAGGTGCCACACGTGGGCAGGCAGTAAACGTCCTTGAACAGAGACGGGACGAAGCACACAGGAGATGAGGGCAGATGATGGCTGACTGACTAGGAATGGAGAAAGTTCTGGAAGTGGGAGGGCGCCAGGCCTATGTGTCAGGGTCTAGCTGGTGGCACTGATCCTCAAGGACACCACGGAACACCTGGAAACGGTGGTTGAGGTCGGGCCGGGCATGGATGCGGAAGCGTGTGCCCAGGGCACCATCAGGAGAGGGTGCCCCATAGAAGACCCGCTGGATGCGGGAATGCACGAGGGCCATGGCACACATGGCACAGGGCTCACGGGTGATGTAGAGGTCATAGCCGGTGCACACATAGGGCAAGCCATCCTCGTCCTCATCCAGCTTGCGCACACTGCCAGCTCGAGCACCCTGGGGACCAGTGACCAGGGTGAAGGAGCAGGCTGGATGGGGCCTGAAGTCATAGGTGCCACGGCCCTGGCTCTGGGCCACAAGGTCAATGCACACCATGACAGCATGCAGCAGGGGGCTGGCCACATGGCTGCAGTCATGGCCTGTGGCCAGCACATGGCCTGAGGTCGGATCTACCACAACAGCACCCACAGCCCGCAGGCCCTTAGCTGCTGCGCGCTGGGCTGCCTGCACAGCTCGCTCCATGTGGCTCTGCATCACAGCCCACTCCTGTGTTGAGAAGAGCTGCCCAGACAGGGCAGTGGTCACCTGCTTGTCCTCATGGAAGGACGTGGGCCAGTGGGTCCGAGCTTTCTCAAACTGGCTCCTGGTTAGGGGTGGCCGGGCAGGCACAGGCACCAGGAAGGGTGGCCCCAGGCCATGAGGGTCCACTGCAGGCCTCGGAAGGAGCTCAGTCAGTGAGCACATGCCTGCAGCTGGCCCTGCCAGGCATAGCAGCATTTCCAGGGCATGGGGACTGCTGACATCATGGTTGGGCCGCACCCGCTTGAGGTGAGGCTGGGCAGGTAGCGGATAGACAGCTGACACCTCTTTGAGGAGGCGTGAAGTCTGGCGCTTGTCAAGGACAGGGGCAGCGTAGGCCAGCACCAGCTCCACATCCCCAGACTGCTGCTCAGACAGGACTGGGAAGGCTTGCCACGGCACCGGCTCACGCTCTGGGCTCTTGGCCTTCTTATGCCCATGCTGTTCCACAAGGCCCAGGGTAGGCTCCATCCTCGACAAGGCTTCGACTGTGGAGACAGAGATCGGAGCAGAGCACCATCCGTCAGCTTTGGCCGAGCTGGGTGAGCTACAGGAGTCCCAGGAGGCTGAGGGCTCTATAAGGTTGAGCATGCTGAATCTGGAGGCTCATCCAAGAGCTCCAGCCCAGGTACCATGCACCATTAGTCACATTCTCGCTCCTGTCCTACTAACTGTGGGCTTGTACAGTCTAATCCATTGGCTCTTTAAAAAAATTGAACTGAAATTTATGTATTGTAAATAACATCACTGCTTTAGTTTGTTTTATGTTGAAGCAGGTTCTTTCTTGCTGTGCAGCCCAGGCTGGCCTGGAACTTGTGACTCCTCCTATCTCAGCCTCCCAAGTGCTAGGATAACAGATGTGTACCACACACCCAGAACAGTAACATTACTTTTTTTTTTTTTTTCTTTTTTGGCGGTTCCAGGGTTTGAACTCAGGACTTCATACTTGCTGGTAGGCACTCTACTCCTTGGGTCACACCTCCAGCCCTGGTTACTTTTGATAGGGTCTCACTTTTTGCCCAGGTTGACCTGGACTTCAATCCTCCTATTTTATGCTTCTCACCATAGCTGGGATGACAGGCACACACCAACACACCTAGCTTTTTCTGTTGAAATGGAGCCTTGCAAACATTTTTACCTGAGCTGGCCAGGAACCGCAATCCTCCTGAACTCAGCCTCCCAAGTAGCAAGATTACAGGCATGAGCCACTAGCGCTCAGCCGTAACATCACTTTTTAGGGTGCAGCTCAGTATGTTTGGGGATGTGCAACCAAACTCACTATCAAATCACAGAATACTTCCATTACCCCCAGAACAAGCCCATAATCATCCTGCACACACATCAGCCTTAGGTAACCACTTCTGCCATCTGTACATCCAGAAATCAAGAGGTTGGAAGCATGAGTTGCTGACATGCGAAGGCTAGCTATAGCGACCTCAGTCCTCTAGCTGGGTGGAACCAAATTCTGACCAAAGTATTGGAATGGACCCATTCCCAGTCAAGCCTCCAGTAAGAATGCAGCCCAGGCCAACCCCTAGCCTCCAGTCAGGAGAGACCTGTGCAGAGGACCCTACCATGCTATATCCAGGTTCCTGACCACATATCTGGGGGGGCTTACCAGTGGGCATCACTTATAAGCTGCTAAATTTGCAAAAGTCTCCTATGCAGTCACAGAAAATGAACATACCAGGTCTAGGAGATCTGGGCCCACCTCCCAGAACACTGCACAGCCTTGTGCTGACAAAGAACATCCACTTCCAGGCTGTTTCTATAAAAGACTTTTCAGGTGAGTCTGTAAAGGGCTGGACAAAGGAAAGTCCATGAAACATGAACCCCAAATGCACCCTATAATGGGCCCAGGCTTCCTGTCCTTCCACACATCTTTGCAGCCATGGTAGACTCTGGCCTTCAGTAAAACTTGCCCCCAAGTTTTCCCTATCTCTTGCTGTGGTCACAGGAGAGGACCTGAAAGACACGACTACTGTGACCTGGGCTAACCTAGGAGCCCACCCACCCACTCCACCAGCACCTTCTGCCAAAGCTTGTGCCCTGCCACACCAAGCACTTATTAAAGCCTGACGTGACATTGCCAGGGGCATCATTATCCCCACAGTATGGATGAGGAAAGTGAAGTTGTACGAGTCACTCGAAGGAAAGGAGCAGCACTGGCCAGTTGTCCCTGGTTCTTGGCTCTCAGAACCTGAAACCTCCTCCATCACTTTCTAGGGTCACAACCAGCCAGGGCACTAAAGCCAGGTGCCAGGAACTCAGGCCTGTGGGGGATGGGAAGTTCCACCAGAGGCTTCACACACAGGCAACACAGGAAGATGGCACTTCTGGCTCTTGAATCTTGCCACCCTGAAGCCACCAACTTGGCAGACTGCACTCTGCCCCAAACTCCCAGGCCCACATCTGCCCTCAATCAGCTCACCCCCCTCCAGAAGCCCATTAGTCTCAAAGGTTGAGGTAGAAAGACTGCTTGACCACGGCATTAAAGACAAGCCTGGGCAAGACATAGTCTTAAAAAATAAATAAAAATGTGTCAGTGGCTCACGCCTACAATCCTATTTGGGAAGCTGAAATCAGAAGGATCACATTCAAGGCCAACATGGGTAAATAGTTTATGAGATCCCCCACCTTCAAAATAAACAGAACAGAGCACCTGCTTTGTAAGTACAAAGCCCTGAGTTCAAAACCCAGTTCTGAAAGGAAGGAAGGAAGAAAAAATTGCCTCAGTTTATACCCCAGGAGCTGGGGGAGGTGGGGCCTGAGACACTTCCCATGTGTTGGACCTGAGATCAGGACAGGGCTTGGACAAAGACCAGGGCCTGGGAAGGGAAACAGGCTGGGAATACACACAGAATAAACTGACAGAAAGAAGAAAACGAATGTCCTTCCAGGACCCTCCTGGTCCCATCCGCACTGGTCCATAAGTGTAAACACACACTGGATTTCAGAAACTTAAGATGAAAGAAGGTAAACATTTCTGTTAAGTTTTCTGTATACGTCGATCACACGTTGAAATGAGGTTGTAGCTCAGTAGTGGCAGAGTGCTACCAAGTATACACAAGGCTCTGAGGTCCATCCCCAGTTGTGGGGGATGGGGAAGAGAGAGAGAGAGAGAGAATAACACTATGCATGTTTTAAATTAAAGTATATTATTAAGGTGAATTTCAACACTTTTTGTTTTACTTTTTTTTTAAAATGTGGCTTCTAAAAAACTTAATATGCTAGGCCCTCAGTTCTGTCCCCAGTAGAAAAAAGAAAGGTTATCTATGTGGTTCTTTTGCTGTTATTCTTCTATCAGATACTGCTACCTTAGATGACATTAAATACAGACGGTATTAAAGTTTTCTGGATGGTCTCAAACATAGCACCCACGCAGCCTCCACCACCCCTGGCAGATGTGACCAACCCCAGTCCTGGGCAGACACACTGAGGCCTTCTGTGGGACAGCTCACCTCTACTCTGCATGCTGGTGACCACACAGAACAAAACATGCAGATGGGTGGTGAGACCAGGAAATGAGAGTGATACTTAGCATGCCTTGAAGGCCTGGTGTCATGGCAGGCAGGGCCCACAGGAGGGTTCGCACTGCCCTCTGGATCCCCCTGGCCCACGCACCAATTCTTCTGGCCCATACAGCCTGGCTGGGCCACAAAAGCTTCACTGTCTCCAGGGAAAAAGACAAACAGAAACAGAGTCTCATTTGTCTCTATCCCCACCCCAAGACTACAACCTTTGTCTGAGGAAACACAAAACAAATGACAAAGAAAGGAGGCTGCATGGGGATACAGCTGTCTAGGCTTGCCAGCCCCTGGCAAGGGCAGTTGAAAGAGTCATGGCATGCTAGCAATGACCACAGGGGAGAAAGGTCCCTTTAGGTTTACTGCTATCCCATGAGAGCTGTCCAGGGTGAGGCGGAATGGGCCCAACAGCAGCTCCTTCTCCACCTGCCACAATCCCCAGAAGGTCTGGTTAGACACAGAGCTAGGACCTGACAGCCACTCCCTTAAGCAAAGACCCTGTAGACAATGGGCTGGGGGCCTGGGATCCAACAAGAGTGGATTAGTACCCCAGCCTGGTTTGGCTACAGAAGGGACAGAAAATGGTGCTTATTCAGGGTGGGTGAGCCTGCCTGGTGATAGCACACCTAAGCTGAGAGGCCTCATCTTACCCCAGGGATGAGGAAGCCAAAGCCAAAGCCAAAGCAGTCAGGGCTTGGCCCAAGAATGCCTGGCTAGGAAGCACTCAGGGTGCTGGCTGGGCCTCAGAGGATCTCAGCCCAACACAGATGGCCCCCAGCTGGTAATAAGCCCTCCAGCCTCAGCATCTACCCCTGTGCAGTGCGAAATGAACCACTGTTAGGCATGGGACCATAAGCAGAAAATAAAAAATGCATGACAGCTCAAGCACTGTCATGGGACACGATGCTCCACAAGACCATCCATGGTGGAGTTCAGGAGACCTTCTCCAAGGTAGTGACCCACACGTGGGTATGGAAGGCCCTGAACAGAGGGAATGGCCAATGCTTAGTCTTAGAACACACCTCACCCTAGGAGGGGGGATGCTGGTTTTAAATGTAGTTTTCAGGGTTCACTGTGTATATGAGGGGGGCTACTGCCCAAGTGAGTAGGGTCACCATATAAAACAGGCTGCCCTGATGAACATGAATTTCCGATAAGTGAAGTAATTTTTTTTTTTAGTGTAAATATGTCCCATGCAGTCTTTGGGATATACTTCTGCTTAAAAGTATTTGTCGGGCCAGGTGTGGTGTAATTCCAGTTATTAGGAAGGCAGAGATAGGATTCAGTTCAGAGCCTGGCCCGAAAAATAAAGTAAAAAGGGCTGGGGGCATGGTAAGACACAAGCGCCAGGTCCTTCCTAAGTTCAAATCCTAGTACTGACGCCACCAAAAGTATGTTTAAACAGAATTCGAACTTCGCAGTGTCCTGCCCACCCAACAAGGTGGAGAACCTCAGGCCATGGGGAGGGATATGGGAGAGAATGGAGCCAATTTATAAAAAGGCCTCACAACTTCAGACTTCCGATAACTACTGGCAAAGACAGTCAATTTCTAACACTGTATAAAAGGATGGTAGGACCTTCGTCTAAAGGCAAGCTGGAAATAAGGAGCGAAAACAGCTTCGGGAAGCTAGTAAACAGGCAGCTAGGCCGGAGGGGACTTCCTGTGATGACCCGAAGCAGGGCACACTGGAAACAGCAGGGCACACCGGAAACAGCTGGGCCACACGGGTCTTCGAATTCCGCCACAGCGCACTTATGCATGCGCAGAAAAGCAACCGGCAAGGGAGCAGCGTCTCGCGGCCTTGCGCACACTCCCAATAGCGCTTCCTGCTCCCGCACGCGCACGCCCACACGCCCGCCAGGGACGCGCGCGAGCCTAGTCAGGCTCATCCCCAAGACCCCGTACACCCCATTCTCCGCTTATCGTCCAGATCCCTGGCGCCTTCCCCCTAACCACCCTTCGTGGGAGCTTGGGCCAAGAGATCCTGAACCCCCGGGCGGCAGCTCACCTCAGGGACATCCGTCCGTGCGACCCACTTCGCCAAGTCCTACCAACCGGCCCGCCCCGCCTGTCGCCGCGGAGCACGATGGGAACGTAGTTCCGGGGGCGGAGCGTGCGTACGACGGATGCAGAGCTGGGACTACAATCTCCAGATAGCCACTCGCGCGGCCTCCTGGCCCCGCCCCTCTTCATGAAGGCGTTCACGTGACCAGCTGTGCTACCCGCAGGCATTCATGAAGGCGTTCACGTGACCAGCTGTGCTACCCGCAGGCAATCTCGGAGTTGTGGATTCGAGGCTTATCCAGCGACTGGCGGAAACTCGGAACCTGAAGGCCTTTGGGAAATCAGCGAAGTGGGGAGCCTGAGGAAAACGTGGGTCCCGACAGCCGTCTTCATTCACTCTGAAAGCCCTAGCCCCTGAATACCTTCATGGACCCATGTTGTAGTGCTCTTCACTGCATAGAGGTGACCACGGTCTACGGGCACTGGGCCCACTCCAGGCCTCAGTTTCCACGTCTGTACAGTGGGCGAAGGGGATGCCTTGACTCTTCTGGGCAACATGCACATTTATTTTATCTTTATATTATTGATGTTACTGGGGTTTGAACTCAGAGCCTCACACTTGCTAGGCAGGCGCTCCACCACTTGAACCATTCTGCTAGCCCTCTGTTGAATTTTTTCAAGATAGGGTATCATGAACTATTTGCCTGGACTGGTTTCGAACCTCCATCCATTCTAATCTCTACCTCCTGAGGAGCTAGGATTAACAGGCATGAGCCACTGGCGCCTGGCTATGATTTCAATTCAAGAATCTCAATTGTTGATAGTCTTTTTTTCTTTTTTTTTTTTGGCGGTACTGAGGTTTGAACTTGGCCTCATGTTTGCTAAATAGGCGCTCTATCACTTAAGTCACTCTAGAGTTCTTTATTTTTTTGGCGGTACTGGAGTTTGAACTCATGGAGATAGGATCTCATGAGCTAGTTGCCTGTGCTGGCTTCAAACAGTGATCTTTTCTGATCTCTGCCTCCTAAGTAGCTAAGATAACAGGCATGAGCCACTGGCACCGGCTTAGGGTTCCTTTTTATTGACATTACTCATTATCCAGTACCTTTCAAAAGTAAAAAAAGTAACAAGGCCAGGCATAGGACTCAGGGCAAGAACCTATAATCCTAGCTCTTGGGAGGCTGAGTCAGGAAAATCCTGAGTTTGAGGTCATGGAGCTACATAGCAAGAACCTATCTCAAAAACAAAAGAATTTGGTTGGGGTGTGGCTCAAGTGGTAGAGTGCCTGCCTAGCAAACTAGAGTTCCTGAATTCAAACCCTACTAGACCCTGACACAGGAAGGGATAATGTTGCTGTGTTTGTCTCAGGGTCGGTCTGCAGGGAGTTTTACCTCCCTTAGTAGGTCTGCCAAAGATGAGTCCTGCCTACCCACCCAACTTCACAACCATATCTCACACACAGCAACTACCAACCATCTGTCACTTTCCCCAGCATAGAAAACATGAGTTTATGAAAAGGAAACTCAGACCAGGTGCAGAAGCTTACCCTTGTAATTCCAGCTAATGGGGAGGTGAAGATCAGGAGAATTGCTCTTCAAGGCTATATTGGGGAAAAAGTTAGACCCCCATCTCAACCAACAAGGTAGTCCCGGTATCACAAACTTGTGGTTCTATCTACACAAGAGGTTTATGTAGGCCTCCCAGTTCAAAACCAGCCCTGGGCAGAAAAGCATGACCTTATTTGAAAAACTAAAGCAAAAAGGGCTGCTGGAGGGTCTCAAGTGGTAGAGTGCCTGCTGACCCTGAATTCAAACCTTAGCATTGCCCTTCCTCCCCCCCCCCAAAAAAAATGAAAGACAAACTCACAGTTTGAGTATGGTGGCACACACCTGTAGTACCGGCTACTTAGTAGGAAAAGGTAGAAGGATTGTTGTCCAAACCCAGCCTGGGCAAAACCCACAAAAATACTAAGAAGCAAAAGGATTGGGGGTGTGTCCCAAGTGATGGTGTACATGAGACTCTGAGTCCAAGCCCCAGTAACAAAAAAAAGAAAGCTGAAGTGTCAAAAACCTTCAGAAGCATCCAGGTGCCTGTAATTCTCGCTATTCAGGAGGCAGAGATCTGGAGGATTGCGGTTCAAGGCCAGCTCAGACAAAATGAAAGCAAGACCCTGTCTTAAAAATATCCAACACAGGCCAGGCACTGGTGGCTCACATCTATAATCCTAGTTACTCAGGAGGCAGAGAGCAGGAGGATCGAGTTTCAAAGCCAGCTCAGGCAAATATCTCGAAAAAACCCATCACAAAAAAAATGGTGTTGCAGCTGGGTGCCGGTTGCTCACGCCTATATTTCTAGCTGCTGAAGAGGCAAAGATTGGGAGGATTGAGGTCCAAAGCCAGCTCTGAGAAATAGTACAAGAGACCCTATCCAGAAAAAATTCACACAAAAAGAGGGCTGCTGGAGTTGCTCAAGGTGTAGGGCCTGAGTTCAACCCCCAGTACCTGACACAAAAAAGGTCTGGCAGAGTAGCTCAAGTGGTATAGCAAGCATGGAGTGAGGACCTGAGTTCAAATTCCATATGCAAAAAAAAAAAAGAAAGTGTTGTAAAGGATTTAGACATACCTAATTTGAGGAAGGGTTGTGGTTTCCCTGCTCTCCCTGTCATTTGGGCACAGACACAATTGAAGCATGTATGGCCACTTTGAAACATGAGTGGACCGAGAGATTGTGATGCCAATAAACTGGAGAAGCCAGCCAGGCCTGTCCAGATTTTCTCGGCCTGAGGGGGCCAGGACCCTCTGAAACCAAATCAGACAGGGAGGTCAAGGAAGTTCTTTATGACTGGCCGTAAGGCAGATAGACAGAGAAAGACTGGACTTTATATAACCTGCCTTGGAAAAGAGAATCCTGAAAGACAGGTGGCTCATATCTTTAATCCTAGCTACTCAGGATCAAGAGGATTGTAGTTTGAGGCTAGCCCTGGCAAAAAGTGAGACCCTATCTCAAAAATACCCAATACACATAGAAAAAGACTAGAAGAGTGGCTCAAGTGGTAGAGTATCTGCCTAGCAAGTGTGAGTCCCTGAGGTCTAAGCCCAGTAACATCAAAAAATGAAAAAAGAAAAGAAAAATCCTACTTGTTCTGGCCTGTCTTTGGGAAAGAGGGCAGCTATAAACCAGGAACAGTGAATAAAAACCAAGAACCACATATCATAATGTCACAGTAAATCTACAATTATTTCCATGTTGTTGTTATTGTTTTTGTTGTTTGTGTGTTTGTTTTGAGGTATTGGGGTTTGCTAGGCTAGGCAGGCACTCTACCATTTGAGCCACACCCCTAGTCCTGGATTTTTTTTTTTTTTTTGCTGTATTGGGTTTGAACTCAGAGCCTCAGGCTTACTAGGCAGGTGCTCTACCACTTGAGCCACTTAACTAGACCCATTCCACTTGAACTTGAGATCATCCTGCCTGTGCCTCCCAAGAGATGTGATCATAGGCCTTGCCACTACGCCTTATTGTGAGTCCCATTTTAAAGATGGGGTGTATGCCTGGTGCTGGTGGCTCACGCCTTAATCCCAGCTGTTCAGGAGGCAGCAATCAGGAGGATTGCGGTTTAAAGCCAGCCCTGAGTAAATAGTTTGAGAGACCCTATCTTGAAAAAAAAAAAAGCCTGGTGGATTGACTCAAGGTGTAAGCCCTGAGTTCAAACTCCAGTACCACACACACAAAAGATGGTGTTTAGCTCAGTGGAAGAAAGCATGTACTTAGCATGCATGAGGCCCTGGTTTTGATCCCCAACATCAAGAAATAAAATTAAATAATAAAATAAAATATACAGATACAATCCCTGAGAGCTGCAGCCGTGGCAAGGACTCATCCCAGCTGTGAGGCTGAAGTGATTTTTATTGTGAAGCCCTGGTTTCATGAGCCTGAGTGTGGGGAGCCTGTATCAAGCAGTTTTTATCAATCCTGACCCATCCCTTATTTCATTGTCTGCAATGGTAAGTTGATGGAGGACATCTGCTCCACCAGGTGGACTTGTCACTGCAGTGTCCCCACTCTCCCAGAACAATGTTCCTCAATGTTTATCAATATAAATGGGGGTGTTGTGAGCCTCCTGGGGGCCTCCATCAGCCTGCTCAGCTTTCCAAGGTTCAAATGACGCTGTTGTCACCTATAGAGAAGCAGTTGCAATGATTTGTGCCCTTCTAGAACATTCCCGCCTACAGCCCCAAAAAAGAACGCTGTGCCATATGTCACTGGTGTCAGAATTGAAAGACTTTGTGCTCCCTATTTGGGGGTCAATATGGAGTTAGTGCTTCAGATCCCATCAGACTACAGAACACAGTCCTGAGGAGCAGAAACTGAGAGCCAGGGGACCCCAGCTTCTGAGGCTGACCCCCTCTTTCCTCCCACTTAGCATGTGGGCATCAGTGTGGCCTAAGCAGAGCAGAAAGTCATGGGTGCAGTCTCCTGGGGTTCATGACATCCCCTGACTCAAGGGGTCTCAACTAGAGTGATTCTGCCCCCCAGAGAACCCTGAGTGATAAGTAGGGTGGCTGTCACAACTGGAGAGCTTGTGGCATGGAATGGATGGAGTCCAGGGACCCTGCTCACCCTACACCCAGGTCACAAGGCCCACCCCAGATTATGACATGGCCCAGTGTCCAAAGTGCCCAGGGAAGATCTTACAATAATTATTTGGAAAAAAAATAATGCAATAATGGACTTTCATGGGTTCTCACACATTTTGGATACAGTGGTCCTAGATGCAAAGTATTATCTCACTGTTGTTCTGGTTTGCTGCAAGTGCCTGCAGCTCTGGGTCCCCAAAGTGAATATGGGAGAACCTCATTCAATATCAGGCAGCAGGCAGAAATGCAAATGCTACAGCCACTTTGGAAAGTCATTTAGCACCCCCCCTTTTTTTTCCAGTACTGGGATTTGAACTCAGAGCCTTGCTCTTGCAAAGCAGGCATTTTACCACTTGAGCCACACCTATAGTCCATTTTGGTCTGGTTATTTTGGAGATGGAGTCTCCAGAACTATCCCCCTCCAACTGGCTTCAAACTGTGATCCTTCTGATCTCAGCCTCCCAAGTAGCTAGGACTACAGGCCTGAGCCACTATGCCCAGCCTTTTTTTTTTTTTTTTTTAGTACTGGAGCTTGAACTCAGGGCCTATACCTTGAGCCACTCCGCCAGCCCCTTTTTTGCGAAGGATTTTTTTGAGATAGGGTCTTGCGGAACTATTTTACCTGGGCTGGAAATCCTCCTGATCTCTGCCTCCTGAGTACCTAAGATTACAGGCATGAGCCACCAGTGCCTGGCTTGTTTGTTTGTTTTGAGACAGGGTCTCTCTGTGTAGCCCAGGCTGGCCTTGAACTTGTAGTCCTCCTGTTTTAGCCTCTAAGTGTTGGGATCAGGACCTACGCTACCAGACCTGGCTCGATTGAGCTTTTTGATAGTGTGTGGGAGTGAATTATGCCCTTCCCTGAAAAATTCCCACGTTGAAACCCTAACCCTCATGACCTAAGGATATTATTATATTTGGAAGCAGGGTCTTTAAAGAGGTCATAAGGTAAACTGAGGTTATTAGTGTGGGTTCTAATTCAACCTGATGACTGTCTTTATGAAAAGATTATTGCTGTGTGTAGCTCAGTGGTAGAATTTTGTTGCTTAATATATTCAAGGCCCTGGGTTCCGTCCCTAGCACCCAAAAAAAAAAGGAGCCAGAGCTGGGTGCCGGTGGTTCATGCCTGGAATCCTAGCTACTAAGAAGGCAGAGATCAGGAGGATCGAGGTTTGAGGCCAGCCTGGGCAAATAGTTCATGAGACCCTATCTCTAAAAAGCCCATCACAAAAAAAGGATTAGTGGAGTGGCTCAAGAGTCCCTGAGTTCAAACCCCAGTACTGCAAAAAAAAAAAAAAAAAAAAAAGGAACCAGGTATGGTGGGGCATGTCTGTAATCCCAGCACTCAGGAGGCCCTCAAGTTTGTGTGCCATGCTAGACTGGGACACATAACAAATCCTGTCTCAAAAAAATAAGAATAAATGGCTGAGAATGTGGCTCAAGTGGTAAAGTACCTGCCTACCACAAGGCACAGCTCTGAGTTCAAACCCCAGTACCACCAAAAAAAGAAAATAATTTGGGTCTATGGTGAAATAGTATGCAGCAATGAAAAAGGATCTAGTCAACTGCCACACACAACCATTTGGATGACTCTCACAAGTGGATTGGAGTATCATAGTCAGTACACAAGAACACACTGGCTGGCGCTGATGGCTCATGCCTATAATCCTAGCTATTCAGGAGGAAGCAATCAGAAGATTGAAGTTCAAAGTCAGCCAGGGCAAATAGTTCTCGAAATAGTTCTCTATCTTGAAATACCCAACACAAAAAAAGGGCTGGCAGAGTGACTCAAGTGGTAGAGTGCCTGCTTAGCAAGCGTGAGGCCTTGAGTTCAAATTCCACTACCACCAAAAAAGTTTCTCAAATCCCAGTACCACCAAAAATAAAAAGAAAGAACATTTCATAGTGAGTCCATTTGCTGACAAAAAGGCTCAGTGGGAGCCTCCTGGGGCACTGGAAATTGGGACAATATTAAGATGTGGGTACATATGTGTGTGTAATTGAAGTGAGGTGCACAGTTAAGACTTGTGCACACTCCTGTGTGCGAATTGCCTTAGACCATTTTCTGGTGCCATAATAATTTACCCAAGGCTGGGTAAATTTATACATACCCAGATTTATTTGGTATATGATTCTGGTGACTGAAAGGAACAAAAAA
This sequence comes from Castor canadensis, assembly GCF_047511655.1. Classification (NCBI taxonomy): domain Eukaryota; kingdom Metazoa; phylum Chordata; class Mammalia; order Rodentia; family Castoridae; genus Castor; species Castor canadensis. The sequence continues at coordinate 50,147,658 of NC_133399.1, read as the reverse complement.
TATGGCACTAGCATTGTAGTGAGGGTCCCCAATATGACAGAGAGGCAGAAAGTGCTACATGCAGATGGAACCAAGCACTTGGTTGTAGTGGCTTTGCTTTATGTCAGCCTGCTCTCTCCAGGACTAATTCACTCCTGTGAGACTCAACCCTTTTCAAAACACATGCACTAATCCATTCAGGGGGGCCCCTGTGACATAATAACCTTCCACTTGGTTTCCTCTCTGAAAGGGTCACACCTCAGGACCACCACCTGTGGACCAGACTTTCAGCATGTGAACTTTTTGGGTGTGGAGACTCATAACCACGGTCATCTTGAGTCATCGTGATTGCCCCAGAGTGACCCTGTTTTCCTGCATGGTTTCCCAGAAAGCTATAAATAGGCAAAGCCATGAATGTGGCTTGTGGAGCTTTACAACTGGGCAGGCCTGGCTTCAGGGACATTGCACTCTGATATCATCCTGAGATAAATCAACATTCCTGCCAGAAGGAAGTCACTTTCGTCCTAACCAATACATGTGCCCCTCTTTGTAACCCAAATTACAGGGATCTGTTTGGCTTTGTGACCCACGCTTGTGTCAGTAAATTCCCAATATATTGTTACCCCTCCCTTCTGTCTCTTGTCACCTTGACATTGGTCCTCATACACAGTGACCAGGTTTTTCTGGAACAAAGGGACACATTAAAAGCATATTAAATAGGTCACCCTAAGGGGAGGTCACTAACGGGAGAGGGATGGTAAAAATAAAAATAAGGAAAGCATATTGACACCTAAGCATGCATTCTTACCACTTGAGCCACTCCACCGGCTTTTTTTTTTTCTCTGAAAAAAATTATTTTATTGTTTGAGGCAGAATCCAGACTGGCCCTGAACTCCTCTGCTCAAGTGAGCCTCCTGCTTCAGCCTCCTGAGTGCTGGGATTACAGGCATGCACCATTTAACTGGCTTGTTTTTTTTTCTTTTTTTTTTTTTTGTTGCTAGGGATAGAACCCAGGGCCTGTCATGTATTAAGCAGTACATGATCTACCTCTAGCCATAATATTTTCATAAAGGCATCCTTCAGGTTGGATTAGTGCCCATGCCGATGGTCTCAGTTTACCTAAATGGCCTCTTTTTTTTGTTAGTTTTGGTACTGGGGATTGAACTGAAGGGCCTTAAGCTTGGTAGGAAGGGGCTCTACCTCTTGAGCCACATCCCTAGCCCTTTTTGTTTTAGTTTGTTTTTCAAAGTAATACAAGTAAGATCTCATACTTTCTCTTGGGTTGACCTTGGATTAAGGTTTGAGGTCCTCCTACTTCTGCCTCCCATGTAGCTGGGATTACAAATGTGCTCCACCACCTGGCTCCCATCTTGATTTCTCTTTTTCTTTCTCTCTCTTTTTTTGGCAGTACTGGGGTTTGAACTTAGGGCTTTGTACTTGCTAGGCAGGCACTCTACCACTTGAGTCATGCCCCCAGCACTCCACCTTCATTTTTTTTTCTTTTTAACTATTTTGTTTCTCCTTCCAACCTGATTTTTTAAGTGACGCTTTCGGATAGCAGATGAGGATATTTCCAGGAGGGACTGGCACTTAAGTGGTGGAATTCTGCCAAGACCAGGCCTTCTTCCATGTGGGTGAAAACCACGCAGTTGCTTGCAGGCCTGAATAGAACAAGAAGGTAGAGAAAGGTGAATCTGCCTCTTCTGCTTCTTTCCTGGCTGCCCAAGCTGGGACATCCCACCTCAACTTCTCTAGTCCTGACAACTGCAGATTGCAGATATTGCCATTGGCTCCTCTGGGTTTCCACCTGGCAAAGAACACATCATGGGACTTCTTGTCCTCCATAATTGTATAAGCTCTTCATAACAAATCTCTCTTTCTTTTATTTTGTTCTGGGTTGAACTCAGGGCCTACACCTTGAGCTTGGAACCATGATCTTCCTGATCTCTGCCTCCTGAATAGCTAGGATTACAGGCTTGGGCCACTGGCTCTGGGTATACTATACTTTTTATCATTCTCCTTTTATTTACTTATTTTTTTTCATTGCAGGGCCTCATGCATGCTAAACAAGCACTCTACCACTGAGCTGTACGTCAGTAAGAAGTCATGTGCAGTGACTGACTCACACATCTAGGCTTGTGATATTCCCACATCAAATAAATTGCCTGACAACACAGCCCTCAGAGCATATGGTTCAGCAGCCATTGACTATATGTTCATCATTTGTTGTTCCCCTGTTGGACCCTGATCCACACAAGCTCCCAGCCTGACCTGCTTAGCATTCCTGTCTTTGCTTTGAGCCCCTGTTCATGGGGTGGGGCAGGTGGGGCAGGAGGCAGGGTCTGACTGTGTAGAGGGAAAGGAGTCTAGTTTCACAGAGAGGCCTGGGGGGAGTCCTCATCCCCCTCCAGGTTCTCTGTGCATTGTCTGCTCTGCCCCCACCTCTGATCAGCTGTTATTGGTGCTATTTTAAGATGCCCCCCACTTCCTTCCTTGTCATGGCAGGAAACTACTTCCTGACTGACCGAGTCTCATTCTCTCTCCTTAAAATCTGCTAAGACCTGGACACACCCAAACATAAATTCCTTCATTCAAGTTGTCTTTGAAAAAAAGCTTTTGGCCTTTCTCTAATGATTCTTAGACTTTGGAAGTGGCTTTTCAAGAATGGACAGATCAGGCCTGATGGCAGCTCATGCCTATAATCCCAGCTGATGTAGGATGTGAGTTCCAGGGCAGCCTGGACTAAGTAGCAAGAACACATCTCCAGAAAGAATGGATATGAGCAGGAGAAGCAGAGTCATGCAGTCAGTGAAGTCAAAATCTGAAAGTTCCCTGTGTGGAGAATAATTTCCCTCCACCAAAAATAAACATGCTTCCCCCACTCCTTTTCCCCCAACACTGAGATTTGAACTAAGGATCTTGTTTTTTTTTTTTTGTGGTACTGGGGTTTGAACTGAGGGCTTACTATACCTTAAGCCACTCCACCAGTCCTTTTTAGTAATTTTTTCTTGGAGGTAGGGTCTCACAAACCATTTGTTAGCTTTGAAACTTGATCCTCCTGATCTCTGCCTCTTGAGTAGACAGGAGTATGGGCATAAGCCACTGACCACTGGGTTTTTTTGTTTTTTTGTTTTTTTTGGTGGCACTGAGGTTTGAACTCAGGGCTTCTTGCTAGGTAAGCATTCTACCACTTGAGCCACTCCATCAATAATAAATGTAGTTTGGATCTTGATGTGGGTACCCACTGGCTTTTTTTTCTTTTTGGTACTGGGGCTTGAACTCAGGGCCTACACCTTAAGCCACTCTGACAACCCTTTTTTGTGGTTTTGTTTTGAGATAGGGTCTCACAAACTATTTGCTTGGGCTGGCTTTGAACCTTGATCCACCTGATTTCTGCCTCCCAAGTGGCTAGGATGACGGGTGCCCAGCTAATATATATGTATATATTTTTTGTGATACTGGGGTTTGAATTTAGGGCCTTCACCTTGAGCCACTCCACCAGCCCTTTTTTGTGAAGGGTTTTTTCCAAATAGAGTCTCATTAACTATTTGCCTGGGCTGGCTTCAAACCATGATCTTTCTGATCTCTGCCTCCTAAATTGCTAGGATTATATACGTGAGTCATCAACACCTGGCCTCTGGCTAATATTTTTAAATATGCAAAAAAATCCATGATTGATAAACAGTTTATCAAGATTTAAATAAAGGATTAGACCCTTAACTTGTACTGTCTTGCTTCATTCACCCTACCTTAGTGTAGAAGGGAGGAGGATCAGAAGAAAACAGACTAGGCCTGAGTCCTGAGAAAGTAGCAGGGAGGTAGGGATGGCATAGCAGAGAGATAAAACCTGAGAAATCTGAGGAAAGTCACGTAGCGCCAGGAAGGGGAAAGTCACATAGCACTAGGGTAAAGTAGCCAATAAAATTAAAATAATCATATATAGATTAGACCTTGCTTTTTGCTTCTGTAACCTGCTTGCAAGGGTATATAAGGTGAGACCCCTTTGTTCTCAGGGCTCAGCCTTTGGACAGGAGTCCACTGAGTCTATGCTGGCACAATAAAATGTTGCTTCCTGCTAACTGCCTCAAGAGTCCCGTATCTCAGCTAGCAAACTCCCTCCGCAACATTAGTTAGGACTCTGGTTCCAATAAAACTTTATTTTACTTATTTATTTGTTTGATGCTATGGATCAAACTCAGAGCCTAGTGCAGACTAAACATGTGCTTTACCACTGAAATATACTCCCAGCCTTCCCTGGGAGTTATCTTTTAACAGAACAGATAGCCAGTCCATGGGTCCTAGTTTGGAAATTAAAAAAAAAAAAAGATGCATTTTTTTTTTTCTTTGCTGGGAATGTGGTTCAAGAAGTGGTACAGCGCCTTCCTAGAGAGCAGGAGGCCCTGTGTTCAGATACCAGTACTTCAATTTATTTTTTCTTGGTGTTGGACATAGTGTTCCACATCTGTAATCCCAGCATTCAGGAGGTGAAGGCAGGAGGATCCTGAGTTTGAAGAGGTCAGCTTGGGCTACATAGTGAAAGTTTATCTCAAAAAAATTTATGGGTCCTGATGTGGTGGAGCACATCTGTAATCCCAACTATGTAGGAGGTGGAGGTAGGAGGATTGGAGTCTGAGGCTAGCCAGGGCAAAATCCAGACCCTATCTAAAAACAAACTAAAGCAAAAGGACTTGCGGCATGTCTCTAGTGGTAGAGGCGAGGCCCTAAATTCAAATCCAAGCACCACCAATTTTTTTTCCAGTGTTTTACCACTGAGTTATACTTGCAGTTGGGGTGTAGCTTAGTGGTAGAATGTGTGCTTAGGATGTCTAAGTTTCTGGAGTTTGATTTTATATATATAATGTACTTTATAAGTTACACTAATATATCATTACATAATATGATTATAGTATATGACATAAGTAGTATTACTGTATTATATTTTTTTTGCGGTACTGGGATGGAACCCAGGGTCTGAAAAATGAAAGGCAAGCTCTCTACCACTGAACTACACCCCAAGTCCTCAAAACAATATTTATCTTGACTGATTTTATTTTGGCGTCCTGTAAATTTTTCTTTCTTGGGGATTATCTCACGCGCCCCAACCTAGTTCTTGACAGGGAATGAGGGAAGAAGGGACTGTATGAATGAATTAACGAACCAGCGGGGAGCGCAGACCCCGCCCACTGGTCCAGGCTCCGCCCCTGAATTTACTAGCCCTGTGGCCAGCCTTGGACCTCATATTCAAGACGCGCGTCGCGCGTGGTTCTCGCGCACTTCTGTACGTCACTTCCGGGGCGGTGGCGGGAGCGAGGCGCACTTCCGTACGCGGGGGGGAGCGGTGGCGGTGGCTGCGGCGGCGCAAGAGGCCGGGCCGGGCACCGAGCGTCCGACTGGCCGACGGACTCACGGGCGGGTCGCCGGGAGTCATGGAGCGCAGCCCCGGGGCCAGGGGACGCGGGCCAGGGCGGTGAGTTCGGGAACAGGGGCGGGCGGGGAGGTCTAGGTGCCGCCTGTGGCCGTTTGGGAAGTCAGACCGGGCCGCGCGGCCAGAGCAATGGACTGGATGTCCTCGAACCTCCCCACACTCCTGGGCCGATCGCGGGTCCTGGCTGAGGACCGCGGGCCAGCCACGGACTCCGGCCAAGTCTGTTCTCCGTCACCCAGCTCTCTGCGGGCAGTGAGCGCCCACCTTCCTGGGGGACGCGGCCTGGGTTCCAGGGAGTGTCTCTGTCGAGCCGCAGACTCTGTTCTTGTCCCCAGCCTGACACCCGTGCTGTAGCCCCTGGCACTCCGCGGCCATCCCACGGCTGCTTCTGCCCCTTGTCAAGGTCTTCTGGTCAGCTTGGACCCCCGATCCGGCTTCCGGGCCTCCACTCCAGCAGGTTCTCCAGGTGCAGGTTCTCACCTATGGGGTCCACCCAGGCTCAGAATTCCTGCATCCTCCTCATTTCCTCCAGAATGAAGTCCTAAGTCCTCAGCAGGGCTCACGGGAGTAGCCAGACCTGGCTTTGACTCCTTTTAGGACCCCTCTTCCTGCCACTGCTTGCTCTAGCCAGGGCAGCTATTACCTGTAGGTTTTAGCCCTTGCTCTTCTGCCTGTCCAATCCTCTGTCACCCGGCTACATTCTCTGCACTTTTCGACCTGCCCCTTTCTCCAGGTTTCCCCCCCTGACTGGCTGGATTATGCGCCACTGCAGCCTTTCATATGTAGGTTGTCTTAGTTTTGTAGTTGCCTGATTGCTTGTTGGGCCTCGGAACACCAGCGCTAACATGGGGTCTGGTTGTGCCCACTTATTTGCTTGTGTTCACAATGGTTGGATTCCTTGGTGCTGAGGAGTGAGTGAGTGAGACATCCAGGTGTGCACAGCCCAGTTTGATCCAATGATGATGTATGGAAAGTTCCAGGTGTCTGTGGCCCAAGAAGACACTGGGCCCCTTCCCTGTCAAAGCTTCAGACCCTGGAGGCTCTTGTCTTCCCCCTGCAGCTTCCCCTTTCCTCTTGCTGTTCAGTGGAAGGAAAGCTCGTGCTTTCTGGATCTACCTGTATGGAGGTTCTGGTTGAGGGGGGTAGTCTCGATAAAGGTGTAAATATGAATGCAGCCAGTGCTGTAGAGACAAACTTGGAATCATGAGAGTTTGGAAGGGGTTCTTGACCCAATATGGAGGACTCAGAGCTCTGAGAGTAAGATTAGTTGACCCAATATGGAGGACTCAGAGCTCTGAGAGTAAGATTAGAAGTGGAGATGGGATGGGCAGAGACAGACCAGTGGGGTTGGGGAGGGGCATTCTCAGCAGGGAAACTGAGGCCCTGAGGCAGGAGGATAACTAAGTACAGGATAAGTGAGATCCAAGAGGTCAACTGAGTCTGACTGTGGGAGGGATGTGATCCCCTGGGAATAGCGGGAGGCCATGGGGCACCCCAAAAGGGAGGTGTTATCAGGTTTGTGCTGAGGAAAGGTCAAGGCAGAATGGTCTGGAGTAGGGTGATGCTGGGTGGAGGAGACTCAAGGAAGGAGACTATTGTGCAGTCCAGAGAATGGCGATGGAGGTGGGGACCAGGTGGTGGTGATGGAAGGTGGAAGAGCCAGCAGGCCTGGGGATGGATTGGATTGGACCTGGAGGATGGAAGGAGATCTTGGGATGACACCTATGTTTCTAGCTTTGATAGTGTGGGCCCTTGCCCAGCCTTGTCCTTCTCCAGGTTGCCAGGGGCTCTTTCTTCTGCCTAGGCTCTCAACCAGGTCGTCCTCCCAGACTGTAGACCCCTCCAAGCCTCTGAGTCCCTTTGAGAGTATGTTGCAGCTGACATTTTTCAACCTTATCACTGTGGACATTTTGGGCTCAGTTACTTTCTGGGCACTGCAAGGTGCTCCACAGCATCTTTGGCCTCTAGCTTCATGCCAGCAGCACCCCAGTCATAACAACCACAAATGTCCCCAGACATTGCCTAGTGTCTTCTGGGAGCAGCGTCACCTCTATTTGAGAACCAGTATCATAGGCTTTTGTTTGAAAAGTGTTCACATGGAAAATTTGCATACCATCTCAGAGTAGGGGTTTCCTTGCTTCTGTTGTTGTATGTGCCTTGGCTTTCACAGTTCTCCTCCCTATGTGCCCCTGGATCTGACTGCCTGAGATACGACTCTTTCCTGCCCCTGGCCTCACATCTCAGGTCTACAGGGAGCAGGTGTGTTTCTTGGCCCCCAAGCTGTGTCCATGGGGCTCCAGCCACATTTTCAAGTGTGTGCTTCTGCCTCTTGCCCTAGTCCAGTGGTTTTCAAACTCTGTGACCCAGAAGACAGCATGTGCAGGTGTTCTACTGCTGAAATGAGCTGTGTATCCTGCCCTCATTCTAGTCTGGAAGGGAAAGTGTGATCAGTGGGTAGATCTTTCTGGAACTTTGTTTTCTTCATGTCTGTCCATTTGGCAGCTCTGCACATGATGGAAGTCACTTTAGCCACTCAGCGGTTGTCAGTTCAACACCTTTCATGGTGTCCTGTGGAAAGGAGGAACATCCAAGTTCCCACTCTGAGCTAGGCCCCTTGTTCTCCACTTCACTCCCCTCCTCTATTTACTCTCCTGTGAAGCAAGTATGTCCACATTTGCAGATGAGGAAATGGCCCAGAGAGGATTAGTGACTGGTCCAAGGTCATTGAGCCCTGAGGTTGCAGCCCCAGGCCCCCAGACCTCATCCAAGATCCTGCCTGAGCCAAGCACAGGGCAGAGCCATTGTTCCAGCTCATTGGGGCCTTCTGAGTCTGAGCTGTATCCTGCCTTTGTTTCCAGAGCCTTGTTTGTTGTTTCCTTCACTGGACTCATGTCTCTGCACACTGAAGCTGAGCACCAGCTCTCGAGAGGAGCCTGTATGCTCTTGGGTCTCTTCAGTCTGAGAGCTGTGCCTGCCTTTGTCACCTGGTGGTGGCCAATGAATCCTTGCACAGAGAGGGCCCAGGGTAGGGTCTGAGCAGCAGAGAGGAAGAGGCCTGGGGGTGACACTGTCTCTTTGAGCCCAGAGTGGGGACCATTTGCTGGCGAGGTTGGGGTAGAGCAGTGATCTGGTGGCCCAGCAAACCCTGAAGGCCACACAAACCAGGGAGGGTGGCAGAGAGCCCCTTCCTCTGCAGGGTTGATTGGGGCTGGGCTCTGGCTGTATAGTCCGGTGAGGAAGGGCAAGAGGATCAGGGATCCACAGTATTTGGGGACTTGCATCCCTACCTGCATGGGGCTGGTCCCATCTCAGGGTGGTACATGGCTTAATCCCCAGCCTCCTGGAAGGATATTACATCTCTGTGTTCTCCGCAGGGTTTCCCACTGCACGACATGGAGACCTGTGGCTGTAAGGCTCCCGGGGGCTCAGCTTGGACTACGATGGGGCTGGGTTGTAGCCTCCTAACGAGGCTCTTGTCTGGGGCAGTGACCTGGGAGGCTCCCTCCCCACTGCCCGTGTCTCAGAGTGCCCCCATACCTCCTCTGCATAGTGAGGCCAGACGTTGTTATTGGCGGGTGCCCTGGAGGAGGCCTAGCGTGGGGCCTGGTGCCCGCCATGAACGGCCTATCAGTGAGTGAACTCTGCTGCCTCTTCTGCTGCCCACCATGTCCTGGCCGCATTGCCGCCAAGCTCGCCTTCTTGCCTCCAGAGCCCACCTACTCACTGGTGCCTGAACCTGAGCCAGGGCCTGGTGGGGCTGGGGCTGCACCCTCAGGGTCCCTACGGACCTCTGCAGGCACCCCTGGGCGTTGGAAGATCCACCTGACAGAGCGTGCTGACTTCCAGTACAGCCAGCGTGAGCTGGACACCATCGAGGTCTTCTTGACCAAGAGCGCCCGAGGAAACCGCATCTCCTGCATGTATGTGCGCTGCGTGCCAGGTGCCAGGTGAGAGGCTGAGGGTGCAGGGGGTGGGCAGGAGCAGAGAGGTATTCTACCCAGGGCACGTGGCATAGTTGGTGGTGGCTGCCAGTGGGTCAGTGCAGAATGAAAGTGCACCTGTGTATGGCCATGATGCCCTGTTCTTCTGATTCATTTTGACCTTTCCATGTGTAGCCCTCTGGTGAGCCCCCTCAACATCTTGTCTTTTGTCACAGGGGTGACTCGTCTGATCACTCAGGGTGGGCAGGTCAGGTGACTGTAGTGGCTCAAGCCCTTGGTGGCTGTCTTGCTATCTGCTCTTGTGTTGCCCTCCCAGATCCCAGCCAGAGCAGAGGTGGGGCACTGGGCCCTTCGTTCAGGTGGGGATTTGAGTTCAAAGGGCAAGCTTTTACCTTCAGGTTGGCTGGTGGTGCTGGAGGAAGTAGGCCAGCCTAGCACTTGCCCTTGGCCTGACCTAGGGCAGGTCCTCCTCTGTTTGCAGGCCTCACAGGATGGCCACAGGTCTCCGGTGAACAGGATTGGCCCTACTCATTTGTTGGGGACAGGGATGAGGACCAGCTGTCACTCAGCAGTAAAGCAACCATTTCTTGTGAGGGCACAGATATCCCAGCCAGCCAGGCAACACAATTCCTTCTTTGGGGCTGTTCTGAGCAGTGTCAGGAGCTTGTGCCAACCCAGGACCTGTCCAGGTCACTCTAGGAGAGCTTCCATGCTAGAGGCAGCTGTCCAGGTGGTGGCACTGTGGCTCCCTGAGCTCACTGGGTAGGACCATCATAGTGAGAGGATCCACCACTCAGGGCTGCCTGGCCCAGGCAGCCTGTTCCCTAGCCATTGCTGCCTATCCCTCCCAACCCCAACCCCCACCCTGTTTCTCCTTGGAAGCTTCTGAGGTGGGGTTGGCCATCTTGCCTCATCTCCTTCTCGCTAGCTGTGCCTCCCTCTCACTGGCTGTGTGGCCTCTCAGGAGGGGATCAGATGAGATGATAGGTGCCACTGGCTGCCAGGGTGGACTATGCTTTTGCCTCTTGACCTGTCCTCCAGGTACACGGTGCTCTTCTCGCATGGCAACGCAGTGGACCTGGGCCAGATGAGTAGCTTCTACATCGGCCTAGGGACCCGCATCAGCTGCAATGTCTTCTCTTATGACTACTCTGGCTATGGTGTAAGCTCAGGCCGGCCCTCTGAGAAGAACCTCTACGCAGACATTGATGCTGCCTGGCAGGCCCTACGCACCAGGTGAGGCAGGACCTCTGAGGGATGGGGTCAGCTTGGAGTGTCCCCTAGGGAAATGACCAAGCTTCCTTGGAGAGAAGGAGCCTCAGTAGCCACACAGGACCAGAGGGTGCATACAGTATGTGCTTAGTGTGGAGGTGCATCTCTTGCAAGGATCCTTAGACTGGCAAGGGTTGGGGGCAGCTGTTTCGAGGTTCTTTCTGGGCAGAGGCTGAGGCTGTCCACAGGGAATTGAGTCTCATCCTCTTGATGTGTGGGCAGAGGATGCCAGGCCCAGGAAATATGTGAGAGGGCTGAGAGGCTGGTTGAGGCACTGAGGGCCACAGGGGCCCTGGTGTCTGGCTGGGAGGTGTACATCGCTACGAGTATGGCTTCACTCATCCTGGGCAGTGGGTGGTGGGGCTTGCAGCTGGGCCTGGAGGGTTCTGTCTGGCAGCTTAGTCCCTAGGCTAGTATGTGTGTGTGAGGGTGGGGGGGGTCAGTGGGCATGAGTCCAGCACTCACCTGAGGTCTAGGTTAGTCTCAGTTGTAGGCCTTTGGCCATGTTGTGTCTGCCCAGACCCCACCTTCCTGTTACCCAGGTCCTAGGCAGTCCCCCACACTGCCCTCATGCTGGTTCACTAGTGCACATACTCTGTCCCTTAACCAGTGTCTGCAGAATATGGTGGGGCCCCAGTGCTGCTATGGAATGACGGCAACCCAACTCTGGCCCTCCTGGAGATGGCACCTGCCTACTGCCTGCTCAGGGATGCCTGTCCTGGCCCTTCCCAGCCCTTGGCCCACCCTTGCTGGCAGGGCTTAGGTGCAGCACTGGAGAGTCAGTGGCCCTGGTTACCCTGGTGATGTGCCAGGCACTCCCAGTGCAGGTCTGGGAGCTGGTTCCCCTGGCACAACCCTGGCACTGGGGACCCATTTGAGTTCTTTCCTCTGTGGTACATACGTGCATGCTCTCAGCTTTCTCAGCCCCTCCTGTTCCCACTGCCTGGGGCCTAGCAGAATTACATCTTGCTGTTGAATATAGACTCTGAGGTCTGTCCATATGTTCTGCCTCCAGCACTGTCTTCCAGAGACCTATCCCTTCAGCTCCATAGCTGAAGGTGGGAGGTGGGAGACTAGGCAAAGCCCTGGCCAGAGGCCCTGGAAGCCTGGGGAGGAAGAGCAATGGCAGTTGGAATTCCTGCTGTTCAGCACAGTGGTGGCTACAGTGGCCAAGAAGCAGGCCAGAGAGGCTGAGGCAGAGCTGGTGGGTCTGGGTCAAGGGACCAGGACCGGGCCCGTGGGTGGATAAGGAAGTTGAGTCAAACAAGGTCCAGAAAAAACAGACCTGCCCAGCCTTTGCCTACCAGGAGAGGTGGCCATTAGAAATCAGGCTCAGTAGCAGTGGGAGGAGAGCTGCATGGGCAATGTGGTCATCTCCCTGTAGGTTGGGAATAAGCTCAAGAGGTGGTGCTGGGTCAGCCAAGCCAGGACAGGCTGACTAGTCAACCGCTGGGGGTAGGGAGGGGCCAAGCACCAAGATGGCATCTGGGGGTGGCAGAGGTTCTCAGAACCTGTGCACCATTATGCAGGGGAGGAGGTGGCATCCATGCTGTGGCCTTACTGTTGGTGTATACGCAGCCTGAAACTGGGCATGAGGGGGGACTCAGAGGTGCCTGAAATTGGGCATGAGGGACTGAGAGGTGCCTCAAACTGGGCTTGAAACATCCCAGACTTAGTTGCCTAAATTCTGTATGCCCTAAGGGACCAGGGAGGGTGCCACTAGGAAGATCTTTCTAATCAGGACAGCAGGAATAGGTGAGACCTGAAGCAGATTCAGGTGTGGAGAACAGGGGGAAGCAGGGTAGCAGAAGAGGCTGTAGGTGCCCTGTGCCCCAGATCCCTCACCAGATGCACTCCTACAACATCTACTGTGGTCCATATAGATGCAGTTGGAAGAGCCAGGGACCTGGGGCTGCCTAGGCAGCGCTGTGCCTGCACCCTGTGTATGTTGGGGGTGTGTGTGTGTAGCCCGCGTCTAAGCCTGTACGTGAGACTGCCTTGAGCCTGCTAATCTCACCCCCACCAGGTATGGCATCAGTCCGGATAGCATCATCCTGTATGGGCAGAGCATTGGCACAGTGCCCACGGTAGACCTGGCTTCGCGTTACGAGTGTGCTGCAGTGGTTCTGCACTCACCACTCACCTCGGGCATGCGTGTTGCCTTCCCTGATACCAAGAAGACCTACTGCTTTGATGCATTCCCCAAGTGAGTGCCAGGGTGCTGGGGGTGGGGGAGCCTGGGGATGGGTTCCAGGCCTGATCATCCCTTCCCTTCCCACCCACAGCATCGAGAAAGTGTCCAAGATCACATCCCCTGTGCTTATCATCCATGGCACGGAGGACGAGGTGATTGACTTCTCACATGGGCTGGCGCTGTACGAGCGTTGTCCCAAGGCCGTGGAACCGCTGTGGGTGGAGGGCGCTGGGCACAACGACATCGAGCTTTACAGCCAGTACCTGGAGCGCCTACGCCGCTTCATTTCCCAGGAGCTGCCCAGCCAGTGTGCCTAGCAGCGGTCAGCACACCCACTGCACCAGGATTTCAGCAATAAGCTGGCCGCCAGACTTGTCCCACTGTGGCCTGGGAGCTGCATGTGGCCTCCTGGGCGACCTGGGTCCCCCAGGCAGCGAGCAGGTGGCCAGGACCCCGCCCCGGCCCAGGGGCCATGGACCAATGTACAGGCGCAGAGCTACATGCTCCTCGTTTTGGAAGCAAAAAGGCAAGAAAACAAAAATTAAAGATTTAAGATTTCAGGGTTTCTCCCCTCTTTCACAGTTTTCGGGCTCTCAAGTTCTTTTCCTGGTCTTGGCCAGCAGAATTCCTGACTTCAGTATGCACCTCTTAGGGGTTATATACATGCAGATACAGACCTCTCATCCCTCTTGAGAGGGGTGGGGCTGTCTTCCCTTCCTTGCTTGCTTGCTCACTTACCTGGGGTGGGAGAATGGGGGTAGCTGGCTAACTACAGGGCAGCCCTGGGCGGGGAGCCTCCGTTAAGTCAGGTCCCGGACCTGATCCCCTCTTACCTTCCTACCAGTTCTCTGGCCCCCTCTATACACAAGGCAGTAAGGGGCCATCCTGTACCGAGATGCTAGGCTTGATGGACTCCAGAACTCTGACTAGACCACCTCCTCAGGGAAAGGGAGCCACCTTGGGTCTGGGATGGTAGAGAGTGCCCCGGCTAAGATCCAGTTCTCTCCCACTTGCCCGGCTCCACAGTGTACCCTTGTGGGTAGGTCACGATCTGGTCTTCAAGACCCTCCCCAGTCTCTACAGGAATCTCTGATCTCTAGGACAGAAGACCTAAAGCGAGGAAGGGTCGGACAGGGAATCAGCTACTGTCTGAACGACCACGGAATGGCCTAGCCAACACCCTAACCTCCGCCTAGTCCTAGTCAGCAGCCCCTTTATGAATGGGAAGTACTGGGCTGGCGGAATGGCTTAGGTGGTAAAAGCACCTGCTTAGCAAGTGAGAGGCCCTGAATTCAAACCCCAGTATCCCCCCTAGAAACCGAATGGGAAGCACTACAGCCAAGGCAGGAAAGCGCGGGTGTTACGTCACGTGCGAGACCGAGGCGAGAGTGAGGAAGGAAGCGGAAGTGACGTCGCGAGCGCCCGGAAGTGGAGGTGGCGGCGGCGGCAGTAGCACCGCGGAATAGGCGGCCTATGTTAAGTAGTGGCGATTTGGTCTCCGTTGAATCCTTAAGCTCCAGTGCCTGTCCCCGGCCACCGGAACGTTTGTCCTGCGTTCCAGCGTGTATAACGAAGGTGCGCCAATCCAAAGGGTGTTGGAGCCCAGCCTCCGAGCTGCTAATTCAGAGTCAACTTTGTAGGAGCGCTTGGAAGGAAATTGCACCGAGTTCCTGGCTCCGTTTCTCTTCAGGCTTTGCACAGGTTGACGTGCCCTCATTGCGTCCGGATCAGTGCTGTGCGCCGGAGTTTTCTGACGCGTCTTCTTTCCCGTCGCCGGCTACCGTGTTGCCTGACAGCTCCTCCCCATTCTAACCCACTGTTCCCACTGACCCCTGGGTGTTACTCTTGTCCCAGAGCATTGTTGGTCTTGACACCATCAGAACCTAAGCTCCCCAAGAGCTGGGAATCCGTGGTGTTCGGGTGCAACGAGGTCAGAGCAGCCGCTTACAATGGAGCAAAAACGTTTTCAGGTACACGGCTTTAAAAAATGCAGGGAGCTGGGCCCTGGTGGTTTATGCCTGTAATCCTAGCTACTTAAAAGGCTAAGGTCGGGAGGATCGTGGTTCGAGGCCAGCCCAGGCAAGTATTTTGCGAGACCTTGTCTCCAAAATAACCAGAACAAAATAAGCTGGAGGTTCGGCTCTAGTGGTAGAGCGCCTGCTTTGCGGTCATGAAGCCCTGAGTTCAAACCTCAGTCCCACCAAAAGAAATAAGAAAATGCAGAGCCTGAGAGAATGTTTGATGAAAACTTAACCAACCCCCCCCCCCCCCGCCCCGTACTCCTTTGGGGAGGATAAACCAGTTTCATCTGTGCCGACAAAGAAAGGCCATGCAGGTTCATCTACTTGTGTTTCTACAAAAGGCCGGTCATTTTGCTGGAGGCTCTTTTAGAAAAGCTTGCAGTGTTCTGCGTATTTGGGACACAGATTGGAATCATTTCATGTTAAAGGCTGCACAGGATTTTAACGCTAACACATTTGCCCTCCTTCCTATTGGTAGAAATGTAGGTTCTTTGCAGTCTTTTAAAATAAGAAGCAATGCTAGACTGACTGTTGTTTTTCCTTTTTCTTATTTTTATTTATGTATTTGTGGTGCTGGAGGTAGGATCCAGGGCCTCAAGCATGCCCAGCACTTGCTGTACCACTGAGCCCCACCCCCAGCCCAAGGCTACTTATTCTTGTTTTATCCTAGTAGGGATATTTCTGTAGGCAAAATTCCTTAGTGCAGAAGTGTTCAGTCAAAGGGCTTCCTATGGCTCTCTGTTTGGGAACCATGTTGTATCAATTCACTGCCTCCAACAGTGAGAGCTAGTGTCCGCCATTGCCAACACTTGACTTCACAGATAGACTTAATAGGAATAAAAGTAGTATTTCCTGTAGCTCTATTTGAGTTTCCTGTAAATATAGTCAACTTTTTATTTTACTTATTTATTTAGTGACAATGGGGTTTGAACTCAAGTCCTCAAGCTTGCTAGATAGGTTCTCTTAACCACTGGAGCCACTCCGCCAGCCCCTATAATCAACTTTTTGAATGCTTCTGTCAGATTTAGTTTGTGTTAATTATTTCGTCCACTAATAAGAAATCATTTTGAAATTGGAAAAAATCATACTGTAAACATGTTCTTTCCCCAGTTTTCTGTTGAATTGTTGGTTTTTATAATTTAGTGGGAGCACTTTACATTTTAAGGAAATTAACCTTTTGTCAGTTAAATGTATCATCCCCCACTCTTTCATTTGTCTTTGACTTTGAGGTCTTTTTTTAACCCAGGCATTTAAAGTCATTATTAACTCATACTTAGGGCTTTTGTGTTTTGTGTCATGCTCAGAAATACCTTCAAGATTATAAAACACTTACTTTCTATATCCCTAAATTTTTTGTCTTAATTTAAGAAAGTAGTACTGGTAAAGAGCAAAGTTTTAGTTTTTTTGTTTTGCTTTGCTTGTTTTTACCCAAATCATTTGCCCCCAAAAAGTTATTCTTTCTCCCACTTAAGTACTATCTTTATTGCATGCCAGATCAAATCTCTTTCTAGACTGTTAACCCAGGTTGCAGGAACCCCCTTGCCCACCTACTTAATGTCCAGAGGCCCAATCTCCCCTCACTGTTGTTACATTATTACTGGTTTTTTGTGGTATTGAGGTTTGAATTCAGGGCTTCATGCTTCCTAGGCAGGTGTTCTACCATTTGAGCCACTCTGCCCGCCTGTTTTTTTTGTTTTTGTTTTTGTTTTTTTTTTTTTTGGTGTTGGATATTTTTGAGATAGGGTCTTGCTTTTTTTTTTTTTTTTTTGCCCCGGCTGGCCTCAAACCTAAATGCTCATCTCTTGTCTCCTCAGTAGCTAGGATTACAGTGAGAGGCACCAGCACCTGGCTGGTGTTTTTTTGAGATAGGGTCTTGCTATGTATCCCAGGCTGACCTCAAACTTTCAGTCCTCCTGCCTTCACCTCTCCAGTGCTGGAATTATATGTGTGCATTGCAACACCCATCTTCCCCTTATTGTTCTTGGGCACATTTCTTTTTTCTGGTTCCCCTACCTTAACTTTTTTTTTTTTTTTTGAAAACATAGAGATTGCTTAGATTTATAAATTGTAGCCTAGGTGCTGGTGGCTCACATATGTAATCCTAGCTACTTGGGAGGCAGAAATCAGGAGGAGGTTTGAAGCTAGCATGGGCAAATAGTTCTCAAGACCTTATCTCTAAAAAAATCCAACACAAAAGCAGAGGTATGGAGTGACTCAAATGGTACAGCACCTGCCTAGCAAACATGAGTCCCTGAGTTCAAACCCCAGTACCACCAAAAAAATAAAGTTGTGATAAAACTCAAATAGTTGATGACTTGGATATAATCCCTGTAATGCTTGTTCCACTAGACACTGTGAAACAGAGGAGCCTCTCTGACTCCTCACTGGCTGTGGCCATTCACTGTGCATCATGCCCTTCTTTTCCACCTGTGGTATAAACTAAGAGCCTTCCTTCTGTAGTGCCCACAGCATGTGCAGCACAGGTGCACAACCTTCCCTGCTGTTTCTCTCTGCCCATCTCGAACACTGCACAGAGTAAGGACAGGCTCTGGTAACCACAGGCTGTACCTGCCTGTCTGCAGTATCCCACCCCCTGGGTCAATGGTGTGTTCCAGAAAGCCCCTTCCTTCACACTTGCATAGCCAGGCTGCCTGCCTACCTGCCTGCCTGCCTGCCTGCCATGGAGAAGGGTCAACTTCCAGTTCTCCATTTTGTATAGTTCCAGACCTGGTTCTTTTCGGCCTTTGGCTGAAGTGTTTTGTGGCAGTCTGGGCCTTGGCCAGGGCCCTGTGGCTGTGGCCTTGCCAGCTTCTCCCATAGGGTCCTGAGTGTCCCTGGCTGGCATTCCACATGCATCCATCACCTGGGGGCCACTTCATTCCTTGTCCCCTCACTCCAGTGTCTCCAGATCACTGCATCCTCTCTTGAACCCAGCCCCAATGGGGCTGGCTTCTCTAGTCTCTGTGAGATGCAGTAGGGCCCAGCAGAGATTCAGGAAGAGGATGGGGACATGGCTGCTCCAGGTTCTAACCATACTCCCCCACAGTGCCTTCTCACCCAAGATGGGACCTCTGGGGCAGTGCCACCTCTTCCATCCCCAGGCCCTCTGCTTGGGGTGATAAGCATCTGGCTGAAGGTGTTTGTGCTCCCAGGGAGGTGCTGGTCATCTGTGCATCTGGACCAGCTGGAGGCCAGGGCTCAGGACAGTCCATTGACTGAATCAGCCAGGTCCACCTCATCTCTGGTCCACCTCCTTCCTGTTTTGGATGCTGCCTCAGCCAAATTGATCTTCACAGCAACTCTAGGCTTCTGGGGTCACTGTCCCTATTGCTTGCAAGAAAGATGCTCATAGACCCTGGCCGGGCTCTGCAGTACTCTGTCACCCTGCCATGGCAGCAGAGATTGTTGAAAGCAAAACTGTGACAGTCTACAAGCTCTGTTGCACCTGACTACAGACCATTTTGCTCTCCTCAGCAACCCTCTTGGCAAATGCAAACTGGAGCCTGATGAGTCTAAGGGTTGGGGGGGGTGTCAAAGGTAAGACCCTGCCAGTGGCTTGGGGAGTAGCCCAGCAGGTGTGCTGTGAAGTTAAGTGCTCTTAGCAGGGTGTCCTGAAGAATCTCACTATCCCACAGGGCAAGGTGAAGTCTCTGCCTACTTGATCATAGTAGAGTGGAAAAGACCAGGGGGAGAAGAGAGGCCATGGGCCTGCCAGAGGTGGTCCAAAGGCATGATCCCTATATAAAATCCTTTTGGTGACTGACTGGCAGCCAGGATGGAGCCTCTGAGCTGCTCCTCTCCAGGGGTCCTGGATCTGCAGTCAGCATGGGGAGCTGGGGCATTAGGCCTATCAAGGAGGTGCTGGCCCCTCCTCCCTCCCTGGGAGCTCCTAGCTTGGGGGTGTGAGCCCCGAAGGGCCCCCAGAAAGACTCCTAGGCTAGTGAGCTATAGTGTCATCTTGTTGCATTCTTGGGCTGGGAGCACAATCCCCAAAGGGAGGAGGACAGCCACTTGCCTACCACTTCCCCAGGGTGACTAAGCCGTGTCCTCTGGCCCACCGTGATCTCTCAGCTGCTCATCATCCTGTGCGTGTGCAGTGTCCAGACCAGGATGAATAATTTAGCCAGGCTAATGTAGAAATACATGTAGCTGGGTCATGGGGGTAGGTTAGCAGTAATATAATACAAAATGTGTCTCAGTGTAAATGTGCTACCACCGAGGCAGACAGAATATCCACTGAAAGGTCAAGTGTTCAAAGGTAGGACCAATAGCTTGAGTGCTCGCTGCCTGGAGTGCCCTCTGAGCAGCTGCTCCATCTCCTCCCACTGCCTGCTTCTGTTCTGCAGCACCAGGTCATAGTGGCTAGTGCATGAACCGCCCATGGAGACAGGTGAAAATAGTGAATGAAATGCTTGGTGTGGACATGTGATCTGGGGATCTGTTTCCCTATGTGCTCTGAAGCCAGAGTCTGTCCATCCAGATGGGCTGTTCTGTCCAACAGTTACATAGTTACCATCCCTTAGTAACTGACAACCTAAGTTTGTCCTTTTTTTGTTCCATTTCACTGCAGCAGTCCACAGCCTCAGGTGGGCTTCCTTTGTAGGAGGGTCTAAGGGCACCATATAGTTAACACTTTGATAAGCTGGACTGAAACAAGGAAAAAACTTGTCAAGTCTCATGTGTGCTACGGACTTGTGTTGCTGATGTAACTCGGTTATTAAATGAACTCTCCACACGCTCACTTTTTATGCTTGTTTGAATTTTTTTAACCGCATAAATTGAGATTTACAGAGAAGCTGTGTACAGGTAGGACGGAGTCCCAGGGCCCTTCACCAGCCTGCCCTGGTAGAAAGCAGCCTACTGGGCTGTGAACCCCACCTTCTGGTGATTCCAGTTTGGTAGGTTTCCCCTGGACAGCCACAGCAATGTCCTTTACTGTCCCAGGTCCCCATCCAGGATCCCACACAACACGTGGTCCTCATGACTGCTCAAGTATGTTAAAATCTGACTTTTTGAAGCTTCAGAGACTGTCCTGGTCTCTGTTGACCTTGATCATCTTGCTGGACAGCCAGGCATTTTTTTTTTTTGGTTGGGTCTTTTTTTTTTTTTTTTTTTTTTGCAGTACTGGGGTTTGAACTTAGGGCTTTATGCTTGCTAGGCAGGCTTTACCACTTGAGCCACTTCACCAGCACAAGCCAGGCATTTTTAATGCTCCCCCTAACATGAGTTTTTTGCTCATGATTAGACTAAGGTAATGGGTCTGTGAAAGAACACCCAGACACCACGCGCTCTTCTCATGTTGGGTACCTAAGACCCCCTCCTGCCATGCCACACTCATTGTTGACCTTTACCACCTGATGGAGGTGGGGTACTCAGGAGCCAGTTTGGGGCACCTTTCCCCTAGGTGCATGGACTGCAGGGTACTTGTGGGCATACCCCAGTTTATGTAACCTCTGCCCTCACCTGTACCCCAGGAGATCACTCTAGATCCTCAGGGGGATGGCCCTGACAGTGACCCCCTAGGGACACCTGGTTGCTCCCTGTCCCTTGCAGAACTCTGCTCTGTGGGCCCTCTGGCTGTCAAGACTGTCCCATGAGGCTGGCAAGGGCTGTCCATGAACCCCATGAATACTGTCAAGGAAAGGTAGAGGTGACCCTCACTTACTGATGGATAAGTTGCTGAGGCTCATGGCCATATGCCATTCTGAGCCTGAGTGCAAGCTTGGTATTTTCTAAACACCCTCAGCACTGAACTGTGAGCACAGAACCCTCAAGTAAGTGGATCTGAGTACAGGCAAGCTGCTACTGGTACTCCAGCCTTGATTTCTCCATCTGTAAGATGGAATGGCAGGGTCACAACAGGGACAGCAAACAAACACAGGCTCCAGGGTTATACCTGTCCAGTGTGCTGCTGGAGCTTGGGGCATGAACAGAACACCACATGAGGGCTGCTGCCTGTGGAGTGGTCAAGCTACAGGTAACACCACACCACCGACTTAAATCCTGATGAGGACTGGAAGTGCCAGGCACCTGAGGCCTACAGCACGTCTTACTGGGGCACATTGGGTGACACTGCCTTGTATGGGTCATTCCTTTTGCCTGTTCTGGGGCATCTCCACTTTTCTCTGTGGCTTCCCCCCCCACCCCCGCCCTCGACCTGCCTTCAAAGACTGGGAGCCCCTCCTGGAGTACATGGACCTGGGGAGCACTGAAATTCCTCTTGGTAGCCCAGGTGGTCCAACTGCCGACCTTCAAAGACAGGAGGAGACCCAGCCAGGGCAGGAATGATGCCCACCAACACCCATTGAGGGCCACATGGTCCCTAGCTTTTGGAGCCCAAATCTGAGAGAGATCTGTAGAAAGGAGCCTAAAGCCTCCGGTGCAGGGCGAACTTCCGTCTCCTCCCCTCTTCTGTTCACTAGGCATTGCTGGGGTCCCCAGAGCCTCCACCTAAGAGAAACAAGGTGGCACCACAAAGTGTGGTGGGGCCTAGAGAACGGGAACTCAGAAGACAGTGGCCAGGCTAGGACACAGGAGCCGAGCTGGGCCAAATCATCTAGCTAGGGATATACAGTGGGGGAAAATGGACACACAAAACCAGGGTGGTGCCAAGGCAGCTGTTCACCCTTTGCTTCAGGCGGCTGAGGGTCTGAGCGCCCCGCCTTCTGGAGGCAGTGCCGGCCACTACACTGTCTCCACCGCCCGGCGGGAGCTAGGAAGGGGCGGGAACCACTTCCGCGCGCCCGCCGCCTTGGGCCTGCAGGTTTGGGGGATCCCGGCCAAGTGTGTTCCCGGCGTTCTCGCCGTTATTTCACAGCTCGAAAGCCCCATCAGCTAGTCTTAGATTTCCTGTCCCAGGCCTAAGAGTGCTAGCCTGGAACCGGGAAGCAAGGCAGGCAGGGATTCTCTGGCTTGTCGAAGTGCCCCGAGCCGGGTCCTTCCTTTGCGGCCTTGCTCGCTTCTTCTATCTAGCCCTGCCATCCCCAGACCCGTGAGCCACGGACGAGTAACTCCGGAACCGGGCGCGGAAAGGGAAACGCAAGCAAGGTGGCTGGGAGGGGAAGGACTCCCCAACATCACGGGTTCCACTGCGGTTCTTAGGCCGGGAAGGCATACGAGGCGTCGGGAACTGAGAAGACGACCGCACAGAAGTGGCCGGTCAAAGCAAGGCCCAAAGCAGAAAGGGGAGGAAGGGTAGCGCACGTGGCCTGGGGGCGGGGCTGGCCGCTTCCGCACCCCCACCCCGGCCACGTGCGGATTTCAGCCCTCCCCCCCATCAAAAACGGGGGCGCGCCCGGGGCTAAGGAGGAAGCGTCCGGGTAGGGGGCGGGCTCTCGCCAGCGGCGCGCCCCGGCGTTGGGTGGGCGCGCCTGCGAGGAGGGGCGCGCGCCGGGAGAAGGCGTGGTGCGCCCTGGGAGGAGGAGCGTCCTAGGTAGGGGCGGGAAGCGCTCGGTGAAGAGGGGCGTTCCGGAGAGCAGGCGGGACTTGCCATCCTTGCGCCGCAGGCGTGGGGAGGGGGTGCGCGCTAGGACAAGGTGGGACTCCCCGGGCTCCCGTCCTAACGTATAGGGCGCATTCAATCGCAGGAGTGGGCGCGCCTGGGGGCGGGCTCTTTGGGTTCCAGCCCCGCCTTCGGCGGTCGCGCGCGGCTCCCAGGGTGGTGGAGGGCGCGCCGGGAGGGGGGCGTGGCCGCGGCGCCCCGAGGGGGCGTCCTTCGGGAGGGGCGGGCCTCGGCCACCCCCGCGGGCTCCGGTGCGTCAGGGCGCGTCAGGCGGGGCGGGGCGGGCCGAGCGCGGGCGGCGGCGGCGGCGGCGGCGCGCGCCCAGCCTCCTCCTCCTCCGCCTCCCGCACTCGAGCAGTCGCTGCCGGCCGGACGGGTGCCACTCCCGCCACCTCCGCTCCGCCCGCCCAGTCCAAGCCGCGCGTCCTTGCCCGGCATGTCGGCAGCCGTGGCGTGCGTGGATTACTTCGCTGCCGACGTGCTCATGGCCATCTCCTCGGGCGCCGTGGTGCATCGCGGGCGGCCCAGCCCCGAGGGCGCGGGCCCCAACGCCGGCCTGGATGTGCGTGCGGCGCGCCGTGAGGCCGCCCCGCCCGGGACCCTAGGGGCGCCGCCGCCACCGCCGCCGCCACCCGCTGCCCCCGGTCCGGGCCCTGGGGGCGCCGCTGCGCCCCACCTGCTGGCCGCCAGCATCCTGGCCGACCTGCGTGGCGGGCCTGTAGCCGTCCCGGGGGGCGTCTCGCCTGCCTCCTCTTCCTCGGCCGCCTCGTCTCCGTCCTCGGGCCGCGCCCCCGGCGCCGCGCCCGCTGCCGCCGCCAAGAGCCACCGCTGTCCCTTCCCAGGCTGCGCAAAAGCCTACTACAAGTCTTCGCACCTAAAGTCGCACCTGCGGACGCACACAGGTGAGCCCCGCAGTGACCCTGAACGGGGCTGGGACCATCTCCTGAGCCCCCTCCCCCGCTAGGACCCCGAAACTGCGTGGCGCGTGGGAGGCGGGGAGGGGGGCGCGTCCGGGCCGCCGCCGCCGCCGCCGCGCCGGCCGGGAGGGCGGGGCCTCGGTGGGTGGGGCGCGTTCGGGGGGCGTGGCGGCCACGCGGTCGGGCAGCGCGCGGAGGGCGGCTGAGGCGACAGGGGTCTGGGCCCAGCCTGGCGCTGTGGGATCAGCGCTCGCGATCGCTCTCCCAGCACACCACCCCCTGGACCTCGCTTTTGCTTGCTAGTCTGATTGGTGGGCATGGTGGTCTTAGTATTCAGTTCTGAGGTTCTTCTCGGACCTGTTCCTCCCCCAGCCTCAGTTTCTTTATCTGAAGAGGGAGAAAGATCCGCGCGAAATCGTCAAGGAGGGAGGTGAGGCACCCGGTCAGGATGGGGTGGGGGTGCTCGGCACGTTTCTTTCCGTTCCGTGTATTTTAACGAAGTGGAGGGTGCGGCCGGGTCTTGAGTGGAGTTTTGGAGAGTGGGTTCCCAACAAGTTTTACCAGCGTGTTTGAGGATCTATATACCTGGTGAGGGGTTCACGAAAGGTGCGCAAGGTATAAGTAGGGAGCGATCCAGCCACACCAATGTCCTTTCTAATCCAGGGGCTAAGGGAACCCCAAGCGAGGTGTGCACTGGTTATGGTTTCATTCTGACAGCTCCTCTGCTCTTGTTTGTCAGTTTACTCTGCTTCTCCCCATGGGTTCCTCCCTCTAGGCTTGAAGTTTGGAATGGGAAAATGTGAGCCTTGTGCCCACCTTGGGATCCCAGCATTATCGTCCCTGTGTGGTAATGAGAAACTGGGGCCCCAGGGGTAAAGTCGGGGTGTTCAGAGCTCGGTGCAGATGACTTGAGGCTGCACCGGCGTGGGTCCGGATATTGGAGAATTCACACCTAACCGAGAAACGTAGGAAAGTAGGGATGGCCATCTGGGCTCAGGCTTTGCGGCTGCGCTGAATGGGGGATCCTGGTTCTGCCATCGTCTAGCAGGTGATTTACGTGCGTCGGGCCTAGTTTCTTATTTTACAAATGATACAAGACTGCCTCTAAGGGTCTTTGTGTGGATTACTCTGAGCCATGGGGGTTACACTGGAAGAGAGTGTTGGGAAGTGGAGATGGTTGCCCGCAACCCCAGGCAGACTGCAGGGCCTCCACCCCCAGGTGGAAGGTAGAAGGCACCATCCTTGGGGTGTGAGGAGCCACACTTAGATTCCAGAAGTTGGAGTGCAGGAGAGCAGCGGCGTGATGGACATAAAGAGTATGTTTTCTGTTTTTCCCACCAGCCTTTGCCCTCCTCCCTTGGAGTCTGGAGGCTCTGCCATCTTAGACACCAAGCTGGACATGGTTGGGTTGGGGGGTCTTCATTTCATACCAGGAGGCCCCACCCTCTGCTGGGAGATTTCTGGGAGTTATACGCAAAGCTCTGCAGGAGAGATGTTTGGGGTGACTGGTTGGTGGGCTGGGGTCCAGGAGTGCCCTGGCTTGTTGGGCTGGGGTCCAGGAATGCCCAGGGTGCGTTTGCCAGTTGGAACAGCAAGCAGGTGAAATGCAATCCTGTTGAGAGAAGGGACCCCAACTATCTCATTCACTTCTCCCCCGCTTGCCTACCCAGAGAATTACTGTTTTGCTGATGGTCAGAGCACCCTTTCTATGCCTGGTGTACTGGTTTGGTTTCTTCCCAACTCTGGCTGACTTCTTGGTTTGGGTAAGGGGGAGGCATACCACTAGGGATAGGGATGCTTCCATAGCATCTTAGGTGATGGCTACAGCTGCCCCTAAACCAATGGGGAAGAAAGGGATCCTGACTGCACCCTGAGATGTCAGCAGCATCATCCCTGTGTGATGTGAAACCGAAGCCCCGTGGGTGAAGTCATGGTGTCTAGGGTTGGGTGTAGGTGATCTGAGGCAGTATCTTGTGCAGTGGGGGAGAACCGGGTACCATCCCTTCATGGATCCTTTATCCCTGTCCTCACCCGATGGAAGGCTATGTATGGCATCCTGTGCCAAAGCCCCTTTAAAATAATAACTGCTTGGGGACTGGGAGAGAGTCTTGGACCCTGGCACCTTTGATTTCATTTCTGGAGGGTTTGGGGACACTTACGTGCTAGATGACTCCTATTCACGGTTCCCCAGGACCACCTTGTGATTAAAGAGTCTCTTTCAATGGAAGGGGCTTTGGTTTGGTTTCTCTAGCCCTCAGGGAAGGGAAGGGTGGCTGGCAGGAAGGGGGTCAGAAAGGCCATGCTTATCCAGTGGTTCCAAGACCAGCTGGATTCACCTTGAATGCAGATCCTGAAACAGCTACCTGTAGAGCCATCCCCTAAGACCACTGATAGGGAGATAGTTCTGTCTGCACCCACTCCTGCCTGGGGACTTTCTCCTCTGTGTTAAGGGAATTGCAGTTGGGCTCAGCTCCCTTGCACAAATGAGCAAAGCCAGGAGCCAGAGCAGGAGACCAGATGATATGCAGCCTTGTACCTGGTTATCTCTGCCCTCACTGGGTTTGTAGTGAAGACGCCAGGAGGGGCCATAAGATTTTTTTTTTTTTTTCCAGAAGAGGGTAGAGCCTGGCCTACAGCCTCTAGGCCTGCAGAGTGCCCCTGTGTGGGGCGGGGAAGGACTTCGGAGGCTGTGGGAGATGTTGACGCCGTTGCCCTGGATACCAGGAGAGAGCCAGCGATGGGGCGGGGGCGGGAGGAGAGGCTGGCTGTCGACTCTGCTCTCCCAACCTCCTCCATCCGTGTTAGGCTTCTCCAGGGCTCCCAGTGCCCAGCGCAGTCAGCCATGTGCTCTTGGGTGTCTGGGACACCCTCTCCAGAAATGGAGCTCAGACCTGGAAAGGGTCTGCTGATCCAGGGTCTCTCCCTTTGGTACTGAGACTGACCCTTTGGGGCCAGGTTATTCACTGGGGTGATGTGTCCTGAGCACTGCAGGGTGAGTAGCATTGCTGGCTTCCACCCATTCCATACCAATAGCTCCTCCAGTCATAATAGCCACACTGTCCTGGGACATCGCCCAATACCCCCTGGTGGGCCTCAGGATCACCCCCAGTTGCATTGTTCCTAAATATCCAGTTTACTTAAATAGGAAAAACATTAATGTGTGCCTGCTGGGTGCCAGGACTATGCAGGGTCCTGTGGGGATGTAACCAGCTCTTGCCCCCAGGACTCTTCAATCAGGGAAGGAAGGGTGGGCAATGGCAGCATTGCTGGTGGTGGTGGAGGATGAGGGTTCCTGGAGGAAGAGGTCTCAGCTGGCTAAGGCCAGCCGGATTGGGCGGGGCAGGGAATGGTGTGTCCCTGAAGAGGGAACAGCAGGCTAGCTCTGGGGTGCTGGTTTTGAGGAGGGGAGGGGCAGAGCAGGTAAGGTGAAGGGCTGAGTTTAATCCCAAAAGCAAAGGGCGGGGTGGGGGAGGGAGGGCAGGCGGCTGGGGAAGCTAGTTTGACATTGCAGAGGAAAATCCGTTTATGGAGAAGGGATTAGGATGGGAGCATGGTCTGGGAGGAGGAAAGTGAGCCAATCTACTGGCTGGGTTGGCAGGGGGGAGTTTGGAGTTAAGGGTGCAGAGAAGACTAGTTTTCAGATTGAGCAGCCCAAGGATTTGGCAGGGTGGTGGAGAGGAGACAGGAGCGGGCAGATGGAAACTGAGGTGTGAAAAGTTGGATCTCTGTTGTAGCAGGCAGTGTCAGGCCCAGTGGGGTGCCCAGGGACTGCTCCTCCCATCCAGCCCCCTCCCCAGGGACAGCAGCTAGGACTAGCTGCAAGCTCCACAGCTAGTGGAAAGGGCTAATCACTCAACATTGCCAGGTGATAACTAGCTCCCACCCAGGCTCTCTGATAAAAATGGCCCAGATGGGCTGGGAGTTGGTAAATGATACCAGCTGAGGAGCTGGCCTCCCAGGGGAGGGCGGGCTGGGTGGGCCGCTGGGCTAGGGCTGTTTGTAGAACATCCATACTCCTGGGGAGCCTCATGGGATGTGTCCTTCCAAGAGCCCCTGAGAAGTGCCAGACTGGGTGGGGAGTGGCTGTCTGGCCCTCCAAGAGGGAGGAGGGACACTGGGCTTTTGTGGCCTTGCTGCCCCTTAAATGGGGATGGAACTGCTCCCACATGGGGGTTGTGCAGGGGCAGAGCACACCCCTGCACCTTGAGCAGGTGTTACCTGCCATTGCCAGAGTCCAATCCTCTAGGCCTGTGGATCCTTTGCACCGGTATGGATTAATCACCTGCTGCATGCTAACATGCTGCTTGGGAACTCAGTGCCTTTCCCCTGCTCACAGCTTGGTGTAGGGGCTGCCAACGAAGTGGGAGAGGGAGATCACTGAGGGGTGATGCTGAGCAGATAAGGCATGGAGAGCAGCTCTGGGAAGCAGCTCAGAGCTGCTGGGCTACTGCACTAGTCTAGGCTCAGGCTAGGGGTGGAAGCCACAAGGAGCAGGAAGCAGGGTCTGAATTTACTCTGAAGGTGATGGGATTGGCAGGCAGGTGGCATGTGGAAGGTGAGAGATTGAGACCACCCAGAAATGTGCCTGCCTACAGTTTGGTGGGAACAGTGAAATATGATTGTAAAAGTAAGTCCTAAGGAAGTGTGGGAACCCAGGGTTTGTAGGTCAAGGTGGGCTGGGTGTGAGGGTGTCCAAGGACCAGTTGATATGTGAGACCACAGTGGAGGCAAGTGATACGCTCTAAGCTGGCCAAGTGGGACCTCACTATCAATTCTGCAACCTTTCTAGGTGTGGGACTTGCTTAGGGGCCACCTTCAGGAAGCCCTTTTCCCTCCCTAGGCATGTGTGGGACTCTTCTCCACACATCTGTCAGCTGCTGGGAGGTTTCTTATCCAGACCCCTCCCCAATCCAAACCTCTTAGCCTCAGGACGTCAGACACAGGACCTCTGTCCCCTGGGGTACCACCTCCTGGGACTATCTGCAGACCGTTCAGGTGCCAGAGCAGGTTTGCAGGACATCGCAGCCTCCATGTTTCTGAGCCTACATGGCACCTAGGTGGCCTGTATGGCCTCTGCTCACCCGCCCCGCCTGAATCAGAGGGTCAAGTTCACCTCACCACCGCCCACACCTGCCTTCCTGCTTCATCCTTACCCACTGTATCCTCCTCCCTGCTGCCTGCCCTCCAGGCAGGTAACCTGGAGCAGCCAGGTGGCTGCAATTGAGGGTCCTTGGTGGGCCTGCTCTCAGCCTCCCCTATCTGTGTCCCCAAAGTTAACTAAGGTCCCCTCACTGTAAATGGATTAAGATTGGCGGAGAGGGCCAAACATTTCGCAGTCGTGCGCCCAACGTTGTGGGGGCGGGAAGCACACCCCGTTACTGCCACCCACGTGTGCACGTGCGCACCTCAGCCGCCAAGCGTGGAGCGGGGGCTGGCAGGCGCCCAGGCCAGCGACCCTGGCCCGGCAGGAGGAAGAACACGTGAGCGAGGCCGGCTGGGACTGCGGATGTCCCCGCCGCCGTTAAGCTACGTGCGGCAGCTGTGTTCCCGGCGGCTGCGCGCGTCCTGCCTGGCGGGCGGGCTGGCGCAGACACCGCTGTCTTCAGGAACCTGTTCTTTGCAAAGTGGAGCTGGTGGAGTGGGAGGCAGGGACCGGGGAGCTGGCGGAGTGGGAGGCGGCTCGAAAGGGGAAGTGAGCTAACTGCTGGGAGAACGGCAATGAGATGTTCTTTCTCCCTTCTGGTCTTCTTCCCTCCTGGACCCGGCAAGATGGCGACAGAAGTGCATTCCCCTTTGGAGGAGCGTCGCTGCCCCCCATCCCTGGGTCTGCTCCAAAGCCACCAGCCCTGCCTCCTGCCAGATTCCCAGTCCTCCAGGCTGAGCCCCTTGGACTGTCAGTTCTTCATGGTCAGGATAGAGGATGGAGGTCCCTTCCAGGGCTATTTTGAGTCTCTTCGTGCTGGTGTGGTCGAGGACGGTCCCCGCTGGGATTCTTTCCCCACCTGCTCCCAACCTTGCCTCCTGGATGGTTCAGGGGTGACGTAGGATGTGGAGGAGGCAGCACCAGCTTTTCTACACAGTTGTTTGGGGTCACAGCCTCCTGGAACTTGTGGTTCCTCGATTGTGAATGTGACCTATAGGCACCCCAGAAATAAACCACCTTGAGTCCTGTACTAGGGGTGTTGGATGTGTCGTGGAGGAATGATAGAGCGGGGTAGGGTAGGTTTTCTTCCTGCTCCTCCCTGGGAGGGTGATGGCAGGTGCCCCTCCACGTCTTGGCCCCACCTTCTCCTCCCCTTCGCTAGCCCTTTTCCCCAAGGACCCCTTGAGCCGCTTAGAGCTGAGACTTTACAAGCTGAGCACGGTTTCTAGCCCATAGTCCTTTTGGCTTCTGGTCACCTCTGCACTTCCCACCATGGGTGCAGGGCTTTGGCCAAATGATCCCATCCTGTCGAGTTCTGCACCCTAATTTTTTTTTTTTCCCAGTACTGGGGTTTGAACTCCGCCTACGTCTTGAGCCACTCCACCAGCCCGCCTACATCTCGAGCCACTCCACCAGCCCTTTTCTGTGATGGGTTTTCTTCCAGATAGGGTCTCACAAACTATTACCGGTGGCTTGCTTCAAACCGTGGTCCTCCTGATCTCTGCCTCCTGAGTAGCTAGTATTACAGGAGTGAGCAGAGCTGGTCTAAGGCTTTGGTATCCTGGGTAGACCAGAGTCCGAGGGTGGGACCAACCCACCCCTCCGCAGACCTTGGAGCCTCCTGTCTGCTGGGGAGACGCAGATCACACGGTTAAAAGCTGCGTGTTTCTTGGGAGCTTGGAGCTGGGCTGGCAGGGATGGCGATTGGTTCGGGGAAAAGATGGGCGAGGCCGGTCTGGGCTGTGGGAGGGGTCTGTGGAGGAAGTCGCTGGGTGGTGGCCCGTCCTTGCCCAGCGCCATCTGTTCCGCAGGGGTAGGGCCAGTCCAGCCAGCTACGAATTCCGGAGGTCCCGCCCCCTCTGCCTGGCTTGCTCACCCGCTGAGCACCCTCCAGGCCATGTCTCTTCCGTCTCCTTAAGCTTCCAGTACACAGAGCACCGGCCTCTCTTCCCAGCTTTGGAACCAGGGTCCAAGTCTGGCCTGTGCCTGATTCTTTGAGGCTGTAGGTGGCCTGCAGTGGGGGGAGGGACTGTTCACATGTTCCTCTGCCCATGGAGGGCCCACGAGGGTCAATGGAGGGCCTCCGGCACGGGAAGCTGAAGACTGCCCTGTTCGAGGTTGCGCCCGCATGATCATTTGGAAGAGGAAAGGGTGGTGTGAGACCGCAGACACCTGGGGCGGTTTTAGATCTCCCACAGGGGTTGGGGCAGAAGTGGACAGGGAGTGGTAGAAAAGACTCATGGCCGTGTGCTTATTGGAGCCTCTGGCAAAATTAAATATTTCCGTCTGAGTGCATAGGAAACCTAAAACCAGTGTACCCTTCCTAATGTGGGGGGTGTGTGGGGAGGTGACCTGGAGGAAACTGCAGTCTTAAGTGTCTCTGGGTTCTATAAATAGCAAGCAGAAATGGCTCGCAGTACCATCGTTTCTAAAAGCTCCTGGGACATAGAGGGAAAATATTAGGAGTTCACGTTGGGCTCCTCTACAGTGGATGGGGAGCTCTAAAAGGGCTGAGACAAGTGACAGGACCCTTAGGAGCACTCCATTGCCCTTCCCTGCTGACCACTCTCCATTCTCCAGGTGAACGTCCCTTCGCCTGCGATTGGCCTGGCTGCGACAAGAAGTTTGCGCGCTCTGATGAGCTGGCCCGCCATCACCGGACGCACACCGGCGAGAAGCGCTTTCCCTGCCCCTTGTGTACCAAGCGGTTCACCCGAAGTGACCACCTGACCAAGCACGCCCGCCGCCACCCAGGCTTCCGCCCGGAACTGCTCCGTCGCCCTGGCACTCGCAGCACCTCGCCCAGCGACTCCCTGCCCTGTAGCCTGGCGGGCAGCCCCGCACCCAGCCCAGCACCCAGCCCAGCTCCTGTGGGCCTGTAGGGCACTGGTCTGCCCACCCTGAGCGTGGCCCCTTGCTAGGCCTCTGCAGGGACCACCAGCAATCGGAGGACATGCCTGCCCTCCTGGGGCCCATGGCCGGTCAGTCCCGGCCTCGCCTCTAACCCACCTCAAGAAAGCAAGGTGGGGGCCTGAGACTGGATTTTGGTCAGCCCTGCTTGGGAGGTGGCCTGAGGCCGGCGTCTGTAAATAGCCATGATTCTTAACTCTTCCCATCCCTTTCACAGGGACCCCAGATGGGCAGCTGCAGGTCTCACTTTTACCTTTTCTTATTCCCTGCCTTCCCCCATGGGTGGGGTATGGGGTGAAGCCTGTCCAGGGACCTCCCTTGCCCACTGCTTGTCCCCGGCCCCCAGGCTGCTCCCTTCAGGTTGGGACAAAGTATGCACAGAGCCATAAACCGGGGTTCCCGTGGGTCCCTGCCTATCCCCACCCCACCCCACTGAAAGCCATTGGAGATGTTCAGGGAAATGGGGGTGCAGCCCGGCCGCCCCCCACTTGGGTACTCAATCTCAGGTGTCCACAGTTCTTCTCACCGGAGGGGTCATCACCCAGCACCTCGGACCCTGGGGGGTGAGGTGGTAGGGTTTCCAGAGGGCTCCAGGCTCAGTCTGGGAGATTAGGGGTGTGGAGGGATTGAGGTCCTTCCAAAGAGCTTTTCTGCTCATTTAGGGCAGGGCCAGCAGGGGGAAGTAGGCATGTGAAGCAAATACTGGTTTATTTATTTCTCTCCCTCTGCTGGCCTGGGGCCTTGCTTCCCTTCTGGGTGTGTGTGTGAGAGAGACTGTGGGTGGCTGGCACCATGGGCCTGTCCTGGTTCTTACCAGGATAGGGTCCCTGAGTTTGGCCTTTGTGGCACTGCGTGATAGACAATCTTGTATAGGGCCCTGGTGGCCATTGGGCCAGAACTGCCACCCTCCCTGCCCAGGGCCCCAGAGGCCTGGCAGGCTCCATCCTGCCCATCTCCATCCCTTGGCTCCTGAGTGCCCAGAAGGGGTGGTCCTGGGCCCCAGGACTGGAAGCGGAGGCTTTGTAGCCTCCTAGGGTTAGCGCATTGTTTTGTTTTTGTTTTTTTTTTTTTTGGTTTTTTTGGACCAGATAGAATATTTTTTCAGGCACCAATCCCTTCCTATTTTTGGGCCGGTGGGTGGTCCGTTGTCCTCAGGGGATGTAGGTGTGAGGGAGGGTCACCAATCTGTACTTGGGGGGTGGGGAGAGCTGTCTTTTGGGTAATCTACAGGGTACTCTCCCATGTCTTCCAGCTGTGGCTTGGATTTCTTTTGGAACATAGGTATCAAGGACCTCCATCCTGGAGTAGAAGGGGACCCAGGCTCCCTGCTTGAGACCCCAAAATGGCCTATATCCCTCTTCCCCTCCACTCCCCCCCCCCAGCTTAGCTGCAGGAGGTCTTTGGCATCCCCATTTGTTCCAGAACTTTCTGTCACCCCATTGGGGGCTTTGAATGATGTCACCTCTGCCTGGATCCAACTCCAGCCTGGCAGGATCCAGGGAAGCATGTCTGGGGTCCTGGCGGGGGAGGCAGGGGACACCCTTCTGGAGCTGGGCTCGAAGGGTTCACCCAAGCATCCCCCTTGGGTGTCCTGCAGGGCTTCCCCCGTCCATCTGCCTGCAAACCCTTCTCTGGCAGCGTTAGTGAGATGCCTTAGTCTGTGTGGGGGGCGGGTGAGGGACTGGGGCCCCTGTTTTCCTCGTGTCTTTGGATGTCTTGCTTGGGCTCAGCCCCAAGCTGCTGCCTGCCTTCTGCAGGGAGTAGCAATCCTGTAAGGATACAGGGATGGGAAGAGGCCCAAGCCTGCTCATCCCTCCAGGAGGTGGTAGTCACAGGGACCTGGGTTCCAGCTATTTAAGGGTGGCCTCTGCAGGGCGGGCAGGGGAGGAGGCCCCAGGGACTCGTGCTTTCTCCCCCTCCCACCGCACCCTTGTATTTAATTAAACGGGCCCTTTTTTAAACCCTGCCCCAGTGTCTGTGTGGTTTTTTCCTAAGGAGGGCTCTCAGCCACCAGGCTCAGGTGCCCTTCCGTCCCACCCACTTGCTCAGCACTGCAGTCTGGGGGAAACTGAGGCAGCGCGCTGGTGTATCTGGGGATCTTGACTAGAGCCCTCTGGCTGCAACCCGAAGTGCCAACCCCCTGCGTTGAGGCCTAGAACACCGCGCTTAGCGCAGCGTCACCCACGCTTCCCGCAGCTGCGCCCCCCGTCCGCCTGCCGCCCCGTTACCGGGCAACCGTGGTGCTGACACTGCACCCTGGAGGCGTCCCCCCTCCTGCCCCCTTCCTCTTCTCCTTCCGGCCCCAGTGTGGGCTGTGCAAAGGCGCAACACGCTCCTCCCCGGAAGGTCTCAGCAGCGCTCCCCGACATCCCAGTCCCGCCGCTCACGCATTGAGCGCCTACTGTATGCCAGCTTCCGATTGGAAATGGAGGCCCGCGTGGGAGAGGAAGGGTTTCTTGGTGGGTCGCAGGCGCTAAGCATAGAGAAGCGGGAGGAAGCTTTGAATCCCTCGCTGGAAAGACTCCAGATCTCCATAGCCCGCAGAGTCGCGGGAGGCGGAGACGGGGCCGACCCCTTCCCACGCACCTGCCACCGCGGCGTTCGCCCAGCCCCACCCGGGGAAAGCGCTGGCTCGCTACCTGGTGGTCGCCCATGGTAATGCGAGACCGGCGCTGGCTTAGTGCTGCGCCTCTAGGGTCCGCTTCCTGGTTAATGCTAGTCTTGTCCCCGACTTGAGTCCCGGATCCTCGCCTTCCTCGCCTTTTCTAGAGGACAGCCCCGCTGGTTCATCCTTAGGGCTCCCGCGTCATTTACTTCTTTCTACTGAATACCACTGCTCACAGGCATCTCTTGCCCTCTCCAGCTCCTACCTGGTTTTCTACAATTCCTAGAATGTGGGGTTATGCCCACAGCCTCTTTCAGGCACATTTCCACCAGGCTTTAGGCTCCCACGTGGGCTTCTGGCATTCTCGACCCACCTGGATGTCCTCCACCTGCGCCCGCAAGATCCCATCTGTCACACGCTCCTTTCACGCTCACTCCCCAAAACCGGTCCAAGTCTGACCCTCTGCAGGCCGACAACACCCCCATGTCCAGCCCTCAGTAGATCCGGCTGTTCCCAGCCCAAGCTCCAAGCTGTCCCTGTCACTCCAAGGTACCAGCCAAAATCCTTGGGTCCTCCTCACCTCCCTTCTGCCTCCCCTCTCCATCCAGTTTATCTGGAAATCTCTGTGGAATCTACCTTCAAAGTATTTCCAAGGCTTAGAGTGCAGCTCAGTGTCGAGTGGTTGCCCACGTACCCTGGGTCCATCCCCAGAACCACAAATACGTAGATGCCCATAATCCTTTTTTTTCCGTGTGTGGTGCTGGGAATGGAACCCAGGACCTCACACATGCTAGGCAAGCGCTCTGGCACTGGGCAGCACTCACAGCCCATCTCCCTACTTTAAGGACCTCCTCCTGGTCCAGCCCAAGCATTGCTCACTTGCCCTGATCCCCTGGTGTCCCTCACCCAATCTGTCCTCCGCACAGAAACCAGCAGAAGGTGCCTCTGGGCACTAAGTTAGAACCCTCCCTCTAGGTTAAAGCCCAAGTCCTCAGCTCCCTTACGTTCTACCAACAAGCCAGTTTCAATCCTACCCCAGAGCCTTTGCACAGTGCCTGGAAGACTCTTCTGTGAGATTTTTTTTAGGGTATAGCACTCACTCTCATTCAGGTCCCTGTCTAAATGCTACTTCTTCATGAGAGGCCCAACTGAAGGTCTTTTGGGTGACAGACTTAACATAGGTGGTGGTTACACAACTTTGTGAATGTACTGAATGCCACTGAATTGTTCACTTTAAAAGGATGAAGTTCAGTGGTGAGCATTTGGGCATGAGTTCATCCCCAGCACCAAAACCAAACAAAAAGCAGAGGATAAGCTGGGCGCCAATGGCTCATGCCTGTAATCATAGCTACTCAGGAAGCAGAGATCAGGAGGATTGCAGTTCGAAGCCAGCCCAGGCAAATAGTTCTGCAAGACTCTATCTCGAAAAACCCTTCACAAAAATAGGGCTAGTGGAGTGGCTCAAGGTGTAGGCCCTAAGTGCAAGCCCCAGTACCACACAAAAAGAAAAAAAAAAAAAAAAAACCGGAGGATACTTGGTCAGGTGGAATTCCCTATGCTTGCCTCTGACTGTATGTCCTGTTTTTGGTGGCACTGGGGTTTGAACTCAGGGCCTCATGCTTGCTAGGCAGGTGCTCTTACTACTTAAACCACTCTACCAGCTCCCCTTTGACTGCATTTCTTGTTGTGGTGTTGCTCTCCATACTCATACTTGGGAGTTAGAAGGATCGCTTGCGCTAAGGAGTTCAAGGCCAGCCTGGGCAACAGCTACATCTTGCCCAAAGAAACAAAATGAAAAAAAAAAGTTACACCCCAGTTATCAGGAATTTAATATAGAGTGTTCTTCACCCACTGAATTGAGCATGGATTCATTCACTTGGCTTCATTAGTTCAATTCAACAGATTTGTGTTGTGGGTTCTGTACCTAGGGTGTCATAAGGTCCTGATCCTTAACACTCCCATACTGGTGGGGTTTGGGGTATAGACAGGGATTAATGAAATCACTACACTGTAGGGAATGAGAAATGTCTGTGTGAGAGCTGAGATGGGACATCATCAGGGAGAAAGGGTGTTACATGGAGAAATCCAACTGAGACTTTACATGCCTCTAACCCTCCTGGCTTGGACAAGATGGATCTTCACCACCTAAGAGTGAGTCCTTCTGTGTCTGGCTCATTTCATTGAGCATCGTGTTCTCAAGGTCCCTCCACTTTGTGATGTCGGAATACATGCTGTATGTATTCATTCGTCAATCAGTAAACACTTGGGTTGTTTCCACTGTTGTGAATTATGCTGTTGTGAACATGGGTGTAGAAATCTTTCTTCAATACCTGGCTTTAAATTCTGTGGGTACGTATCCAGAAGTGGAATTGCTATATTTAATTTCTGAGACTCTCCATACTGTTTTCCGGGAACTTGTACCATTTTACTATCTCACCCAAATCCCTTAGGTTATTCTTATAACTTCCCATTAAGACGTGAGTCTGGGGCTGGAGGTGTGACTCAAGTGGTAGAGCACTTGCATAGCAAGCACAAAGCCCTGAGTTCGATCTCCAGTATCAACGAAAAAAAAAAAAAAAAGTGAGCCTACGCTGCGGAATTGCAAGACTCCACATCCACACCTTGTTCCCCTTGTCAGTACCATCTAGTGCAGGGTCTTGTATATAACTGGCGCTCAGTATTCCGTGAACAAACGAGTGAGTGTGGATGTAGGAATCAGTCTGCTAACAAGAGTCGTGGGAGAGATTAAGGCATGCGTTGAGAAACAGCTGTATGCCAGGGCCAGGTGAGTTTTTGAGTGTGATGGTGGCATCGTCGGTATCTCCTGGCACAGGACAGGTAAGACCCACACGCAAGACTCGCCTCGTTCTCCAGGGGGCGCTTTAAGGCTATAGGCTAACCAAATGCAAATAACCAAACTGGGCACGAGGCACTTTTTTTTTTTCAGTCAGGCGCATTGTGGACAGCCCAGGCACCGCAAGGGCCTGAGGTTCAAAATGATGAAACTGTAGCCGCAAACAGCCGACGCTTGTGCCCGAGAAGCTCGTAGAGGCCACAGGAGGGGCCGTCTGAGCCGTCCGGACCTTCTCATGCCCCTGCCCATAGGTACGCCGTCCGCCGCGGCCCCGCGGAAGCAGGCTTTCCTGAGCAGGCGCGCCGCGGGCAACCCCTCCCGGGGTCCCTTGCAGCGGCGTCCTGGGGGCCTCCCGGGGCCTCGGAGCAAGATGGCGGCGGCGAGGTTCGTAAGGCGCGGGCGGCGACGGCCGCGGCGCCAGTGAGGGGCCCGGGAGCCCGGGCGGCTCCGGGCTAGAGCCCTGCCGCGGGACAAACCATGCTACGTTCCACTGGTTTCTTCCGGGCTATCGACTGCCCGTATTGGGCGGGGGCACCTGGGGGGCCTTGCCGGCGACCCTACTGCCACTTCCGGCACCGTGGGGCCCGGGTCCCCGGCGGCGGCGTAGCGGCGCCCCCGGCAGCAGGTAATGCCCGCCCGCCCGCACCGTCTCGGCTCCCTGCTCAGGTTTGGATGTCACCACCGGGCCCATCCGCACTGCCTTTCCTTGTCCAGCCCTCTCCCCACACCTTCGCGGGTGACGGTTCCCAAGCCCCCCACCCTGGCACCCTGTATCACTGGCTGGGCTGTTTCCGCGAGTGTAAAACGTAAACAAGAGGACGTGCTCTCCGAGGTTGTGAGGGCGGAGAGATAAGGTGCGGGCTGGGGCGCCGAGCACTAGGCGTGACCCGGGGGAGGGGGTTTGGGCCAGAGTCCTCTGTAGGGAAACCATTTCCGCCGCTGTCTTGACCTCATGTGTTTGTGGCTGCTCTTGTTTATTTCCACGATACTTTCCCCGGCCTCGCCCCTGGTGGCGTCCATTCCAGTCTCCAGTAGTTAATTCGAGAAGCACCTGCTGTGTGTCCAGCCATGTATCAGACACGAACGAATAGGAAGCAAGTCAGAACCCACTTGACCCAGGCGGCCATAGGCTTTGCAGGAGTGTTCTGCGTTTCGTTGGACTGCACGTCGCACCAGCACCATCATGGTGATTATCGGTGCCATGGTAGCCTTGGTGAGAGCCTCGGGGGATCAGGCAGCGTTTCTTGTAGGAGGTGTGGGATTTGAGGTGAACCGTTAGGAACCCTGAGGATTTGGATTGGAGCAAAAGACAGGGACATAATAAAGACAGACCTCCTGGATAGAGGATTATTAAGTGTAGTGTCATTCATACTCCCCCAGTGACCTTCATCCCGTGTGAGTGGCTCTTCCCTTCTTTGAGGCCCTGATTTCTTATACCCTAGGTGTCTTAGTCTGGTGATCTGGTGACAAATACCACGTTCTCCTTAAAACAGTGGTTTTGGGTGCAGGATCTTTAAAAGTAGCACTCAGGATTAGATTATAGACCTTATTTCCTTTGTCAGAGAAAAGAGGATGTTTTCCTATTTCTCCAGTTGCCCACCCACAAATCCGCAAAACACCTGCACGAGTTACCTGCAGTGTATCCATGGTCCTACTCCACACCTGGCACCCAGCATCCTTACTGTGCCAGATGTGGGCGTTTCAGAGCTGCAAGTGAAGCACACCTCGCTCTCAGGACCCTGCTGAGCAGGAAGAAAGATGGTGTACCCAAGATACCTCTGCCTGAGGTAGCACTACCCAAGAAACAGGCCCCCAGTTCTGGTGGGCACTTTGGGGCATTGGTGGAGAAGGCTGTGCGTGGGGATGGCTTCTTGGAGCCACCGGGTCCAGCTCATGATGTTCATTTTTACCCTGTCCAAACTCAATTTCTTAACTTTGTTTATTTATGGATGTTGTTTGTGATGTTCTGGAGAGCCACCTGACCTTCAGGTCCCTGGTTGAGGATGGAACCTAGGACCTCACGTATGCCAGCCTGCATTCACTACTGAGCCTCACTTTAGCCCCGTCCTGGCCTTTCAGAGTCTATGCTTGCCTTCCATCTTCTCATCTGAGGAGTCTGGAATCTTGCATGCTGCATCAGTCTTCTCATATCTTTCTGTACCACAAGCAGCCAATTGGTTTCCCAAAGGATCATTTTTGGGGGTTTAGTGAGGTCCTATGTGTACCACAGACCCATGGAGAAAATGTACCAGCCTACCACCATTTACACCAGTTCACCTGTTGCATTTCCCCTTTGCTGGTAAGAATAAGCAGCCCTGCTCCCAGCTTTAGTGGGGAGGGACATCTCTGGCTGCTTTCCCTTGCAGAGGGCGAGGGTCTCATCCCAGCTCAACTCTTCTTACTGTGTAGGGCTTCTCTGCCCCTCTGTTGCCTCTTGTCGGGCTGCCCTCTAAGGATGCCAGAGGAGAGTGGGGGTCTTGCACCGACCCTAGTGGAGATTTGAGCAAGGCTAAAGTGGCTAGCCTTTGCTGTGTCCCCTGGGCTTTGTGGAGGGCAAGGGAGAAGCGGCCGTCTCAGTTGGTGCTTTTGCTTTAATCCAGGTGCTGTCATTGGTTCAATTCTTGCAGGGGTTTCTGAGCCTCTGCTCTGCACCTGTCTGCCCTTACTCTAGAAGTGGACATCAAGGAAACAGACCCATGAAGTTCCAGGTGGACAGAGTAGCTGCTTCCCAGAGCTAGAGGTGTAGGCACTGCACTCACACTAGCCCTGGAGCCCCATTGGACTGGGCGCTACATGGGGAGACTGAAGTTGGGTAATGAAGGGCATTTGCTCACACCATCACTGGCAAAGACAGGGTCTGGGGCTGCCAGGAGCAGTGGGGCATCCGAAGTGGGAGGGGATCCTTCTTGGGAAGCAGGGGGCATGGGATGGGGCTTGAAGGCTGTAGGGAGGGTCCCCAGGAACTGGGCAGTGTCTGTAGATTTGACTTGGAGGGGCAGGTGGGCCAGTGCACCTAGATCAGGGAGCCAAAGGACCACCTTGTGCCATAGGACTGAAGGACTCAGCTTTCCCTCTTTGCCCCTGTCCTTGGACCTGCCTGGCTGTTTGGATCCTAGTTGGGTTTGGCCAGGTGCATGGAAGGGCTGACCCAGCAGCTCTTAGAGGCCCCAAAGCCCTGGCTTTCCCTTTGGGGTAGAAACTCTCCCAGATGACAATTTCCCAGCTGACCGAGGTAGGGTGCAAGGAACCACAATGAGAAGATGGGTATCAGGGTACCTGGCAGACTGACCCTCTTGCCTACCTAGGGAGCCTGCAACACAGGGGCCTGCAGGGAAACAGCCGGGAGTGAGATGCACAGTTTCTACCCATAAGAGCCCCTAGGACTGGATCATGTTGATGTCTTGGACTTGGACACAGGCCCAGCAGGAATTGTTCATGACTTACTCTGGGTGGGACTGTGGACAATGTTGATTCCTAGGAGTGAGGCAAGGGCAGGAGTTCTATACGAGGTTTGGTCATGGCAAGAGAGGAAAGAGTGTGTTCCTAGGAGGAGGGAATGGGATGGGTGGTCAGGTCAGCAACCAGATGTAGGGCTGGAGTGGGAGTGCTGAGGTATTGAGTAGGCTGCAGTTCTGTGTGTTGGCTTCTCCCAGTTTTGGGAGCTGACCTGAACTTCCCAGCACAGATTGGAACCCATTCCTTCTGTGGCCTCTTCAGCTGTGTACTCCAAGTGGGTTCCCAGATCCTACTGGACTCCCACAGCATGCACCTGGGCAGATTGTGCTGTGCACACTGGTGGGAAGGATCAGCCCCATTGCACAGGTAGGGAAGCCTCTGGCTTATGCATATGTGGCCATTAGACCCCATCCCTGCTTGCCGCCTTCTGTCAAGTCCTGCTGTTGGCATCCCTGGGCCACATGACTGATGTCTAGCACTGGCCAGGCTCTGTGCTCTGCCCTGGGAGAGACAGAATGAAGGGACTTGACCATGTCCTAGGAGGCTGAGCCAGGAACGGGGAGAGAGGCTAGGGAGAGTAGGTACTTCCCTGCTTCAGGGGTGGGTTTTCCTTCCTCTGTGTGCCTCACGGAAAAGGGATGCACTGGGTTGCCTCCCAGGGCTGGGTGCTAGCCAGTTTCCATGGTGGGGGAGTGACATTAGTCACCCTGTGTAGGCCTCTCAGAGACATAACGTGGGTGCTGTGGCTGGTCCAGGCTTTTCCCAGCAAGGGAGCTGCTGCATGCAATCCCCAATTCCAGGGAAATAACTGATTCGCATATAATGTCCAGTAGGGGGAGATGTGTGCATCACAGACCTGGCCAGGGGCCATGAGGACCTAAGGGTGCTTTCACTAGCCAGCATGCCACTCAGTGTCAGGCCAGCCAGCTGCCTCCATGGTCCAGGTGGGCGCTTTGTAACCCATGGAGAAAAGTTGGCCCTGTGGATGTTGTGGGCCGGGCCATCCTGTGCATTGTAGGATGTGGACTAGTATCCCTGGCCTTTTCCTGCTGAATGGTAGCACCCCTGTCCCACCCCCCAGGTGTGATAACCACAAAGGTCCCCAGTTGCTACCTGGAGTCTCATGGGCAGAGGCACCTCTGCTAAAGGACCCTGGCCATCAGCCGTTTCTTCCCCAAGCCACTGTGAGCCCCTTCTCTTCCAGGGAACCCAAGAGTCCTAAGTGCATGGTCCCTCTGTGTCCAAGCCCAGACCAGCCCTGCCCAGTCCTGTGCTGAGTGGGTGGTTTTATTGTTCTCCCTTCCTTGTAAAGATGGGATTAGAAGAAAGGTGGTGGGTTTCCAAGGCAGGTACCTTTAGTAAGTGTGGAGAATTGAAGCTGCTAAGAAGAGCCTGAGTTAGCCCCACCTGATGGACACCCTTTGCACATGTGGCTATCTTCACCTAACACTGTGTCTCCAAAGTATTTGTTTTCTGTGCTGGGAGGAATATTTATTTAGAAACCTTGGAGGACACAGAAAGTTCAGAAGGCTTCATTAGTTGCCCATCCCATGTCTCAGGCTTGCCACGTTTCCTCCCAGATTTTCAAGACCCGATTGTTGGGTTTTTTTTGTTTTCCCCATAGCTGTGACCGCACCTACAACACACAGATTGAACTATACACTGCTGTGTTCTGAGGTGGCTTCCTCATCTGGCACCTCTGTGTGCAGGGACTTTGAGAATCTGGCTCTGTGACCTGTGCAAACCTGGCATGG
This sequence comes from Castor canadensis, assembly GCF_047511655.1. Taxonomy (NCBI): domain Eukaryota; kingdom Metazoa; phylum Chordata; class Mammalia; order Rodentia; family Castoridae; genus Castor; species Castor canadensis. Next base: position 50,105,686 of record NC_133399.1, on the reverse strand, counting down.
AACTTTGGACTGGGGCTGTTTAAATGAGACATCTATTTTGGGGGGTCAGAGTAGGGGTTGCAAACTGTGATCCTGTCCCCAGGACCTTAGACCATGTCTGGGGACGTGTGCCTGTCACAACTAGGGGAGCCATGCTAGGGGAGATTCTAGCATAGAGTGGGTAGAGGGCAGCTCTACCTATAGGATGCTACACAGCATCCTGTAGTACCCTGGGCCCTGCCAGAGAATGACCTAGCCCAGTGTCAACAGTGCTCAGTGCTGAGGGAGTCCTTGCCTGGTATCCCAGCACCTGCCCAGTTTTGTATTTTAGGTGGGATGGGGAAGCTGGTTGTGACAGGTAGGAACAGGCAGAAATACCAAAAGCCCTACCCCGGCTTGAGCACTCAGGGTAGAGTTTGCTGGGACCTGTGGGGACTGAGAGGGAGCTCAGGGGATCTGCTGGTGCCTAAGTGTGCCCCACTCCACCCCCAAACCTTGGTAGCCTCGTACTGCCTGCTTTAGGGACTCCAGACAGGACACACAGGTATCTCTGGCCTGCCCAACCCCATGGGGAAAGTCGAGCCACAGATGCAGAGGTTTTTTTTTTTTTTTGATGGCACTGAGGTTTGAACTGGGCTTCATGCTTGCTAGGCAGTTACTCTTATCTCTTGAGCCACTCCACCAGCCCAAGATACAGGCATCTTGACTTGGCTTTCTGTGTGCAGTTGGCTGGGCCTGGAAGTGGACTTGTGGTGTAGCCTCCCTTGGCCTCGGTGGTCTCTACACAGTGGGTATCCAGTGCTCCCTACTGTAGAGCACAATGTGATTTCTCCCTCTTCCCTTAGTAGCCCCTTGCAGTAAGTGACGATGAAGAGTAGATAGTAAATCAGTGGTGGCAAGGGCTTCGTTTTATTTACACTCTCTCTGTGTGACAGATTGACCTTTTTTTTGCAGTACTGGGTATTGAACCCAAGGTATTGCACTGTTAGCAAGTGCTTAACTACTTGAGCCACACCCCCAACTTTTGTTTGTTTTGTTTTTGTTTTGAGACAGGGTTTCACCACTGCCTTGCCTGGGTTAGTCTCAAACTCTCAATCCTCTTGCCTCTGAATAGCTAGAATTACTGGTGTGCACCACCATACCTCACTTGTAGGTCCATTCTTGAAATAAGAAAAAGTGCAGTACTAAAAAGGAAGTAAGTATGGATGGTGGTAACTGGTCTCTTAGGTGTCTCTGGGCTGCCTTTCTCCTCCTTCATCAATGACTGAATCCTGGGGAGCACCCATGGTGGTCAGAAAGCACTATAGGAAGAAGTGTATGCATGCACCAGCTGGTTTAGATGATTAGATCGTGTGTGTACCCAGATGTTCTCTAGGAACAGTGGTAAGGATGGAGATCCTGCCTCAATTTGCTGGATGGCCTAGACTTGAGTGTTCAAGGGCTGGTGATAACCAGAGCCAGTGTTCTTAGAACATCAGGTATTGGCCCTGGTGCCCTGTCAGGGCCTTTCCATGGACTCAGTAAGTGCCTGTGGGACCAGACAGGGATGGGATGACAGGCATGGGAGTAATGGCATATATGCAGGCCAGGCTCCAGGAGAGAATAGCTGGCTCCCAGAATTGCAGAGGAGTCAGGACAGTGACATACATTTACTTATCTGGATTTCAAAGGATGAAGAGGCTTTGCTTGGAGGCTGGAAGTGGAGTTGGGGTGTACTATCCAGGGTTCTGGATAGGAAGACAGCCTACAGAAAGACCTGGCTGGATACCAGTGGCTCATGCCTGTAGTCCTAGCTACTTGGGAGGCTGACTAGGGAGGATGTCAGTTCAAGGTCAGTCTGGATGAATAGTTTCAGAGACCCCATGTCTAAAATAGCCAGACCAAGCTGGGCGCTGGTGGCTCACACCTGTAATCCTAGCTACTCAGGAGGCAGAGATCAGGAGGCTCTTGGTTTGAAGCCAACCCGGGCAAATAGTTTGCAAAACCCTATCTCGGGGAAAAAAAACAACAACAAAAAAACCTATCACACAAAAGGGCTTGTGGAGTGGCTCCAGGTGTAGGCCCTGAGTTCAAACCCCAACACTGCAAAAAATGAAAAATAACCAGACCAAAATGGAGGTATGGCTCAAGCAGTAAAACACGTGCTGTACAAGTACAAAACCCTGAGTTCAAACCTTGGTCCCGCCAGATAAAAAAGGCCTGGAATAGTTATCATGCTCTGTGGTTTATAGGGTTGCTTGGGAACTCCTGGCACTTTTAGGGAGAGATGGCGAGGCAGCCCCCAGCATCACTGACATGTTCACTTGTTTGTGCCTCTCTAGCATAGGCCCGGGAGTGTCACTGTAGTCCTAGTGTGTTCCAAAGTCAGTGGTCTATGGAAGGTTAGGGCTGCAGGGCCCAAGTAGTTTTCCAGTTACCTACTGGGAGCTATGTGCCCTGCAACTAGCATCTCTTCTCTTTCTGGTATCTCCTGTCACCACAGAGGCCTGTGGCTCTTGGTCAGTGTTTCTTTCATTCGTTTGTTCATTCATTCATTCATTCTCAACCCTTTGTAGAGGACTCTTCTGGGCCCACATCCTAGTCCTGCCCTACTCCTCGGTCAGTGCATCGAGTTGCAAAAAGGTAGGCAGTGGAGACAGTTCTCAGACCCTGGGAAGGTGACAGATGTATGGGCTTGGGAGTTCTGGGGCCTGACCTTCTCTAGGTACGTCCTAGCCTGGGCTTACCAGCTTTCCCTTTGTCCTGGCAGGTATTCCATCTCAACCCAGGTAACAAGTCATACATCACAGCTCCTCTGCCCTTCCCCATTGGCACTGAGCAGTAAGACCTGCTTCAGGGAGGAGCTGGCCACAGGGAGGTGGACCCAGAAGCCCAGGACACAGCTTGAGGCCAGGGTCTTCACCTGCCCCTCTTCTCTTTCATGGTCTAGATGTGCCAGCCATGGCCAGTTCCAGAGGGAGGGTCTTGGAGGAAGTGGACTTCGGAGTTGTTGATGAGAGAGGGTGGGAGGCCTGTACCTCTCCTGCCCTAAGATGAAGGACTCAGCTTGCCAGTCTCTATGTGGTTATGGGCAGGGAGAGCCATCAGCTGGAAGAGTGAATGAGGGCTGTGTTGGCCCACCTAGAGGCTAGGTCCTGTGGCATCCCCAGCACCAGCCCCTTGTGTCAAGCAATAAAATTGTAGCTGTCATGTGTGACCCTGTCTTGTGTGTACTTTTTTAAAAGGATGCTGTGGTCCTGATCCTGGAACCAGCCTGTGAAACCCTGGCAGCGGCTGCTCTGGTGGGGTGGAAATAGTCCTGCATGATCCCTACCCCATCTTCCCTGTGAGCACCCTGAGACACCACCTGATGCCCAGCCTCTAGTGTTATTAGCCTGGGGGGCAGGAAATAGGGGAACCCCTGCTGGGAAGTGTGTTTCCAGAACTGAAAATGCACTGGGTTAGGAAGAGTTCTCTATTTGAACAATGAAAGTAATTCATACCAGTCAGGCACCTATAAAAGAGGAGAAGGGCCACCTTCCCCATCCTGGAGGCCCTGTTAGCATGTCTGCCTCCCCCCGCCTATCTTATCCTTTGCAGTTTAGCATTGGAGGGGCAATTAACTCTTGTCCTTGTTAACTCCTTGTAGTCCTCCCACCTGGCATCCTACCAGGGAGGCTTCAACCCTACGCAGCCCAGTGGGCAGGGTGGTAAGCGAATGTCCTGGGCAAATTTCCTCAAGGATCTGACTTGTGGTTTCACCTACCCAGAAGCCCTGCCTTCAACCTGGGAAAGCCCAGAGTTGGAGGCTGAGCCAGCAGCCCGTCTCTCACACTTTGCATTTTGGCCTTTTGGAGAATGTCCTTTGAGCCCTCATGCCAGTAGGCAGCTTCCCTGGGCCCAGGTTGGAGGCCTAGTCGCACTCTACCCCCGTGACTGTCTTGGGCGTGAGCTCTAGGGCTTCCTTCTGGTATTCCCACCTGCCACTCTGCAGGGTAAAACATGCTGGCCCTGACACTTGGCCTGGAAGAGTTGTATCAGAGGCCAAAAATTGGGCAGGACCCCTACACAGTATCTTGGTCTAGGTCAGTCTTTGGACCTTGGGCAGAGGCTAGAAAAAGATGTGGGGAGTGGGTGAGGGCTGGTCTTTGGAACTCACGGGGTCTCTGGTCACAGAAGAAATCCTGGGAGGTACATGGGTGGGGGCAGTGTTTCTACTGCCTCCTGGAGAGAAAGTTCAGAGGCTGTCTTTGCTGTCTTCTGGTAATTTCTTTCAGAGTGCTGCCAGGCTTTTTGTTCCTCCCTGGGGACCCCAGCAGGGCCAGGAAGGGAGGGTGGGAAGCAGAGAGCAATGGCTGAAAGGTGGGTGGGTTGTTGGTTCTACCCAACACCAAAACTCCAGGGAGAAATGTCACCTTCTTGTAGGTGTCCAACCTGGGTCCTGCTGCAGGATGCCTTCCCAAGGTCTGAGTTGGGATGGCTGGTCAGGGAGAAAGTGGACCAGTGCTGGAGCTCCATCTAATACTGGGAGCCAGCTTTGCCAGGCTAAAACTAGGCCACAGTGTCTTGTGACCCCTGGCACCTGGCCTCTCCTATGTTCCCTCCTTTTCTGATGCTGGCACACAACCTTCTTGAGGGACATCCCTCAAGTCATAACCAGGCAGGCTCTGGCATCCTGGAAAGTGCTGGGGCTGAGTAGCACCTTCCCCTCCTGGCCCTGGGTGGGAGGGAGGAAAGAAGGATGTATTTCTCTGTGCAGAGCCTTTGCGGAGCTGGAGCAGGTTGGGGGTGGGGAGAACTGTCAGTCCCTACTGTGTGCCCAATCCCTTCTCTGATAAATAGCCAGTTAGTCTTTATCAAACACAGGCTAACCCAGTCCAAGCCCTCGAAGAAGTGCTGTACACCTCTGTCCAGATGAACCCTTTCCCTCCAGTAATTGGGAGGTATATAGATCCTTCCCACTGCAGGGCCCTTTTTTTTTTTTTTTTGGTGGGTCTGTGGTTTGAATTCAGGGCTTTGTGCTTGCAAAGCAGGCACCCTATTACTTGAGCCATACCTCCAGTCCATTTTGCTCTGTTTATTTTAGGGAGATTCTTGAGAATTATTTGTCTGGGTGACCTCGAAACTCAGTCCTCCCAATGTCAGCCTAGGAATACGGCATGAGCCACCAGCACGCAGCTTCCTTTTTTATTCTTTTTATCATATTTTTTGTTTTGGTTTTGGCTTTTTTTGTGTGTGTTTTGAGTCAGGGTCTTACAGTGGAACTCAGGCTGACCTTGACCTCATGATCCTCCTGCCTTAACCTCCAAGTGCTGGGATGACAGGCATATGCCATCATGCCCAGTGTTAAGGGTCCTTCCTTTTGTGTATCCTAAGTCCCCAGGGCACCCAGTGTCATGTAAAACATTTTCCTGGGAAGCCTCTGCAGCCATGACAGGTCTCCCACATGACCCAGGCCTCTGAGGCAGAGTGAGGCAGGGCAGCCTGGTGTAGTAGCATGATCTAGAGCTTTGGACCCCCAAGTTTCAGGCCACCACTGAACCTCATTATCCTCTGCCCCCTTCTGAGCCACTAGGGGTCATAGTTTATAGGTCATAGTTTGCCAGGGACTCTTGGCAGCTGTGCACTAGAAGCCTGTGGACCTGTCTAGGCCAGCATGCCACCTTAGAGTACCAAAGGGGAAACAGGCTATAGGGGCAAGCCCTAGTCAGTAGAGAGGCCTAAAAGGGAGCAGGACCTTTGGTGCAACCCTTGGTGGGGGCTGGGTATTCAGGCTGGATCCAGCCATGAGCTCAGGTCTGAGCATCTCTGACCAGATCCAGGATGTCCTTCCGTCTCAGGGTCCTTCACTTGATCCCATTTGTAGAATTCCTATTGCCATGGGAGGTGATGTAGTCAGATTCCAGGGATGAAAGCCGGGACTTGTTGGGGACCACATTCTGCCTACATAGATAGGTCTTGGGGGAGCAGCCTGGATAGCCTCAACACTTGGAGGGTTGGCCTCAGGGGCCTTCACTTCTGCTGCTCTTCCCAGTGCTCCAATGAAAAGTCTCTGCCCCATGGATTTGTGTTTCTTAGCTGCCCAGCTCCCTGCAGGAGTGTCTGTGGGTCCTACTTGTAGACTGGTGCCAACTGCACAGAGATTTTTGTAAACAAGCAGCAGTGCGCCTGATAATAACTACAAAGGGAATGTGCACATTCCAGTGCAGAACCAGGGCTAAGCAAGTGCCTATCTGTTGCTTTTTGCTACGTGGTTTCAAGGCCCTTCTTGCTCCTCTGTTATCTGCCTGTTCTGGACATGTCTTTCAGCACTGCAAGTCCCTCTTGGCAGCTGGCATTGTATATAGAATAAATTAAGACACAGTTGCGTTTGTGTCTAAAAGGACCCCCCCCCACCTCCAAGATTTTTGACCAGTTAGTGTGATGTGGGCTCAGTGGCATCCTGTTCCCATAATTGTTTTGATCGTGTTCACGGAACCACTTTCAAAAGAAGGGAACATACTGGGCTTAATGTGGCACCTCCCAGTCCTGCCACCCTCTGATTTCTCATAGCCTTGTAGCTTGCCAGGTGGCCAAAAGGCCCACTTGTCCTCTTTAACCCCAGTGGACCTGCTCAGTTGCTCTGTCTTCACATCACCTCTGTGCAGGTGTTTCTATAAAGTGTGGATACTGAGAATTCAAGTGTAAGGATAGACTGCTCATAATTATTGGTGGTACTGGGGACTAAACCCAAAGCCTGGAGCATGCTAGGCAAGGGCTCTACCACTTAAGCCATGCCTTAGTCTTTTTGGTGGAACTGGTGTTTGAACTCAGGACTTCATGCTTGCAAAGCAGAAGCCATGCCTCCAGTCTGACACCAGTGTCCTTGACTCCAGCAAGACCTTGTAGCCCAGGCTGGCCTCAAACTTTGAATCCTGCCTCAGCTTCCAGAGTGCTGGAGTTGCAGGTGTTTATTACTGCTGCTGATTGTTGCAAGTCTGCTTTCAAAGAGTCCATCCCATGTGTTCCTGATCCCGTTGGTGTGTGAGGGCAGAGCTACGCACTGCTTTAGAAAGTTTACGCTGTCTCATGGCTGTTTGCATCTCCTCCCCAAGCTGCCTGGTTTCTCTGTCCCTCTGTTGCACTTTGTCTTCCTCTCATGACAGGTGGGAGCTGCCTTCGGAGTAAATGTTGGCTTTTTTTGTCCTATAAATTGCACATGTATATTTTTCTCTGGTCTCTTGACTTTGTTTATGGTAATCTTTTCCAAAAGTTTTTACTTTTAGGGTATTAGTTTCCTATGGCTGCTACAGGTTACCACAAAGTTGGTGGCTTAGAACGACACACATTTGATCTTGGTTAGAAACCAGCCAAGGTAAATAGTTCACAAGACCCTATCTCAAAAATAATCAATATGAAAAGGTCTGGTGGAGTAGCTCAAGTTGTAGAGCACTTGCTTTGTAAGTGCAAGGCCCTGAGTTCAAACCCCAGAACCACCAGAAAAAAAAAAAAATGAACCTCATACAATAGTGAAAAGCAGAGGTCTGTAGTCCAGGTGGAGCAGGGATGGTTCCTTTCAGAGGCTCCAGGGAGGATCCATCTCTTATCCAGCTTCTAAGGGCCTTGCATCCCTTGGCTCTCGACCCCTTCCTCCCTTTTCAGATTAGCAATGCACTGTCTCTCAGACTCTGTCTCTGACTTGCCTCTTTCTCATGAAGACCCTGTGCCTGAATGATCCAGGGTGATCCCCAGCTCAGGATTCTTAGCTTGATCCCATCTGTTGTGTCCCTTCTACCATGAGAAGTAACGTCCTCAAGCTCCATGGTCCAGGCAAGACAGGATGTCTTTAAGGCCAGTTTCAGCTGACCCCAGGATATTAATTCTACTGACTTCGCCTTAGAGATGCTGCAGGTTTACCTGGAGAATTTCTCATGCTGGCCTAACAACATTTCGGGAACAGAGGGCTCTATGTGCACATGCTGTTTAGAATTTCTGCACTTCTGTGCATAAACAAGTCCCCTTAATTGAGTCCCATGGATTGGGGTTGTGCTGGTCTTGTAGATCGTGCCTCCGAACTGTGTAAATAACATTCACTGTTCAAATAAAATATTAACAAATATGCTTTGACCCCTGCCCCTGTTCATGGTATTTTCTGAATTTTGTGCTTTTTTTTTTTTTTGGGTGAGAGCAGTACTTGGATGTTGAACTCAGGGCCTCACGCTTGCTAGGCAGGCACTCTGTCAGCCCTTCTTGCATTGGTTATTTTTTGAGATAGGGTTTCACTTTATGCCTGGGCCAGCCTGGACTGTGATCCTCCTATTTACACCTCCCATGTAGCTGAGATGACTGGTGGGGACCACCTGCTTTTTATTGGTTGAGATGGGGGACTCACCAACTTGCACCTGGGCTGGCTTCGCACTGTGATATTCTCAATCTCTTACCTCCTGAGTAACAGGTGTTACAGATGTGAGCCACTGCACTAGGCTCCAAATATTGTGTATTCATGGAACGTATAATTCTTTTTTTCTTTTTCCCATCAGTGGTATCACACTGTAGATATTTCCCCTTGAAAGTCGTATGAAAAATCTTGTGCCAATACAGTGGGATGGTGCAATGAATGGCACATCCTTCATCCACCTAGTCCTGGTCCGTGACGGCCTGTGAACTTTGCTGTGAGCAGGAAAACTGATGGGAACTGGGTACAGTGGCACATGCCTGTAGTCTTTGGCAACTCCAGAGGCTGAGGCAGAAGCATGACTTGAGGCCAGCCTAATGAACATAGGGAGTCTGTGTTTCAAAAAAAAAAACCTATGGGCTACACTTGGGTAAAGTGGTGAACAGGCAAACTGCTGGCTGGGGTCACATTGCCCATGGATGGTCTTACCCTTGTGACTACTGTCAAGGTGCGATTGTCAGCCCACCCTGGAACCTTGAACCATGGAGCTTCAAAATTCGGTTGGTTCCTATTTGTAATGTCTCCTTCATTGCTTTGTGGAGTTCATTGCATAAGCTATTCCAGGAAGTCCCTGGAACCCACTCAGCTGCTGGCTGTCACTAGGTCTGTGCTCCTCCCTCCTGCCCCTCTGTGACAGTCACATGCCGACCCAGTTGCCCTCTGCACTGGGCCTGGGAGAGGGGAGGTGAGCCAGGCAGGGCCTCGGTGAGCATCTGCTGGGGCCCCCAGCATGAGCCTGGTGTATTGTAGGTTCTGGAAGGCTGGTTTTCTTCCCTTCCCCGCTGAGGCCAAGGCCAGCTATGGTTATTTATCTGTCCTTCTCACTGCTTCTTATGTCCTTTCTTCCCTCCCAGGGCTCAGTTATGACCCATACAATCCAGAGCTGCCCAAGCCCCCAACACAGAGGGAGAATGGCACACTGGGCCAGGGCGATGAGCCCCGCTCGGATATGCTGGAGCTAGAACTGGTCAACCAGGCCATTGAGGCTGTGCGCAGTGAGGTGGAACTGGAGCAGCGGCGCTACCAGAAGCTCCTGGAGACAGCCCGGGAACACAGTGTGGCTGAGTATGGTGTAGGTGGGGCTTCTGCCCTGGTGCCTGGCAGCCCTGCCACTAGCCCCAATACGGGCCTGGATGAGGACACCTTCCCACTGGCCTTCAGCTACACCCCCAGCAGCCACAACCTCCTGACGCCTGATGGTGGCTACCAGCCCACCCCACTAGCTGCTCCAGCTGAGCCAGGCAGCAGGTACTTGCTGGCATCTCTGGAGAGGGGTCAGGGCAAAGTGGGGGGCCCCAGTGGCACCCTGGAATATGTCCCCAAGGCTGTGAGCCAGCCCCGGCGGTATAACCGCCCTGTGCCCAGTGGCAAGTATGTAGTGGACAACTCTAAGCCATCCACAGACCTGGAGTATGACCCCCTCTCCAACTACTCTGCTCGCCACCTCAGCAGAGCCAGCTCCAGGGACAAGAGGGCCATTAAGAGGCCCCGGGGCTCCCATGGGAGCGAGCCCTACACACCTCTCAAGAAGCCCTGCGATCCCTTCAGCGGCTGCGATGCCAGGTTTTCAGATTCAGAAGATGACATGGCCAGTCCTCCCAAGACCAGGGACAGCTCACCCAAGACCAGGGCCAGCTCCCCCAAAGCTGGGGCCAGCCTTGAGAGCAAGGCCTCTGGGAAGCCATCCTCCAAGGAAGGCTTGGAGCCTGAGGAAGGGAGCCTGCGGGAGACCAAGGAGATGGCAGTACAATGTGATGTGGGGGACCTTGGACAGCCTCCAAAGGACCCAGACAGGGCATCCCCAGTGAAACCCAGCTCCCCAGCCAGGGTCCCCGAGGATCTGGGCCGTCCCAAGGAGAGCAAACCCAAGAAGAAGAAAAATGGAACCCCATCAATCCTTGGTCACAAGGACAATACCCTGAAGAAAGACAAGAAGAAGGACAAGGACCAAGGGCGAACTGGAGAGAAACCATGTGCAGACAAGAGCCCACAGACCAGCAGCCCCCGGCACAAGGCCGAGCGACCCAAAGGGACCAAGAAAAAGCCATCTTCAGCCACCCTGGTGGCCAGCTCAGGGAAAGATGGGTCTGGCTGCCCCACTGGTTTGGGTCTCCAGCCCCAGAACTCTTGTTCTGGTCCTCACCAGCTGCCAGACAGGAAGGGCAGTGGGAAGCTGCCCTCCGGAAAGTTAGTGGAGCGCAAGGCCCACTCATTGGATGAGGGCATTTCTCAGGACGCCCCTAAGCTGAAGAAGCGGGCCCTGAGCCATGCTGACCTCTTCGGGGATGAGAGTGAGGATGAGGATACAGGGCTGGGGACTGGGGTACCACGGGTCTGGCCCTCCGCCCTTCCCAGCCTCAGCTCAGACTCAGACTCAGACTCCAGCCTGGGCCTCCCTGAGGCACAGCTGCCCAAGCGGCTCAAGGCTTCCCTGCCCCCATTCCCTGCCCTGCCCTCCCCTTCCTCCTCCTCCTCCTTGGGTGCTGGGGAAGAAGTGGAGGAGGATGTGGACTACTCGGCCTTGGAGAAGGAGGTTGACTTTGACTCAGACCCCATGGAGGAGTGCCTGCGGATTTTCAATGAGTCTACCAGTGTGAAGACGGAGAACAAGGGCCGACTGGCCCGGCAGGTGAGGGGCACCGGGCATTCGAAGCTGGGTTCCCCATCAGGTCAGCCCTGGCAAGGGCTCCGAAAGGGGACATTCGTCCCACAGCTGTCTCCAGATGACTCGAGCCTCAGCAACCGGTGGAAGTTGTTCTTCAGCACAGGCCTCTTAACTTGTTTAAAATTCAGGAACCCTCGGTAGCTGTCTCCTGCCCCCCTGCACCCCGTCCAGAAAGAGGACGCTGGTTTACAGCCTGCCCAGCTGGGTTCCCGCGGCAGCGTTCCGACTGACGGGTCAGACTGACTAGCCAAGGGGTATTAGGCCCACTCGCGGGTCCACTCACCTGTGCCCACCCCACCTTTCACACAGCCCTTCTCGCCTTCCCTCTCCCCCCCTCTTAGCCTCTTCACCTCTTTCTTCTCAACCTCCTCTCTCTTCCCTTCCCTAGCCCCTCTCTTATCTTTTTTGGCCTTTTGCCCTACTTTTGGCTCCCATACCCTCTTCTCTCTCCTTCCTTTCTGTTCCCAGCATTAGGGAGTCTTGGCTCCCTATGGTCAGCAATGACCCATCTGGGTTTCCTCATTCAGTATCCCCACAGTGGCCACCAGAGGGAGCTCACCCTAAACAGACAAAGCTGGACTTGGCCTGTTCCCTCCAGCTCTGGCTCTCATCCAGTTATCTGAGCCGATGCCCCTTTGCAGAATTCACTGCACTGCTGGCCTGGGAGGCTGGTGCTGGGACCTCACCTACATGACTGGCCTGAGGTCTTAGGGTCTTAGAAAGTTTCATCCTCCACTGGCCAGAGGATGATCTGAGGCAAGGTGGAGAGGAGGTGTGTGCCAGGTGAGGGCTCGGAGGAGTCCCCCATATTGAGGCACAGACATGTGTTTCAGCCCCCCAAGAATGAGAAGGGTGAAGAGAAGGGTCATACAGGCCTGACCACTCTGTTCCCGGGGCAGAAGAGGAGGATCTCTCACCTTTCCAAGCAAGGCAAGGAGGTAAGAACCTAGGTTTGAATCTGGGGTGAGGGCCTGCATGAGGAGGAGGGGAATCTGCTGCATTTGGGGGGCTTAGGCCCTGTCCACAGAAGCCAGATACTTGCATGCCCCACTGGAGGGTTCCTTTGGCAACCTTGTTTTCAGCACCACTATATCCTGGAAGAGAAGTGCATCCCACTCATGTCTTGGCCTTAGATTGTCTCCAGCTGTAGGCATTAGCACAGAGCAGGGAAGAGTGAGTCAAATCCTGATTTGTGATCTGTGATCTGGTCTGTGATCTGGGGCAAGTTACCCAACCTCTCTGAGCCTCCTCAGTAGTTGTGGTACACAATGAGCACAGAAGGCACAGGGCAGAGAACTTGGCTCCAGGATTAGGGGTTCCAGTCTCCCTGGCCACCCAAACCCTCCAGCAGGGCAGGGCCAGGGGTTCTGGGAAGGTTGTGTCTGTCAAGCTTTGGGTCGCAGCCTGGGCCCCCAGGCCCAGGAGTGGAGAGCAGGCTGAAGATGCTCCTGGGACACAGTCAGCTTGGGCTGGGACTGTGGCTTTGTGCTGACTTCTGCGCATCAGGAGGAGGCTAGGGGCAGACCTCCCCACACTGGAGCTCTGGCTCCAGACATGTGGCCAGGCCCTGGGAACTATCATTGTCTAGGCGGAGCCCCTGAAGAGGGGCCCTGTGGTGCCCCCAGCTCGACCACCGACTGCCCAGGAGGTGTGTTACCGACGGGCCCAGCAGGCACAGAAGGAATCGGCAAGCTGGCTGCAGGCTGCCCCTCGGCCGACTGAGAAGCCCTCAGTGCACATCTCAGCCCCTGGAGAGAAGAGGAGGATCGCCCACATTCCCAAACCCCGCTTGGCCACGGGTGAGTCCTGGTCCCTGCTCCTGGGGGATGAGAGGATAGGCCCCAGATTGCTGGGTGGGCCTCCTGTAGCACTTAATGACCTGAGCACCAGCCTGGGTCTCAGTTTGCCTATGTGTAAAGTGGGGATTAAGAGTCTTCCCCATGCTGGGTGCCTGTGGTTCATGCTTGTAGTCCTAGCTACTCAGGAGGCAGAGATCAAGAGGATTGCATCAGCCTGGGCAAATAGTTTTCAAGACTCTTATCTTGAAAGAACCCATAACAAAAAAGGGCTGGTGGAGTGGCTCAAGGTGTAGACCCCGAGTTCAAACCCCAGTACCACAAACAAAAATAGTCTTCTCTGTGGTGATGACTGAGCCACAAAAGCCTGACCTGTGCCAGTTTCCTCATCTCCTTCCTGACCCAGGCTTCCAAGGATATTGCAGGCCAACAGGTTAGTGGGGACTGGTCACATATCAGGTGTGACTGAGGCCTAGATTCAATCAGGCCAGAGTCTTTATGGGGTGAAGCTGGTGGCGCTGCTTTGAGACATACATTTTTCTACCCACTTCATTTTAAGGTTGGGCTACCCCTTAATGGTCAGAATGAACAGGACATCAGAGGGGGGCAGGTCTGTCTTCTGTGTGCTTCCATGACTTGGAAGCAAGTGACAGAATCACCTGGAGAGCTTATGAAAATGCTGATTCTGTTTGGGAGGGGTTGGGGGCCTGAGCATCTGATGGGCTCCCCGGGAGGTCCTCACTGTGCACTGTGCATGCTGTGACCAGACCCCTTGCCTGGCTTGAGGGCTGAAGCCCCGCAGTCCTGGGGCCCTGATCTGTCCCTGTTCTGTGTGATCCCATGGCCCTCCCCTCCACTCCCCCAGAACACTGAGTGCCCTGGGCCTGCTTGCCTCATTCCTGCCACCTGGGGGCAGAGTTGTCACTGTGGCCTGGGGGAGTCTAGCCTTCCCTAGGTGCAGCCACCCTGAGCTGGGAAGGCCCCCCTATCCCCTTGACTCCCTTTGCTTGTCACACCCCTCCAACACATTTCTAAATGGGCCAGGAAGATCTTCTGTTAGTCATGGGCAAAACTTCTACCTGGTAAGAGTCAAGTGAGCAGCTTGGTCAGAAGCCTGCTTCCTCCCTAGGGGGCTGGTTAGAGCAGCTGGAGGTGGTGAGGGGGGGGAAGGTTCTCCCCTTAATAAGTGGGGCCTCACTTCCGTGGTAGGTTGAGTGGGAACCTGTGGATGCTGTGGTCCCTGCTCTGAGTTTCTGAGCCCTTCAGGAACCAGACATTTGAGGAGAATCCCACCCAGAGCCTAGCTCTGAAACTGGGGGCAGATGATCCCAGCCCGAATGCTCATCCCCTTTGTCAGTCTCACTCCCCTACTTCAGAGCTGGACAGACACCCCCACCATCTAGCACAGGCACATGGGAACTGGATGAGATGGGGGGACACAGCCTTTCAGGCCACCCCTCCCTTGAGAGCATTGACTGTGTGGTTTGTGACCTCATCAGAGGGACAGGCAGAACACAGAGGCCATGGTGGGTAGGCAGGTGGCTCATCACAATGACTGGGCCGGGGTGCCCCAGACCCTCTGGTCCTTTGCTCAGGAACCAGGGCCGCCCCCTCAGACGTCAATGCCTTGGAGTCGGGGGCCAGAACATGTGGCAGAGGCCCAGCACGCCCCCCGCCACTTACCAAACCACCCCGAAGGCAACGTTGCCTGAGTGGCCTCCACAGCTGAGTTTTGTTTCCCTGTCTCCATGGACTTGCCAGAGAGCAGATAGAGCCTAATGTCATTCCACAGCCCGAGCTCAGCGTCCCGTCCGCTCCCGCTGTACTCAGAGATGCATGTGCTGCTCACGCTCAACGACCGCAGCTTCCTGGTGCTCCGCAGCTCAGTGATGGGTCTTCTGTCTTCCTGCACTCATGTCCCCTGTCCCCCACCAGCTCCCACAGGTGCCAAGAGGACCCTCACGGCCAGCAGCAGCCAGGCCCCCAATGGCCCTGAACCTGGCAGCCAGCCATTGAAGACACGCACACTGTCAGGGATGGCTTCCAAGACTACCACCACCATCACCCCCAAGCGCATCGCTCACAGCCCATCTTTACAGGTACCCAATGCCCACCACGCCCCCTCAGGGCTCTTCCCTTGGCTCTGCTCACCAACACCCCAGATGGAGCACAATCTGCCTGTTTGTTTCAGACTTCTTTCATAGAGTCGTGTGTGTGCGTGCATGCGCGCGCGTACATATGCATGTGCGCGTGCACATGGTTTTTGTTTTGCAGGACTGAGGGTTAAACCCAGGGCCCAGTACTTGCTAAATAAGCGCTCTACTACTTGAGCCACATCCTAACCTTTGTGTGTATGTTTTAATTAATAAACTTTTTTTTTGGTGGGACTAGAGTTTGAACTCAGGGCTTCACCCATACAAATCAGGCACTGCCAAAGCAGGTGCTCCACCGCTTGAGCAACACTTCCAATTCATTTTGCTCTGATTATTTTGGAACTGAGGTCTTGCACACTGTTTGCCTGAGCTGACCTCAAACCCCAATCCTGATCTCAGCCTCCCAAGTAGCTAGGATTACAGGTATGAGCCACTGGTGCCTAG
The DNA here is from genome assembly GCF_047511655.1 of Castor canadensis. Lineage (NCBI taxonomy): Eukaryota > Metazoa > Chordata > Mammalia > Rodentia > Castoridae > Castor > Castor canadensis. The sequence goes on along the minus strand of NC_133399.1, from coordinate 50,090,236 downwards.
CATTAATTAATAGACTTTTATGTTTCTTCTTTTTTTTGGCTGTACTGGGGATTGAACTCAGGACCTATACCTTGAGCTATTCCACCAGCCCCCTTTTTTTTGTGATGGGTTTTTCCAAGATGGTCTCTCAAACTGTTTGCCTGGGCTAGCTTCAAACCACGATCCTCCTGATCTCTTGCCTCCTGAGTAGCTAGGATTATAGGCATGGCGCCCAGCAGTGTTTCTATTTTTTTCAAATGAACCCAGGGGTTCTTGCATGCTCAGCAAGCACTCTATCATTGAGCCATACTCCAGCCCTAATGCTCTTTTTTCCCCTTAATTAACAGCCTGATAGACTATTTTTTTAGAATACTTTTGGTTTAAAAGTCTGAGCCGAGTGTAATGAGTGTCCACCCTCAGTTTCCCCTGTTGAGAATGACTTGCATCTGTGAACTGAGGCCCTGTGCCAGGAGCATACACCCTACTCTCCCTGGTATCCTGAAGTCACTGCAGGAGCTGTGCACAGGACAGCTGGATCCCATCATGCTAAGTGTCCACATACCTGCCACCTCTCTTTCTTTCAGAGTCTAAAGAAACCCGTTATTCCTAAAGAGTTTGGGGGCAAGGTCCCCACTGTCATCCGGCAGCGCTACCTGAACCTGTTCATGGAGGAGTGCCTAAAGTTCTGCTCGTCCAGTCAAGAGGCCATAGAGAAGGTCAGTAGGCTGGTGTTACCCTGCTCTCAGCTGGTTTTGGCAGCCCCCTGCTCACCTTGTGACCCCACCACTGCTGTTCCTGGGGTCTGGCACTTGTCAAAGCCTCAGGACTGAGCACCATGTTTCCCCCTCAGGCGCTGAACGAGGAGAAGGTGGCCTACGACCGCAGCCCCAGCAAGAACATATACCTGAACGTTGCCGTGAACACCCTCAAGAAGCTGAGGGGCCTAGTACCCAACACAGTGCCGGGTCTCAGCAGTGAGTCAGGGGCAGGGCTGTGTGAAGGACAGGCTCAGAGCTGGGGTGGTCACAGGTTGCAAGTATGGGGTCTTAAATGGGGCATACAGCCCTGGGCCCAACCGGATCCCAGGCAAAAGGCACCAGGAAGCATTGGGCACTGATGGGCCTATGCTTGGCTCCTCCTGTGCAGTCTGCCATGTAAGGTGAAACTAGCTGCCTGCCCTGGAAACAGCCTTTTCTTGCTATTACCCACCCTCCTTTGCAAGTAGGGCCTCCGAGCCTAGGGCTGCCTGCTAATGGAGCCACTCGCAGCCTCTTCAAAGAGAGAAGCCGTGGCGCCCAGGCTGTGCTCTGTGCATTAAGCTCTGGGGAGGAAGAAAGAGCGGGGTTAAGGCATTTCATTACTGCCTTTCAAGAGGGTGCATTAAGCAATCATGGCGCATTTGCGATCTCACTCTCACCTCCCCTGCGCCGCCTAGCCCCCCCACCTCCATTAGCTTCTCGGCCCGTGCTGGAAGGGCTTGGGCAACCTCAGTAGGCTGGGCAGCTCATCACAACACAAAGCCCTCAAAAGCCATTAGATGACTGCTTAGTCTCGGCCTCTCTCGCCTTCCTTAGAGAGTGAAACTGTGCCAGTGACATGGGGCTCGTAGCAGCCTCAAGGCTATTTGTCACCCTGAGGTGATGGCTCTTAGGGGAGTGGCCTGACACCACACATTGAGCCATGCCTTCTGGTTCTGTGGAAATCTGTCCAGGCCACTGAGGTAGCTGGGTTAGGGAGCAGCCACGGGGCAGGCAGTAGGGTGGAGCAGATATCCAGCTGATTCCTCTCTTCTTTTTGCTGTCTACCTCCAGAAACCAGTGGTCGGAGGCTGGTGTCCCATGAGGTGGTGCTGGGGGGCAAATTGGCTGCCAAGACCAGTTTCTCACTCAACCGCCCCAGCAGCCCAAGAGTAGAGGATCTGAAAGGTGAGATGGTGTCTCCATCCCCCTTCCTCAAGGGCTCATGGGCCCCCACCCAACCCCACTGCCATCCTAAACATCCGTGTCCACAGGAGCCACCCTGTACCGCCGTCTCAGGGAGTACCTACTCACCCTGGAGCAGCTCAAAGAGAATGGCTACCCCTTCCCTCACCCCCAGCGCCCAGGGGGCGCAGTCATCTTCACAGCTGATGAGAAGAAGCCCAAGGATTGTGAGTTAACCTGGACTAAGCCCACCTCTAGGGGTGGGGAGCTGCCCAGGATAGCTAGGTGCAGACATGGTCAGGGTCAAGTGGACTTGCAGAGTACCTCAACTGCTGTAAGCCACCTCCTCACCCTCTTCCTCTTTCCACCTGCAGCCTCCTGCAGAATCTGCTGTCGCTGTGGCACCGAGTACCTCGTGTCCTCTTCTGGCCGCTGTGTGCGTGACGAGGAGTGCTACTACCACTGGGGGCGGCTCCGCCGGAACCGAGGTGAGGCCTGAGGGCCATTTCCCCACCAGCAGACCCCTCGGTGGTCTCCCAGGACACCTGAGCTCCCACTCACTCTGACCCCTTACATTCTTTATTGTGAAAGTAATGCCTTCCCATAACAACATTGAAATGCTGACAGTCTGCAGGTCTTTGACAATCTGCCCCTGGCACCCTGCCTATGGCCCACCTCTGTAAGGATGCTTAGTGAGGTGGAGGCTCTTGGCACCCACAGGAACAAAGGGCTTGGCCTAGCCTACAGCCTGCTAGCTTCTTGTAATCTAGATGTGTCCTGCCCACTACTATGTGCACAGCACCGCCTCTCTGTGGGTGGAATGGCCTTCCCAGGCCAGTGTCATTCATGCAGTCAACCATGTGGGTCTATGCACCTGGCATGTCCTGGCTTCAAGTTGTTGGGAAAAGGTCTGATCTACTTCTGGCTCAGCCCCATGGCTAAGTTCCTGGTCCCAAATCCTCACCTATAATAGGGGCTGGCACCCTTTCCAGGGCAGGGTCTCCAGCCCTGCAGCAGCCACCTTCTTGACCAGGGCTGGGGAGCCTTTGCTGGGAAGCCCTGCCCTACCACAGGCAAGGCTGGGCAGGTAGTGAGCACCACCGGGTGTTGAGATGCTGTGCTGGACTCCTGACCTGATCTCTCCCTTAGTGGCTGGGGGCTGGGAGACACAGTATATGTGCTGCTCAGCGGCCATTGGCTCTGTCGGCTGTCAGGTTGCAAAGGTAAGTCCTAGCCCCAAATCCCTTGTCCCCATTCCTGACTTCTGACTCTGCCACACTGGTCTGGGGTGGAGGGACACTTGAGTCCTAAGCTCAGGTCTTGGTATGAGGCCTCGACCAGCCCTTCCTGAGCTGTCATAGAACCCAAGCACTTACAGGCCTCTCTGGGGTATGTCCTCCCACACCGCAACATGTCAGCGAGCTCCCCCTCCGGGCTTGGGACTTAGCTTCTGGTCCAGGGTACGGGACAGAACCTCTGCATGAATAGGCTTGGGGGTGACTAGGGTGAGCAGGTCTCATCTACACCCCCACTGCTCCCGCCATTCTGGCTTTGTCTCTGAGGTCCCCCCTCCCCCCAGCAACATGTGCAGGATGGCCGGAAGGAGAACCTTGAGGGCTTTGTGAGGACCTTTGAGAAGGAGCACTCAGAAGAAGCCCATGCAGGCATCTTTGCCCTTGACTGTGAGATGGTGAGTCTTCATGGCCGGCAGGGACCTTGTTGCTGTGTGGAGGTAGCTTAACTAGAGTAGGGCCAGACCTGGCAGTTGTATGTAACAGGCTGAAGCACGGTCACAGTTTTGCTGCATCTGCTCAGATCCTTCTGCAAAGGGTGTTGTCTACAGGTTCCCATCCAAGAAAAATATACACTGCTCAACACAGCTGAGTTTCCCACAGTGGAGGGCAGCAGGCCACATGTACCTAGGGGTCCACTTTGCCTGCAGAGTGTGCGGGCTTGTGAGCACAATGCTGACTTGGGCAAGGGCCCCTACCGAAGTCCCTGGCCCTCGTTCCCTGTCTGCAGTGAGGCCTCCCTCAGCCCCACAGGGCTCTATGGCATAGTGGTGGCTTTAGGAGACACTGGCCCATCCTTCACCCCACAGTCCTACACCACATACGGCCTGGAGCTGACCCGCGTCACAGTGGTGGACACAGAGATGCAAGTGGTTTATGACACCTTCGTCAAGCCTGACAATGAGATTGTCGACTATAACACCAGGTGCGCACAGGCCCAGGACGGGTACTCTACTTGGCCCTCCTGCATCCAGCTTAGCACACTACCCCCATCCTGTCCATCCTGCTAGGTTCTCGGGGGTGACAGAGGCAGACCTCACAGACACAAGCATCACACTGCGAGACGTTCAAGCTGTCCTGTTGAGCATGTTCAGCGCTGATACCATCCTCATTGGACACAGCCTAGAGAGTGACCTGCTGGCTTTGAAGGTACCCTTGCCTGACTGTGCCATGCTACCCCATGTGTCTCAAGCTGCTTTTGGCTATGCTGGGTTCCCTTAGCTCCAGACTCTGGATAGGGAGACTGCCTTTGCCCTGGGCCCCTTGCAGCCTGAGTGTTGCCCACTTGGCCCACAGGTCATCCACAGCACCGTGGTGGACACTTCTGTGCTGTTCCCTCATCGCCTGGGCCTCCCCTACAAGCGCTCCCTGCGGAACCTCATGGCCGACTACCTCAGACAGATCATCCAGGACAACGGTGAGTAGCAGCCTCCCAGGGGCTCTTCCCCAGATGGGGCAGCTCATGACCGTGTCTGCTCTGCAGTGGACGGGCACAGCTCCAGCGAGGATGCCAGCGCCTGCATGCACCTTGTGATCTGGAAGATCCGTGAAGATGCCAAGACCAAGCGATGACTCCCACCACCCTCGCTGCCCACCTGCCCGCCTCTCCTGCAGCCCCGGCCCATCCTTAGTCCCAGGCCTCTTCCAAAACAGTGCAATAAATCTGAGAGCTAACCCTGTGCACCTCGAGAGAGCGGAACTGAGGAGCGGGACAAGCTGGCATCACAATAGCTGCTGCCAAGACCAACTAGGAGCCCAGCCCTGCCAGCCCTCACCTGGCCCCATCTCCATGCCCCCAGGCCTGGCCTCTGGAGTTGCTGCTGACCAGGACAGACCTGGCCTCAGCTGTGCTTGCACCCTGAGCCAGGAGCCCATTGCCCAGAGGGCAGTGGGACATCACCTCCTCTCTCTGCCCCTTTATACTTGATGTGGAAGCGTAGGGTGGGCTTGTTGTGTGCTTATTTGAGACAGGGGTTGTCCTCCTTTTTATTTTATATTGTTATTTTTATTAATTTTTAATTTAAACCTGTTGACTTGCACAGTTCCCGTCTCTTGTGGGAGGATCCTTGCCCTGGTGCTGCCTGTCTGCTGGGGGACAAGGTGGGCATGAGCCAGACCCAAGTCAGGGGTTTGGGGCCCCAAGATCCAGCCCTGTGGGCCTGGGTGTCTGCCCTTGGCTCCAGGTGGCTGGGCCTGCCTTGAGGGCGGCAGCTTCCAGGACTCCCCCACCCCCAAGCCAACCTGGCCCCATGACCTCAGAGAGCCAAGGTAGCCCCGGGGTCTTGCCTTCTGGATGCCCCAGGGGTCCCTGGATGTCTTCCACAGAGCTCCACCTTCTCCCACAGGTTCTCTGCACCCCCCACCCTGGGCAGGGACAGAATAAACATTTGTATGGATTTTAGATTTTGCAGTTTGTGGTGCTCTTGGGGCCAGGCAAGACCTCTGTACACCCCTGTATGGCTCCTGTTCCTGGGGCCAGGGTGAGGAAAGAATTTGAAATTGCTCACCTTCATGGAAACTAGCTGTGGCCCCAGCCTGCTCCACTCCTGCTCTGAGTATGGAATATGGTCCATGTCCAGTAGACCTGGATGGCCTGCCCTGAGAGACCCAGGCTGTGTCCCCAGCACTGTGTGAAGGTAGAGCTGGCTTCCTGCTGCCTTGCCTACCAGGGCGGAGCTACACATAGAGGTGCAGGGGCAGAGACATTGCCTGCTGCCAGTCTAAGGGAAGGGGCCCGGCCCACTGAGGCTATTCCATTCCCTCACCCAACATGCCATACATTCTGCAGTGCACACACAGCTCTAAGTGACCAAGCCGAATTGGCCCCCATATGTCAGAATGCTGGCTTGTGGTGGTTGCTAGGAGGCCCTGGGGTAATTAGGCCCCACCACTTATCTGAAATAAAAAGATTGCAGAGATTTCAGGGCCTCTCTGCCTCAGCACACATAGCCACAGAGAGCAAGACTGGCTGGAGAAGGCACCCTGCCACCTGGTCAGTCAAGACGTTTCCTAAGGATCTGAAGGACAGGACCCAGCCTCCTCCCAAGGCTTCCTGTTCCTGTGGTTTTCCTTTCCAGGTCCTAGGTCTAGAATCTCTCCAGAACCCTGGGAATCCATGCTTGGGGGTATGGCCCTCCTGGAGATCCTTGGCTAAGTCAGGCCATCTCCACCCTCAGGGGCTGTTCTTGTGACCAAGTTGCCCGTCCACCCCACTTCTGTAAAAGCATTTTCTAAATAAATGGTGCCGATTATTCACAGAAGCCCTGTTGCTGTGTGTTTCTGTGTGGCACCTTCCTCCACTGTCCCCAAGACACACTGGTGCCTTGGGAAGGTTGTGGGCAGTTGGATGTTAAGGGTGTTTGCCATAGGGCAGCTGGTAGCTCAGTAAGGCCAGCTCTCTCCAAGCCTTACAGAACATTTTTTTTTGCCACTAATCTCCCCTATCCACACTAGAAGCCTCAGGACCTTTGCACACCCATCCTCTGTGCTTGGGAAGTATTCCCACTGTGATTTTCCCCTGAGAATCTGGGCCCTCAGCTCCACCTGACTGATTTCTTCAAACACCCCCTTTCTCATAACTGGGTAGGCGCTGGATAAGTAATTGTTGAATGAACAAAAGAAGGGTGAGTCTGTTATCACCTCCAGGAGTCAAGCAGTCTTGCACTATGGGCTTCCATAGCTGAGTCTATTCGCCAGATCCTAGCAGAGGTTGCCTCTCTGAGGCGGTGGGGGGGGGGGGGAAGGGGGATCATTTATTTTTCCCACCGCCTCCCTGTCTAGATGGGGCTAAGCAGGAAATGAGGGGACAGAGTTCAACACAGAACCGGCAATGTGGTCTGTTGGGTGGGGGCCAGACCAGAGAGAGGAACCTTAGAGTTGGATGTGGTGTAAGGAGGTAAGGAGAACCTGAGGGAGTTGGTATCTTCTGAAGCCGCCACCCCACATGCCCACTCGGGCCTAGGTACTGCCCAGTCTCATGGCTGTAATCTTACCCCTGACATCTTCAGAAAGGATCCTGAGCCTGGCAGCCTGCTGGCTAGCACATACACCAGACAGAACCCCATGAGCTTCCTCGTGGCCTTAGGATCAATAGCTATCAGTGCTTTGCTCAGCTGGAGGCTCAACAAGGTCCTTGTGTGTAGGAGGTGCTCATTTAAAGCACAGGGATGAATGAGTGAAGGAACCCAGGTCTCAGGTTCAGACATGTTCCATGTACCTGCAATTGCCTGTGCTGCCTTCTATCCACTCCAAACCCCACAGGACACCTCCAGGTTTAGCCCTGTCCAATCTACAAGGCCTGCCCTGGCTGGACCAGATATTATTCAGGACCTGCTTTAAAGACTCTTTCTGCCATGTGTGGTGGTAACACCTGTAATCCCAGCACTCAGGAAGCTGAGGCAGGATAGTGAGCTAGAGGCCAGCCTGGGGTGCATAGTGAGACTCTTATCTAAAAAATAAAAGAAAAAGACCCTCTCCCAAATCCTCCCTTCAGACGAAAGCACCGCCCACTGGCCCACCCCAATCATGCTCTGCCTTGACACCCTCATCCTCCTGCAACCGGCTCCCTTGGATCTGAAGACCTCACCCTTACACAGCTCTTCCAGGCCTTGCTTTGTCCTGCTCCTACCCACTGAGGTTCGACCCCGCCCAGCCCTCTCCCTCTCCCTTCCCCTGCCCAGGCCTCTCAGCAAGGCCTTACACTGCATCGCTTTCCATCTGTGCCTACTCCAGCCCCGTTTTTTTTTTTTGTTTGTTTGTTTGTTTGTTTGCTGTACTGGGGTTTGAACTCAGGGACTACACTGGCCCTTTTTATTTGTTAGGTTTTTTCGAGATAGAGGCTCGTGGAACTATTTGCTCTGGCTGGCTTCGAACCGCAATTCTCCTGATCTCTGCCTCCTGAGTAGCTAGGATTACAGACATGACCCACCGGTGCCCAGCTCAGTCCTGCTCTATTTACAAGGTTCTTCATAGGCCCCACCTGGCCCTTGGTCCCTCTCCAAGGTCCTGCCCCTATCCCCACTTCAAGGTGACGCCCCCTAGAGGCCCTGTCTCCTTCCTCGCCTTGCCTTCTGCCTTAGTCCCGCCCCTGAGGTCCCGTCCTGCCCCCTGTTCCCTAGGCTAGGCCCCGCCTTCTTCCTGGCCCCGCCTTCCTCCGGACCCCTCTCTCGGAGGCCCCGGCTCCGCCCCCACCCAGATCTGTCTCAGCAAGGCCTTTCTAGACTCCTGCCTTGGCCTCCCTCCTCCAGGCAAGGCCTCTCCTGGCCCCGCCCCCGAGATGGCCTGTTTTCACTTGGTCGGCCCCGAGCAGCCTTCTGTGCACTGGTCCAGGGAGGCCCCGGGGCTGTGATAGGTGTATCGGAACCCTGCATCACTGCTGCTGGTGAAACTCGGATTTCTGGTTAATGAAACATCTGGTTAGTGAGAATGGGGTTGGCGTTAGCAATCATGGTAATTTTGGATGGGGGTCTTCCGGCCATCTGAGAGTCTCCTCCAGACCCGCCCCTCCCACTTCCCATAGCCTGAGCCTCACTTTTCTTCATCTAGTGAACGGCACTGACTGACTCTCAGGGTCCCAGGAGTACTGGAGCTGGCCCTGAGCTAGGCCCTGCTCCACCAGACCCTGGAGGCACAGATGATTCATATACCAGCATTCACTGCCCTGGGGAGGTTTGGGGTTGAGCAAGCAAGAAAGACGGGGAGAGACTAGAGAGAGGGGATCAGAGGCGGGATGGGGGACATCCTGAACAGAAGGGGTTTCCCGAGGTGGCACAGGACCCAGTCTGGACCATCTGGGAAGTGTGAAGTGAGACCAGAAGGGTGAGCAAGCACTGACCAGACCAGTGGAAAAGTATCCTGACCAGGGAACAGCCTGGGCTGGTGCTCGGAAAGGAAGGAGCTACTAGCCTGGTAGTGTGTGTGTGTGTGTGGGCTGGGGGGGCTGTCTTTGGGAAGCTGCTAGGGCTGCCATTTATGGGTGGCTCATATAATCTCATAGGGTGACATCAGGCCCCCCGAGACAAAACCAGACTCAGATTCCTGGCCTGATAGTGAGGAAGGCTCCTGGCTCTTCAGAAGGTTTGGTATCTGCCTCCACTCCCACATCGCGGCTCACCCCTCTAGGGGTGGCTAAGCCTAGCTGGATCCTGCCCCAGCAGCTCCAAGGCCAGGTCTCTTAGAGCAGCTAGACCCTTGTATACATTGCTCTGGTATATATATCTAACCCTGGGCACCATTTGGTCAGTCAACAAACATGGATGCTTGACCCCGAGGCAAGCGGGACAGGAGTGGCCCTCCTGAGGAGACCAGAGGAGGCAGGCGAGACCTTCCTGGTGAGAGGCAGAGGGGCTGGCCATGGCATGGGAGCAGTGACTGGAGGCCAGTAGGTGAATGGCTGTAGTGGGGGAGGTAAGGCTTGGGTGTGTCAGTCTGTGTCCACAGACTGGGGAGTCTGTGGATGGGTTTGTGGCCCCCTGGGTCTGAGGGTATCCTGGGGAGGCCACACAGCCAATGGCTTTGCCTCCAGAGCCCAGGGACGGACAGGACACTACATATGGATATGGGACATTTTATTTATTTTTTTGCCAGTGTTGGAGATGGAACCCAGGGCCTTGCACATGCTTGGCAAGTGGTCTACCACTAAGCCACACCCCTAGCTCTTGTTTTATTTTGAGACAAAGTCTCACTATTCAGGCTGGCTTAAAATTCACCATCCTGCCTCAGCCTCCCCAGTTCTGGGATGACAAGTGTGCACCACCATGCTGGGCTTGGGAGGTGACACTTTAGAGAGGGTATACCCTGAACTCCTTGAGGGCAGAGCATCAGGTAACACCCAGCAAGACTAAGGCCACAAGTATGATCTTGACTGTGGGTCCCTCTCCCCCAACAGCGCCACCAACATGGACACTCTTACCCACAGAAAAGATGTGGAAGACGACAAGAACACAGGTAGTGCCATCCTATTTCACAGGCTGGGGGAGGGAGTGGTGGGAGGCTGGGGCACCACCCCCAACCTGAACCATTGTCCTTGAATGGGGCTGTGGTTGGGTTACGAACCCTATTACTGAATGGTTAGGTTCAGGATCTGAAATAGGACTGCCCAGGTTGGGCATGTGGAGCCCATCACCAGGCCTCAGTTTGCCCTGTCTGTAAAACGAATGACACTAATGGCTCTCCCATTGCCTGTTCTCTGAGTTGAGGTGGCTCAGAGGAAGGAGGAGGGGCTGGTCTTGGAACCCACTAAGCACAATGCAGGGACTAGGTTGGGCCCCCAGCAGTACCTTCACCCCCTCTCGTTTGTTTATGAGCTCCCTGACATCTCCCACAGTGAGCCGGTCATCCCCAGCTCTTGGGTCCCTTGAGGACCCATTCGTCCTCTGGGGCGTTGTTGGGCACTTGTCTCCAGCAGTGCCTAACTCCTCTCACTGCAGCATTCTCCTGGGAGGTGAGTGCCAACAACCACACCTTCCACACGAAGTTCAAGGAGAAGGGCTTCCTGTGCTGGCGGAGGAAGAAGTTCAAGGAGAAGGGCTTCCTGTGCTGGCGGAGGAAGAAGTACAAGGTGGGCAGCCTCGCCACTTCCCTGCCAAAGTAGTTCCCTGGACCCCACCCTCCCCTCTCCCAACAGGGCCTCTGTGCCCCCTCCCCACGATGGTGCCAGAAGCCATCCTGGGAAGGGAGTTTATTTTTCATGCTCCCTCAGTTCTGCCTATTCCTGGTGTTTGCTTGACATTTAAATTGTAACCACGAGGACAGGAATGTTCTCACCAAGCCACTGGTCTCCTTTGCTTCACCTGCTGTGCATTTAAGTAAGTTGATGCACAACCCTGACAGTGCAGCTGTCCCTCAGAGTCCTCTCCCAAGCCCCCTGAGTGTTTCATTTTGGAAAACACTGGCATCACAGCTCAATGACTCTTTGCACTCAGTAGAAGCTCAATTAATGCTGATTCAAGGCTTTGCATCCAGCAGGCACTCACTCTTTGCTGGCCTGAGGCTTTACATTTATTAGATACTTGATACTATCTGGAGACCTTGCATTCAGCAGGTGCTCTTTAAATGCTGACTCAGTGGACACTTCATTAATGCTGGCTGTGGCCTCTCTGGAGGTTCTGGGATGGGGCAGGCTGGCCACAGGGTCCCCTGGGCCTGGGCAGCACCCCATGCCATGGCTCTTGTTCCAGAACAATGCCATCTGCACAGCCAAGTACAACTTCTTCTCCTTCCTGCCATTGAACCTCTATGAGCAATTTCACCGCGTGTCCAACCTCTACTTCCTTCTCATCACTATCCTCCAGGTGGGGCAGGGTTCAGAGCCACCTCCTCTGGGAAGCCCTCTCCGGAGCAGCTCGGCTGCTTCACTCTGCAGACTGAGCGATGCCAGTGTGATGAGCAGATTAAAGTCTGACTTCTCCCGTGCCCATCGTTTGATTGTCCCTGGCACACAGGAGGTGCTCAGTACATGCTGAATGATGAAGATGGCAGGGCTGGAGGTCGGGAGGAGGCAGTCCCTCCCACGGTGGGACTATCTTGGCCACACAACCCCCTTGACCCTGCTCATCTCATCACTCAGTTTTGGGGTTGGGGATCCTGATAGGTTCTCAGGACCTGCTGGGTCATTTCCTGGCACCTGCATGGCCAGTGTGGGGCAGATGGCCAGCTGGGACCCTACTCTTGGCTATGGCACTGTCTCCAGAGCACCCTACCTGCCTAGCCTCTTGTTTCTGCTCTGGGTAAACTGACCCTCTGCTTCTGTTCATGGAGCTGTTAAACATGGATTGAGCACCTCTTGTGTGCAGGTCCTCGACTGGGCACCAGGTGCAGGGACAAGCAGTGGCCATGACCTTGGTCTATGGGAGATTCAGGGACCAGTGGAGGTCTGAAAAGAGACTGTAGTCTGGAGTGGCTACTTGGAGGGGGTGATGATGGAGCTCAGACTTAAAGAATGACCAGAGAAACAGTGTTACTAAGGGAAGAGAAGGGAGACGGGCAGGGGCGGGGGGCTGGGGGTGATCATGTATTGCAGGAGAGCATGAGGTGACTATCCATGCAGGCCATCCCTGAGATCTCCACGCTACCCTGGTTCACCCTCCTCGCCCCACTGCTCTGCCTAATCACCATCCGGGCCACTCGAGACCTGGTGGACGATATTGTAAGTGGGGTCAGGATGGCACTGGCCTCAGGGTGGGAAGTTGGGTGGGAGCCCTGATCCCAGCATGGGGGGGTACAGGATGGGCTCCATGAGCCTTAAGGTGGCTACGAGCCCAAGAATATCAGCCATAGCATTTGTGGTGTACTCTGTCATCCTTGTCCTGTAGCCAAGGGCCCTCAGGCCCTGTTAGCCTCATGGTTTTGGTGACCAGAGATCTTGGCAACCACTCTGGGGTTGGGTTAGGCCTTCTTTCTCCTACCCCCAGCAGTTGGATAGACTGTGGGGTGGCTCTGGCTGACGAGGACACACCATTATGAGCAGGAGTGACTGGTCTACAACAGTGTGGAGAGGGGACAGGACTACCTCTCTAACCCCATCCTATTGGCCCAGGGGCGGCACAGGAGTGACCAGGCCATCAACAACAGGTCCTGCCAGATCCTGAGGGGGAAGAGGTGAGGCTGGGGTGGGCATGGAGGGACAGACCTGGACAAAGAAGCTGGAGTACAGAGCAGGGGGCACAGTGAGCAGGATGCTCACAGAATGGCCAGCACTTTCCATGCTCCTAGATACCCTGTTTGAGTCTGACCAGGACCTAGGCCTGTATTTATGAGACATCTGCTGTGTACTAGGCCTGGAGTCAGCCAAGGGATAGGGACAAAGAGGCCATGGATTCTTGAGGAGCACACAGTTCATACAAAGGAGACTGAAAAGGACTTGAATAGATGATCCTGATGTCACTGGACAGAGATACGGACTCTATGCAGAGAGGCAGAGGTCAGGAAAGGCTTCCTGAGGGAAGCAGCCACTGAACTGGTCTTGCAGGAGGGATCAACAGGAGCAAAGGCAGGGAGGTGGGAACTCTGGCCCCCTGCCCTCTGCTCGCCCAGCATGGGCTTGGGCTATGGGAAAGCAGCCAGGGCCTTCTTGTATCTCCCTTCTGCAGCTTCACGTGGAAGAAATGGAAGAATCTGTGTGTGGGAGACATGGTGTGTCTCAGAAAGGACAGCATTGTACCGGTGAGTCATTGTCACCCCTGTGGAGCGCCCCTGGGAAAGGCTTCCCACCCTGTCTTCCATCCCCCTATAATCTTGTGTCCTCCCTGCCCCATTACAGGCCGGCCGACCTGTTCTTGCTGGCCAGCACAGAGCCCAGCAGCTTGTGCTATGTGGAGACTGCTGACATAGATGGGTAAGAAGCCATGACATCCCTGGGGTCTGGGAGAAACCTGAGGCTACCAAAAGAGGGCTGGAGTAGCCTTCTCAGGTCTCCAGTCACTCACCCCATGAATATTTATGTGGGAAAGACCTACGAGGCATGGAGCAAGCTTTTCCAACCTGCTTATTTCCAGAGTAAGATAAAGCAGAGGAGGGGACCTGCATCCCAGGCACCAGAGTATCTGCAGGCCCTACTGCATGCTGGGCAAGAAGGCCTAGGCCCTGACCTGGCCCTTTGCAAACATGCGGTGCATCGTGGGCAAGGCCCTTTCCCTCTCTGGGCCTCAGCCTTACACTTGACTGCTGGTTCCCAGTAGGTGCTCAGCATAATGTTCAAGGGTCTCTGGGAGGAGGCGTGCCTCCGTGCCCCATGGCATCATTCATCAACACCTTTTCACCACCTCCTGCACCTTCCTGCCTCTTCTTCTAACCAGGGAGACCAACTTGAAGTTCAGACAGGCTCTGACAGTCACCCACCATGAACTGACCAGTCCAAGGAAGATGGCGCACTTCCAGGGTGAGTGGGAGGTGTAAGTAAATCCCATGTGTCCATCTAGGCCTCTGTTTGGCAGGCTTGATGATGCTCCTAGGGTAAACAATGGTGGTGGGTGTCAGGTGGGGTCCAGCACCCACCTAGTGCAGCCAATTTTCACTAAGTTGTTCTCTATAATGTGTATTTGCCAGCCTTTTGGGTCTAGGTTGCTACTAACAGATTGGTTTGTCCCAGGAATATTTCATGTTGCCTCCATCAGTGCTAAAGCTGGGATATTTTTATGTCTTGCTATGACTGCAAATGTGTGACAGCATTTCACTAGGTGTTGCATTTTATTTTTAAAACATGAGAACTACATTGATTTTGGTGGGACTGGGGTTTGAATTCAGGGTTTCGTGCTTGCAAAGCAGGTGCTCCACTGCTTGAGTCAGTCCACTTTGCCCTAGTTATTTTGAAGAGGAGTCTCTTGAACTTTTTTTGCCCAGCCTGGCCTCAAACCACAATCCTCTTAATCTCTGCCACCCAGATAGGATTACAGGTATGAGACAATAGCACCTGGCCATTTTTGGTTGTTTTGTGAAAGAGGCAACCCATATGCTGGGGATGACGGTCCAAATAAAGAAAAGGTCCACAGGAAAAGGATGCCATCCCCACCCCACACAACTGCAGTTTCTTATTTTCCACCTGAAAACATTTCACTTGCATGGTGTGGATACAGTTACCTTTTGCTAACTGATACAGCTTTGTTTTTTTCCTAACTTATTGCAAAGGCAAGTTAACAGTTTTTTATTTTCCTGTATTATTGCAAATGCAAGTCAGTCTCAGAGGTTCAGGCACAGAATCTATCTCTCAAACCAGCCAAGCCCGGGTTTCTCCTGTCCATGAAATCAGGGATAAGGGCTAGGCATGGTGGTGCACACTTATAATCCTAGCATTTAGGAGGAAGATCACAAATTTGAGCTCAGTGTAGGCTACATAGCAAGACCTGAATAAAAAAGAAAAAGAAATTTGAATAAAGGCCAGCTCCGGCAGAAGGTGGCTATACTCATCCTCTCCTTTGACTGTCCTGACTTTCTAGAATGCTGCCAATGCTTTGCCACTTGATCCCATGTGGAAGATAGGCTCAAAAAAAGAGGCAGTGACCCCCAATGCAGCACTTTCCCCCCACATCCCAGAGATCCCAGATACTCTGTCCAGAGGCTTTCTCTAGGCTGTGGTTTGTCATCTGCCACCTCAGGGCATGGCTCCATTTTTCAGATAAGGAGACTGAGGTTTCAGAGAGGTGCTGCCTCTGTCTCCACCCTAGACATTTCCAATTCCTTCCTTCAGGACAGCCAAGCTCTTAGTCCCTAAGATAGAATGACCTCCTCAGCCCTCTACATTGTGAGGTCCCAGCCCACACCCCATAGTTATTTTAATGCTCACCAACTTTGCACTGAGCCTGTATTTGCAACTGAGCCCATTTTCTCAAAGAAGAGTGAGACCATCAGCCACCTGCTGCAAGTGACAGTGAGTGGCATGATGGTGGATGGGCCTAGCATGCAGTAGGTGCTAGGTGAGGCTCTTTTGAGGATCATCTCTTATCACCTTCCCTCCTCATGCATTACAGAGTACATATTGTGTGCCAGGTGCCAGGCCAGGCTCTGGGATTACTGTGTGATTGAAAGTAGGCTCACAGATGATAATGATGAGTCACATGAATAAACATGCATAAATGTCTAGCAGTATCCTAGGATCCAAGCACAAGGGAGAAGACTGGGCAGGGCTGCTTTGTCTCGAGGATCAGGTTGTGTGTGCAAAGGGCCTGAGGCCATAAAGCCTGTTTTGGAGTGTTCTAGGGAGGAAAATGGTAGAGTGGGGTGACAGTGGGGGAAGTTTGGGGCATTACAGGTCCTATAAGGGTGAAGGGCTGGCAGGGAGCCACAGGAGGACGATTTGCACCCAGTCACACCATGGTTGCTGATGGCCACAGGCACAGTAATATGTGAGGAGCCCAACAGCCAAATGCACCACTTTGTGGGGAGCCTGGAGTGGAACAGCAGAAAATATTCCCTGGGCATTGGTAACCTGCTCTTGCGTGGCTGCAGGATCCACAACGTGGATACCTGCTACGGCCTCGTCATCTACACTGGTAAGGTCACACAGAGGCCCGAGAATGCCCCATATGGGTGGGGTGGGGTGAGGCAACAACCCTGAAGTCATTGACGAGAACTGGCAAAGCCAGGCATGACTGCTGTAGACCTGCTGAGAAATGTGGGCTCTCGTGGTTTGGCTTTTCTGGGCACTAAATTATGTAAAAATGGACATGTTCAGACAAAGCCTTGTTTTGGATGAGCAAATGGGTGATCTCTCTGGGGCCTAGACCTTTAGCCTTCTCTCTACTGGGGTCCCATCCCCAGAAGATAGAAAGTTAGGTGGATGGGTGAATGAATGGATGGGTGAGTGGATGAATGAATGGATGGGTGAATGGATGGATGGGTGGGTGGATGGGTGAATGAATGGATGGGTGGGTGGATGGATGGGTGGATTGGTGAGTGGATGGATGGGTGAGTGGATGGTGGATGGATAGATGGATGAATGGATGGATGGATGGATAAATGGGTGGGTGGATGGGTGGGTGGATAGATGGGTGGATGCAGTTCCTACAGGTGCTGACACAAAGATCATGAAGAACTGTGGCAAGATCCATTTGAGGAGGACCAAGCTTGACCTCCTCATGAACAAACTGGTGGTCTTGGTGAGCTTCCAACCAGATTCCTTGCACAGAGGACATTGAGGAGGAGTAGGGAAAGGCGCCCATCTTATTGAGAGATATTCTAGCCTTTGTGTTCTGGGCCTCAGTTTCCTTCTTTCTCAGCAAAGTGTACAAGCTGAGCTGGGCCAGAGAATCTTTGTTAATACAATTTTGTAAATGTTTTAGTCCGAGGGTGTAGCTCACTGATGGATCACTTGCCTAGCATATTTTTAGAAAATAAATTTTGAGTCAGGCATCAGTGGCTCATGCCTGTAATCCCAGCTTCATAAGAGATCAAGAAGATTGTCGTTCAGGCAAATAGTTTGAGAGCCCCTAACTCAAAAATACATATATGCAAAAAGGGTTGGTGGAGTGGCTCAAGTGGTAGAGCTCCTGCCTAGCAAGTGTGAGGCCCTGAGTTCAAATTCCAGTATAGCCAAATAAATAGACAGATTAGGCAGCTAGCTAGCTAGCTAATAATAATTGCTAGATAGATAGTGATACTGGTTTCCAAACCTATATGAAATACTAAAATTCTTACACCCCCCCCATCCAAACCAGGTAATCCGTAAGTCTGTATACTCATCTTCATGAGTTTTATATATTACCATAATAAAAAATAAACCACAAAAGCCCGGCAAAGAGTCTGGGAGCATTCCTTCCCTGACCCCCTTCCTGCCCCATCCCGGTCCACCTCACTCTGGGGACCTCCTATCTCCAACCTTGTCCTTTTGCATGGGCGCGTCCCTGTCAGTGAATCCCTGGGGTTCTCAGGGCACCCCGGCCCTTCCACACCTTCCATCTCCCATCTGCCTTGTAGATCTTCCTGTCCCTGGTGGTCATATCCTTGGCCTTGACCCTGGGCTTCAGTTTCATGATCAAAGACTTCAAATTGAAGCATTATTATGTGTCTGCCATGCACACGAAGACTGTGGTCATGGAGTCCTTCTTCATCTTCTGGAGCTTCCTCATCCTTCTCAGTGCCGTGGTACCCATGACCCTGTTCATCATGTGAGTCCTGCACCCCACTAGGGTGTGTTCTTTCCTCAGATGGGGCAAAGGGAGGCCCCCGAGGCAGTGGACAGGGACAGGCAGAGGCGTAACAGCCATGTTTTGCAGAGCTGAATTCCTCTACCTGGGGAACAGTCTTTTTGTCAACTGGGACAATGCAGATGTTCTTCAAGCCTCAGACCACACCTGCCAAGGCCCGAAGCACCAGCCTCAGTGACCAGCTGGGCCAGGTGCAGTACATCTTCTCAGACAAGATGGGCACGCTCACACAGAACATGATGACCTTCAACAAGTGTTGTATCAACGGCCACATCTACGGTGGGGACCCCCTGCCCACCCCTTCACCATTTCCCTCTGCCCCAAGAGAGCAGTGCCCAAGGGTCTTCAAATGCCCCAACACCTGAGTCAGGGGCTGGGTGCCCTAGGCTCAGGGGCACAGTGGTCACCACACCCCACCCTTTTCCCCAAAATTGCTATCACAGGTCATGATCACATTGCTGTAGGCCTAGCATGTGACCCCTGAGAACTTGAGCTTGGAGCAGGGCTGTGGGACCCCAAGTTTGAGCTCCCAGTGAGCCAAATCCTAAAGCTGTCTTTCCCCAGGTCCAGATGACAAGGATGGGACCCACCATCATGTGAGCACCTCTGTCCTTGCGCCACTAGAAGATGGGGGATGGGCAGGGACCCACCCAGGGACAGCCTGTCCTGTCCCCCCACCACCCTCAGGAGAAGCCCTACATGTGGAATGAATTTGCAGATGGGAAACTCCTTTACTACAACAAGCAGCTTTTGCACCTCGTGCAGCACAGGCAGGACAGGGTGGTGCAAGAGTTCTGGCGACTTCTTGCCATCTGCCACACAGTCATGGTCCAGGAGAAAGACAGTGAGTGCGTGGCCCACCAGGCTCTGCCGCTCCTCCTTGGAGAGGGCTCCCAAGATGGCTCCCTAGCCCCAGGGTTGCCTGACCCTGCCTAACCCAGTCTCCCAGGTACAACGTGAAGGGTGCTCAGCCATATCCCAGGCCCCCCACTTGAAGGCTATCCAGGCCTGGAGCTACAAGATAGCTCAGTATTGGTATTGCGGGGGGACAGTGTGTGGCTGTCAGGGATGAGGAAGTCCAGGCCTGGGATTCGAGCCCCGAGAATCTGGTGTGAAGTGGGGACGTTGTGTAGATAGGGGCTCGTGGGTATAGTAGTTGAACAGGCTCCGAGAATCATTATTCCACAAGTATTCATGAGCACCTATGTTCCTGTCTCCTCCCCTCCACCGTGATGCATGACCCCAGAAGAGCCCGTATAAAGCAAGCTCTGGGAGGAGAAGGGACAGAAGGGTGTGAATGTCACTGCCGTTCCCTCACCAGACCAGCTGTCGTACCAGGCGGCTTCCCCAGATGAGGAGGCTGTAGTCACCGCAGCCAGGAACTTGGGCTACGTGTTCAGGTTACGCACCCAGGACACCATCACCGTGGTGGAGCTGGGGGAGGAATCTACCAGGTCCTGGCCATGATGGACTTCAACAGCGCTCGCAAGCGGATGTCTGTGCTGGGTGAGTTCCGATCCTAGCTAGGGGCGGGTGGGAGGGAAGCAAGTGAGAGCAGCCTGGTCTCTCTCTCTCTTCCCACAGTTCGAAATCTGGAAGGCTCCATCTGCCTCTACACCAAGGGTGCGGACACAGTCATCTTGGAGCGCTTGCGTGAGAGGGGTGAAACGGAGGTGACCACAGAGGAAGCCTTGGTTGTAAGTCCCAGCTGGGGATAGGTGCACACACGCGCGCATATGTGTTTGTGCGTGTGTGTGTGTGTGTGCGTGTGTGTGTGTGTGTGTGTGTGTGTGTGTGTGTGTGTGTGTGTGTAAGCAGGGACAGAGGACAGAGGGAGGAGGAAAAAGAGAGAGTAGGTAGAGGAACGGCCGCAGCCCCTTGAGGCAGCTATGTACAGTTGGGCAGGTTGTGCAGTGCACACAGCATTTTCTCCCTCCCACCTCCCACCCATCTACAGAGGCTGGGAGGGGACTGAACTCCAAATCATACCTACCCACACAGGATGTGCTTCCCTAATTCACACAAAGACATGAAATCTGTAGATAGATTGGGCTTTGGCTCCTAGAACTCAACCGGGCCTGGGTTCTAGGACACAATAAGCTTTCCCTGCTCAGTCCTTCCTCTCCATGGGTGAGGCCAAGGCTCCTCAGCTCATCATTTGAGGTTTTCTCTTCCTGTTTTCAGCTGGCCTCCCTCCCTCAGTCTTTCCCAGGATCCCAATTTCTAACTTGTTATCCGCCTCCCTGTGTTCAGGTGACACCTTGAGGCCTTGGTACATTTGATCCTTCTGATGCTTTTGTCACAAGCTTTTAGTCCTCCAGGCCCAGCCACCAGGCCTCCCCCTTCAGGGTGCCTTTTCTGCTCCAACCCCCTTATATGGAGCCCTTGCCAACCCCTAGACTTTTTCCCTCTGGCACAGTCCTGACCCTACAGGTTTATAGCTGCTGTGTCCAGCCAGGGGCTCCCCCAGAGCCTTTCTGGGGGAACCTAGGGTGCCCTGCTCTGCTAGGAGGAATGGGACTCAGGTATCTGGTCTCTCAGAATAAAGATCTAGAGCCCAGGAGCTCATCAAGATGGATCTATGGAGCAGGTGGGTGAACTGAGGCTGCAGGAAGATGTCTGGAGCCCTGCTGTGCCACTTGAGCCTGACCTCTCATGCCGTCTCGCCCCCAGCAACACCTGGGGTCACCCTCTGGAGCTCAAGGCTTGGGGCAGGTGTGAAATGAGGTAAAGTCCTCTTTCTGGGGACCTCCAGGGCCCTGGTCATCTTCAGGTGTGAGTGTACTCTGGGACTGCCTGAGGGTGCCTGAGACACAGAGCCCTGAAGGACCCCTGGGTGTTCCCTAAGGCTGCGGGAGTGGCGCCGGGCTGGAGAAGTCCTGACTGGGGAGTGGTCCAGGAGGGCTACACAGAGGGAAGTCTGAGTCTGCTGTGATAAGTGAGGTGCAGGACAGGTTGTCTGTGGGAACGTGCTTTGTACAAAGACCTGGTGTCAAGAGGGAGACAGAGCAGGTGTGGGGTTGGGCGGTGACAGCTTCAGCCTCCACAGGCCTTTGCAGAGCAGACCTTGCGAACACTGCCTGGCCTACAAAGAGGTGGCTGAGGACGCCTATGAGGAGTGGGAGTCCCAACATCACGAGGCCTGTCTCCTGCTACAGAATCGGGCACAGGCCCTGCAACAGGTGTACAACAAGATGGAGCAAAACCTTGAGGTAGGCAGATGCATGGGGGACTGATGAGTGAAACCCGGGGTCCCACATTAGGGAGCTCCATCCCCACTGGGGCTTCTCTCTGAGTCCCACCTCTCCCCTAGCTACTGGGAGCCACAGCCATTGAGGACAAACTCCAGGATGGTGTTCCAGATACTATCAAGAGACTCAAGAAAGCAAACATGAAGGTATGGGTGCTCACAGGGGACAAGCAAGGTGGGTGTCTGATCTCTGTCTGCCCCCCACACAGATCCTGTAACTATCTGAAGTTCAGCCATGTGCCTGTCTCATTTCTTTGGGTCAAGCATTGCCTTCCACGTTGTCCCTGGGAAAGGGAGAGACAGAAGTAATAACACCTGGGTGACAGTCAGGGTGCCTCCCATGGCCAGTGCGTGGTGAGCTTTGTCCTCACAATAGTACTACAAGGTGGGGGCCCTTGCTACTACCCACATGGGCAGTGGGCATAGCAGGGCTCAGAGTGCTCAAGGCACCTGCCCGGAGGTTTCCAGCCATATAAGAACAATGTCCCACTTTTGGATTCCCCAGGATTCTGCTTCTCAGAGAATGTGGCACATGCCTACAGCATTAGGAACTGCATTAGCACTTTTGTGGGCCCCTTCCACACCCCGTCACACCCCCACCCCATAACACTCACACTCACAAATGTTAAGAATGTATTCTAGCCAGGCTCACACCTGTAATCCTAGCTACTCAGGAAGCAGAGATCAGGAGGATTGAAGTTTGAAGCCAGTCCAGGCAAACAGTTTGTTAGAGACCCTATCTCAAAACTGTCCAACACAAAACAGGGCTGGTAGAGTGGCTCAAGTGGTTGAGTACCTTCCTAGCAAGCGTGAGGCCTTGAGTTCAAACCCCAGTACCACCACCAAAAAAAATGATATTCTAAGGCTGGAGGCGTGGCTCAAGTGGTTCAGCACCTGCCCAGCAAAGTGTGAAGCCCCGAGTTCAACCTCTGGTACCACCAACAAAAAAGGAGAGTGACATTCTAACAGTATGTAAAGACATTTTTTTCTTTTTCTTTTCTTTCTTTCTTCTTTTTTTTTTGCAGTACTGAGGTTTGAATTCAGGGCCTCATGATTGCTAGCCAGGCGCTCTACTACTTAAGTCACTCCTCCAGCCATAAAGACAAATTGAGGCAGAATTACATTTGCCTTTTTCCCCTTTCAGATTTTAAAAGAAATTAGGACATTTTGGGGGGTTCTTAAAAGCTTTCTAGGCCCTAGACAAGTCATGCCTGATAGTCCAGGACTCAAACTCACCTCTCTGGGGGTAGTGTAGCCTTTACCAGGCCAACAGCCAGCCCCTTTGCTCAAAGGGGCAGCCAAGGTCTCAGAACTGGCCCTCATTGGTCGGCCTCGGTGATGAGCCCTGCTCTGAAAAAATCACCACGGCTAGAAGATGGGGTGCACTACTGCCACTGGCTGAACTGGGAGGAGGGTCTAGGGGGCAGGGTGGGCGTGGCGACCAGGCAGAGCAGGGGAGACCCTGAGCTGGGCTGATTTGCAGAGACTGCAGTGAACATTGGCTTTGCCTGCCAGCTACTGACAGAGAACATGTTCATTCTGGAGGAGAAGGAGATCAAGTAAGCAGGTAGCCCAGGAGGAGGGGGCAAGGACCCGAGGGCCCATGGCCCAGACAGGGCTCTCCTGGGCACCTGAAGTGTGTCCTCAGATCTGCCTGGCAGGCAGCCTGACTGCCCCTTCACCAGAGGGGGAAACCAAGGCATGTGGGGCGATGGGAGAGATGGGCAGCCCAGGCTGACCCCCGCTTTCCTGCAGCCACATCTTGGATACATACTGGGAGAGCAACAACAACCTGCAGGCCCTGGAGAACAAGCTGAGGTTTCTGCCATGGGTCAACATGGCCATGGTCATTGACGGAGACTTCCTGGTCAGTGGTAGCTGGAGGTGGCCAGTGGGGTCCCTGGTGTGGAGGAGGGGACCTGGGAGGAGCATCAGGCTGGCGGTGGGGCCTCAAGGTGCCTGGGGTAAGAAGGGGGCTGCTGTGAGTTCAAATGGAAACCCCAAGAGATTGGACCCAGAGGAACTGCAGTGAGGGGGAGACAGGTCAAATCCAACCAGGGAGTTCCATAGGAGGCCCAGCTGAGGACAATCGACTGGGGTCGGGGGGACAGACCAAATGACGTGGACCCTCCTTCTCACCATGCAGGACCAGCTGCAACTGTCTTTGCACAAGGAGCCCCTGGCCCTGACCCAATACATGGTGGTAGATGGGGTTTGTCAGGAGCCAGGCCAGATGAGGAAAGACTTCCACCCAGCCAGGCAAATCTCCCAGATGTGGCAGAATTTAAGGGCCCCACTGGTCCCAGCACAGTCCAGGACCTCAAAGAAACACAAGAACCCAGAGGTGCAGCGGGAGCAGGCCTTCGTGGACCTGGCCTGCAGGTGCCAGGCAGTCATCTGCTGCCGGGTGATGCCCAAGCAGAAGGCCTTGGTTGTGTCACTAGTCAAGAAATACCAGCAAGTGGTGACCCTGGCCATTGGGGATGGGGCCAATGACATCAATATGATCAAGAGTGGGTGGCTGTGGGGAGCAGGGGCGGGGGGCATGGGACTCCTCTGACAGTCAACCAAATGGCTGACACCGCCCCCCTCATGTACCCTGCAGCTGCAGACATCGGTGTGGGGCTGTCAGGTCAGGAGGGCATGCAGGCAGTGCAGAATAGTGACTACATGTTGGCCCAGTTCTGTTTCCTACAGCGGCTGCTGCTGGTTCATGGACGCTGGTCCTACATGCGGGTCTGCAAGTTCTTGCGCTTCTTCTTTTACAAGACAGTGGCCTGCATCATGGGCCAGATCTGGTTCTCCTTCTACAGTGGCTTCACTGCCCAGGTATGTGGTGGGTGGAAAGAGCCACCTAAGTTGCCTGCCTGCTCCGGGCAGCTGTGGGTACAAACCTTGGAGTCCAACTGGGTGTGGTGGTACATGCTTGTAATCCCAGAATTTGGGATTGAATCTCAAAAAATATGTATATTTTTAAAAGTCTGGGTCTCCCTCCCACTGGAGGTCACAAAACCTTGTATAAGGTTGCATTCACAGAAGTATAGTCCAGATAAAGGGGGATATGGTTCCTGTTCCCTTCTCTGCTAAACATTTTCAGGGATATTTGGCAAATTAGAGCTCTGAAGCAAGGGAAGATGCCCCAGATGTGCCCCCCGGGGGGGAGAGGTGAGATTGTGGGAGCTTGGTCCCCAGCTTCTGGACTATTAATGGTGACAAAGACTAGATGTGCTCTTTGGTACCTTAGAGGAGCCATAGGGCAGTGATTATCCCTGCATGTAAGAAAACTGTGGAAATAAATTTTGTGAGAGGTGATGGCTCCTGTTGCTGATATGTAGCCATTTGAGAGGGAGCTCTACCTAAGCTCCCTCTTCACAGAGGTACATACTGCTTTGTTGTTTTTTTTTGGGGTGGGGGAGAGGTCTTTTTTTTTTGTCTTTTCTTTTTTGGTGCTGGGATCGAACGCAGGGCCTCACGCATGCTAGGCTAGCGCTGTGCCACCGAGCTACATCCCAGCCCTTTTTTTTTTTTTTTTTTGTAGGATTGGAGTTTGAACTCAGGGCTTCCCACTTGCAAAGAATGCATTCTGCTGCTTGAGTCATACCTCCAGTCCATTTGGGTTTGATTATTTTGAAGACAAGGTCTTGAGAACTGTTTGCGGGGCTGGCCTCAAACTGGGATGCTCCCAATAGCATCAGCCTCCCAAATAGCATAGACCACCACATCTGGCTTTTTTGTTGTTGTTGTTTTTGGTTTTACTAAGGTTTGAACTCAGGGTCTCTTGCTTGCTGGGCATGGGCTGTACAACTTGAGCCACGCCCCCAGCCTTCAATTCGCTTTTTGAGTCAGTCACTGCCAGTATACGGTAGGAAACACCAGACATAACATGTATCCATTTTGTGCCCTGCATTGGTTTATCAGACCTAGCTTTCCTGTGGATACTTTGGGGAGTTTACATACAGGACCTGTGACCTGTCTTTCTTCTTGCTTCCAAATTTGGATGCCTTTTATTTATTTTCCTTGCCTATTTGTTCTGCTAGGATTTCCAGTTCCATGTTGAACAGCAACAATGAAAGGGAAAACTTGAATTTTCCCACAGCATTTGCTTGATTCTTCTGCAGGGAGGGTGCCTCTTTCCCCCCATTTACATGTTCAACTATAATTTCATATCAGGGGCTGGCGGAGGGGCTCAAGTGGTAGAGTGGCCTGCCTAGCAAGCGAGAGGCCCTGAGTTCAAACCCCAGAACTGTCAAAAAAAAAAAAAAAAAAAGAAGAAGAGAAGGGCCCAAGATTAAGACTACAAATTTGCTGTTCACTGGTGGCTCACACCTGTAATCCTAGCTACTCAGGAGGCAGAGATCAGGAGGATCATGGTTCAAAGCCAGCCCAGACAAATAGTTCCACGAGACCCTATTTCAAAAAAAAAAAAAAATCACAAAAGTAGGGCTAGTGGAGTGGCTCAAGGTGAAGGCCCTGAATTCAAATCCCAGTACCACAAAAAAACTACAAATTTATCCAAATTAATGTTGGTTCTTGGACATTTTATTTGTTTTATATTTCTGTGGCCCAAATTGTCTTAGAATTATCCTTTTGTCCTGCACCTTCTGCTCTCTGGACATATCTTTCACTCTGGCACCATGGAGGCACTGGGCTGGATTTGCACTTTTCTTCCCCAGCCCTGGGACCAGCCATCCCGAAGGGAGCCCTGGTTCCTTTCATTAGAGAATTGATGTTAGACACCAAGAACTGAGTGTGTGGTGTGCTCAGTGCTCTGGGATGCTGTTACCCTGTCAGAGGACATCAACCTATCATCTATATTTATCTGTAGATGTGTATTTCACCTATCTGTCATTTGTATCATGTGTTTATCATCTCCATCTGTTGTCTGTATTTATCTGTACCATCTACATCTGCCATCTATAAATCCATCTGCAGCGATTATCTATTTCTCATCTCTGTGTACCATCTATATCTATTATATTTACCTAACTTATCTATAAATCATCTCCAGCTATCAACCATCCATCATTTATCCATCTACCTATACTATCAACCTGTTTTATCAGTTAATCTATCATATCAGTCATCTTTGCATATCATCTATATCAGTCATATCTGTCATCTGTGTAACCTACCATCTTTCATTTATCTATTTTCTAGCATCTATACATATCTCTATTATTATCTATTCATTTATATTTATTATCTATCTACCTATCTTATCCATCATATTTTTTCTAGATTTCATGGTTCTGTTTCATATATGTGTATGAAATGTATCAACCATATTCAATTGGCATTTTTTTAATTACTGTGTTGAGTAGGAGTACATTGTGGCATTTATAAAAGTTCTTACAATATATAAAATACATCACACTTGAATTCACCCCCCTCCAGTTGGCATATTTTAATGTCTTTTTTTATACAATATACTCTCCTGGTTGATCTTTGTCTATATTGAGAATTCTTTTTTTATTATTATTATTGTGCTGGGGGTACATGTGACATTTACATAAGTTCTCACAGTATATCATAGTTACATTCACCCCCTCCACCATTCTCCTTTATCCCCGCTCCCCCTTGTCTATCATATTTATCATGTATCATCTATATATCAGTCATCTATCCTGTCTGTGTATCTTGGCTATCAATCCTCTATCATCTGTCTAGATAAACTATCACTTATCCATCTATATCATCTATCATCTCTACCTATCTATTCACCTATATGTATCTGTCATCTGTTGTATTAGTCTTATCTATCAATCACCTTTTAGATATTTGATCTGTCATCTAGATAATCTAACATCTATCTTATCTATTTATCAATCATCTATCTTTTTAAAAAAATTAATTAAAACTGAGGTTAATTTATTTAATTAGTTCAAACTGAGCTTTGAATTTATAGCCTCCTGCTTGGTAGGCAAGCACTTTGTCACTTGAATTGTGCCCCCAGCCCTTTTTCAGATAAGGTCTTATGTTTTTGCCTCGGCTAGCCTCAGACCAAGATCCTATGGCGTCCTGCATAGCTGGAACCTCAGACACACAGCTCCATGCCCAGCTTGTTAGTTGAGATGGGGGTCTCACTAACTTTTTACTTGGTTGGCCTTCAGCCTTAATCCTTCCAATCTCCACTTCCTGAGTAGTTGGAATTAAAGGTGTGAGGCACCCGGCCTGACTTCAGCTCTTTATTTTTTCTATCTGTACCTCTATTTTATCTATCATATATTTATGATGTTTCTTGGTTGTTTTTTTTTTTTTTGAGATAGGGTCTCAAAACTATTTGCCCGGCTGTCTTCGAACCTTGATCCTCTTGATCTCTGCCTCCCAAGTAGCTAGGATTGCAGGTGTGAGCCACAGATGCCTGGCTTCATCTGTATTTATATCTGTCTCTATCTGTCTTATCTATTTTTCATCTGTATTTATCTACCTATATCTAGCTCTGTCTGTTATATATGTCTATGTCCATCCACTGCCTTTCTGACTGCACGTGTTAGAACCTGCAAGTGCACTCACCCCGACCCCATCCCCTAGCACATAGCCCCACTCAGCCCTTACCTCCCCTGTTCTTCTCCCCATCCTAGAATGCACGTGAAGTGATTTCAGGTTGAAATACACATCCATTTTTAGCTGGACTGGGTTGCCATGTCGGGAGGAGCTCTCCCAGCTCTTCACCCATCAGGGGTTCCCCTTAAGTCTAAGCTAGTGCGACTCTGGCATGATCGGGAAGCACATTCTCTTGAGGCATTTCCCACCTGCAACTCTTAATGGAGCCATCAGGTACAACTTGCTGTTTGGAGGTGTGCTTTCGAAGAGCTGACTGCAAGTCTCCCTACTTTTTATCTCCCAGCTCTCATCAAGCCCCCTTAACGAAACCCTGGACTTAAGCCCAGCTTTGATTGTACGGTAATTGCCTTGTTCACCTGGGTCCTTCCCCAAGTGTCTTTGCCCAGGCTCAGCTCCTGGGTGAAGATGCATTTGGGCCCCTGGCCTTCAGGCCTCTGAAGGCCATCTTTGTCTCCTTTTCTGCTCTGTGCACAGCCCCTGTATGAAGGCTGGTTCCTGGCCCTCTTCAACCTGATGTATACCATCCTCCCGGTCCTCTACATTGGGCTCTTTGAGCAGGTGAGCAGAGACCTGTCTGGCCTACTCCTCCCTGGGTGGTCCAGATGGGGTGCAGCCTGGCACCCCTCTCTGTAGCACCCCACTAAAGGTTATCTGCTCCCCACGGAGCTGTCTCATGGGAGGTGGGGGCTGTTGGAGGGGCCTCTTGTGAGCTCCTCCTCTGTGGGAGCCCTGCATCCTGAGACCCAGGCCCTCTGTCGTCCACCTAAATGGCCTGGAGTGGGGAAGGGGGTCTCCTAGAACATTGCAGAACAGTGGGGATGGGGAGGAAGCAAATTTTATATTTCTTTCATGTAACCCAGAGCCTTGAGCTTGCTTGAGCACATGCTATCCACTCAGCTACATCTCAGCCCTTAAGTTGCTTTTGATTTTTGTTTTGTTTTTTGACAGTACTGGAGATGGAACCTAGTGACTTAGCCTTGCTAGGCAAGCACTCTACCACTGAGCCACCTCCCCAGCCCTTTAGTTTTGTTTTAAGATAGGATCTCATTATGCAGCCCCAGCTGTCCTTGAACTTGTGATCCTCCTGCCTCAGTCTCCCTCCTGATTGCTGGAATTGTAGGCATGTACCACCTCGCCCAGCATCCTTACATTTTAAAAAGTATAGTGAAGTACAAACACAGTCGTTCCTTAGGATTCTTTAGGTCTTAGTCTCAGGACCTCTGTGGACACCAAGACCCACAGATGTTCAAGTCCATTATAGCAAATGGTGTAGTATTTACACAGGACCTGTGCACATCTTCTGGTCTTTATACGATCTAAAACCTGGTACAATGGAAATGCTGTATACAGTGGTCACACTGTATTGCTTAGGGAACAGTGATAAGGAAAAAAATCTATGCTCACATTCAGGACAAAAATTGTTTTTTTCAAAATCTTTTCTGCCTACAATTGGTTGGCTCTGATCACACAGGGACCTCGGATACCCAGGGCCGATTACAATGTGAAAGTCTCCGTCTACGCTCTTACAAGTGCACAGTTCAATAGTGTGCCAAGTGTGGTTGTGCAACCGAGCTCCAGAACTCTCTACATCTGCTTTTTCTTTTTTTTTTTTTTTTTTTTGCGGTGTGGGATTTAAACTCAGGGCCTACACCTTGAGCCACTCCTTCTGTCCTGTTTTGTGTTGGGTTTTTATCAGATAGGGTCTGGAGAACTATTTGCCCTGGCTGGCTTTGAACCGTGATCCTCCTGATCTCTGCCTCCTGAGTGGCTAGGATTACAGGCGTGAGCCACCAGTGCCAGAGCATCCATTTTGTTTTAACCCAGTTGAACTCACATTGCCACATGTGGTGAGTGGCCAGACGGCACCCACTGCCCTATCTCAAGAGCCTTTTCCCCTGCCCAGGATGTGAGTGCCGAGCAGAGCCTGGAGATGCCAGAGCTGTACATGGCGGGCCAAAAAGATGAGCTCTTCAACTACTGGGTTTTCTTGCAAGCCATTGCCCATGGCATATCACTTCTCTGGTCAACTTCTTTATGACATTGTAGATCAGCCAAGACACAGCAGGGCCCGCCAGCCTTAGTGACTACCAGTCCTTCACAGTTGTTGTGGCCCTATCAGGCTTGCTGTCTGTTATCATGGAGGTAGGTGGGGCCATGGTCCAGCCCCCACCCCCAGGGGCCATCTGACCTCTTCTTGAGGTGAAGGGGGGCCCACAATGTACCCTGACCCAGCCCCGTAGCCCTGGCTAACCCCTCTCTTCCTCTCCAGGTTGTCCTGGTCATCAAATACTGGACTGTCCTGTGCACGGTGGCTGTTCTGCTCAGCCTTGGCTCCTATGCAGTCACGACATGTCTCACCCAGAGCTTAGGGCTCTACAGGATCTCCCCACCAACGTTCCCATTTCTCTGTGAGCCCTGTGAGGGGGGCATGATGGATGCCTCTGACCTGGGAGCATGGTGGCCCCAGGCACAAAATGCAGCCTGAGGATAGCCACACAGGTGGCAGGTGGATTTCAACATTTGCCTGGCAAATGGTCCCAAGGAAGGGGCTGAGGTCTGGGAGGTAGTCTAGGGCATCCATGGGGATGAAGAGAGGGGAAGGAAGCCAGATCTCTGCCATACCCTTCACCTTGTCCCCAGATGCTGACTACAACGTGCTTATGCAACCCTCCAGCCTACTGGTGATCCTGCTGAATGTGTCCGTGAACACGCTGCCTGTCCTGGCTTTTCCTGTCATCCACCGTCTCCTCAGGCAGCTGTACCCCAAGGTGAGGCAGGACTGGGGTCCCCTTGCACCTTCCTGGGACCCCTTCAGCCCCTCCTGGCCCTCCCATACTGAACCCTGGAGACTCTTTGTGCTCTCATGGATCCAGACTCCTCAAGAGGGGACATAACACCACATCCTCGCACAGAGGGTCAACCTGCATTCACACACTGATGCCATCAGATACTACCTTGAGGTATCCAGAGTTGAGGTGGAGGTAACAGAAACAACATTGAAATGATTTAGGCAAAAGGAAAGACT
Source organism: Castor canadensis (assembly GCF_047511655.1). Taxonomy (NCBI): domain Eukaryota; kingdom Metazoa; phylum Chordata; class Mammalia; order Rodentia; family Castoridae; genus Castor; species Castor canadensis. The sequence continues at coordinate 50,059,568 of NC_133399.1, read as the reverse complement.
TGGGAACACTTAGACACAACCCAAGCAAGGTGAAACTGGTGGCTCACATCTGTAATCCTAGCTATTCGGGAGATTGAAATTGGGAGAATCATGGTTTGAGCCAGCCCTGGCAAATAGTTGTGCCTGCTTTGCAAGCACAAAGCTTTGAGTTCAAACCCCAGTCCCACCAAAAACAGAAAAAGAAAAACCACTCAAGCAGCCATGGGTGAATGAATGCGCATACACACAACATGAACGTCACTTAGCCATGAACAGGACAAGCCTCTGACACGCCCTACAGTGTGGAGGGACCTTGAGGATGATGCTATGTTCAGTGGGAGAAGCAGACACACAAGGGCCCACAAGTGTGTGACACCGCTGATAGGAAAACATCCAAAATAGGAGAATCCAGAGGCAAGAAGTGGACTTGTGGTGCTGGGGGCTCGTGCAGGGATGGGAGTTAGTGTTTTAAGGGGAACAGTTTCAGTTTGGGTTGATGAGAATGTTCTGGTAGTGAATGATGGTGATGACTGCACAGCCATGTGAATGTGCTTAATGCCACAGAAATGTGCACTTAACCATGGCTAAGAAAGTGAACATAATGTTTTTTAAATTTTAATTTTATTGTTTGAGACAGTGTATTGCCATGCAGCTCAGGGTGGTTTTGAATTCATGATCCTCCTGCCTCAGTCTCCCAAGTACTGCAATTACAGGTGTGAGCCACCATGCCCATTATGTTATCATAATAGAAACAGGGTGTACTCACTAGCTCATATAACCAAAACGTGGAAGGGCAAGTGGCAGCTGAGAAGGGCCCAAAACTGACTGGAATAGTAGAGCAGCACTTGGTCACAGACTTGTCACCTTCTGTTGTTTCTCCCTGCTCAGCTTCTGCTACCTTCTATCACATAGGACACAGTGCTAACTCTTCTGGCTTTGCCGCCAGGGGTGCCCAATGCACCTTCCCAGGGAAGGATTCTGATTAGCTGATCCAGAATGAGGTTCCAGGGTAGACTGTAGTTGGCTCACCTTGGCTCAGGAAGCACCTGGCCAACCGGGTGACCCAAAATCAATCAGCAAAGTAATGCAAACTGATGTCCCTACTGTTCCTCTGTGCTCTGCAGGAGGAGGAGGCCCCAAGTGAGGAGTCTTCACCATGGAGCACATTCCTTCTTTACACCGGAAGTCCCCTGCCCGGCGCTCCAGCTATGCCTTCTCTCACCAAGAGGGCTATGCACACCTCATCACTCAGGGCACGATCCTACGGAGGTCTCCCAAGGTCAACAGTGAGATTCTCCGTGATTTCCCAATTCCTTCTGATGAAGAAGGCACTCCTTCAAGCCTCCAGGAGTCACTCGGGCCTGCTAGAAAGACAACTTTCTTGGGGAAGAAGATTTGCCAGCCCCAGGGGAGGGAATCCTCTCAGGACAGGCAGCCCTCCTCTGCTGGGAGCTCATTGTTAACTGTGGAAAGGCAGTCCACTCTTTATCCACAAACCCAACCCACTGTCACCAAAAGGTCACCCTCCAATGTGAGCAGGCCATCTGGGTCTTCCCAGAAGACATCGTCACTCCAAGAAAGCCAGCTGTCACCTTCTGAGGACCATTCTCAGCTCTGCCAATCAGTCACTGCCTTCCCACCAGACCTTGGAGAGCCAGCCAGAGTCCTTGGAGGGGAGGTCATTTTTGTGGACAACATTTTGGAAGAGCTGGCCAAATCTCTGGCAAAAGGAACCCCCCCCCCCCCGACACAAGGAAAATTCAGAGCCACTTCCCAAGATGACCCACACATCACTGGCAGAGACCCAGCTGCCATGGAAAGGCAGCCATCACCCATGGCTGGAGCAGCTTCTGGTGCCTTTGGAGGACCAATTTGCACCCAGAGGAGCAGTCATTGCCTTCCCCTAATAAATCAGGGCCAGTCCAATCCTACACTTCTGGAGAAGTGAAGCCACCAGAATAGTCTTTCCTGGTTCTTTAAAAAAAAAAAAAAAAAAAAAAAATCAAACAAACACTGACTCCTAGTGGTCTTGTGGGGAATTGAAAGGAAAGCTATTTTCATTCAGTAGACAATGTGGGGGGAGCAAAGTCTGCCTAACATCCTTGGCTCCCCACCGCCTGCCGGCCAGCCCTTCCCAGGAAAGTGCATAAGCTCCAACTCTGCCAATCTTCCCAAACCTTCCTCCATCAGGCTGCCCTAGTTTCCTCCCCTCAGATAAGCAATGGGCAGTGACAAGTCTGCATGTTGGGGCTTGTTTGGCTCAGAGGCACCAAGATTCTGATCTTCAAAGGACAGACAGAGCAGGAAGAGACAGGGTCCCTCTTCCCTCCATCCCCTTCCTCCTTCACCAGGTGTGGGATGGAGGAACCCCATTCCTCCCCTCCTGGGCTCATCCCCAGTCGGTCAACACACAAGCCCAGGTGAGTGACTAGAAAATAATTTATTGAAGAAAAAACCAAAACAATAAACCCAGCACAGCAATGGTTAACAATGGTGATGATTTTTTTTTTTAAACCTTTTAAGCCTGTTGCCTGAGGGTGGGAGTGGAGGTGGGGAGGGCTGCTCTTCCCTTATGTTTTAGGGAACCAATGGTCTGAATAGCAAAACCAGCCCTACGTTCTAGTCTTCATTAGAAATACTAGGGACTCCCTCACCACCCTCCCACCCCACACAGATAATCCCCAAACCAACCCTCGTGAGTCTGGTGGGGGAGCCCTAGGGCCTTGATGGCTTGGCTTTGGTTGAACACTTTGGAACAAAAAGGTGAAATAGTGGGGAGCCCCTGTCCTTGCCATCTTCTGCAGACCTGCAGACTGGGGTCCTCTGTCCTGCGGGGTGCGAGACATCCCTCTTGGCCACCCCAGCTCTGCTGAATGGGCCCTGTCCTGGGAAGTGAGCTGTCACCTCTCACCCTGCATCCTTGGGACCTCCCAGGGAGGAAGCACAAGGAGTGCCCAGTCAACCTGTCCACCTCTTTCCTCCCTCCAAGGGCCACTGGGGGTGGTTCAGAAACCTGCTCTCATGGAAAAACAGTCAGGCAGAGAGACATGGCCCCAGAGTCCTTTTTCATGATGCTGGAGACATCATGATGGGGGGCTTGTTCTCCAGAGTTCCGAAGTTGACAGGAGGGAGGGCTGGCTGCAGGGGTGCATCCTCCCACCTCCCAGGCCAGGCAGAAAAGTGAACTCATGCCCAGTCCTGGGCGGGGGAGGCGGTGCCGCTAAGGGTGTCCTGGTGGAGGTGGGTGGGCCTCAGGATTAGAGAAGTTGGAGTACACCCAGCCACTCTTCCCACCTGGACAACAAGAACCAAATTGCCTGATTGTCTCTCTCTGAACAAGACACTTGAGGGTTCATGCTAAAGTGTAACCAGCCCGGGTAGGGGAAGGTGGACAGTCATGTGCATCCAAGATCCAGGAACCAGGCCAGCAGCCCCTCCCTGGCTGGAGCAGGCAAGTGTGTCATGCAGAGGTCAGGAGGTAAAGGAGGTCCCCAGTGCTCAGGTCCAGCTTGCTCAGGGACCCTCCCCTTCCTTTCCACCTGGGACCTTGGCACCTGCTGAACACAGTTCCTTAGAAAGGGGAATAAAGACACAGAGCAGCTCAAAGAACCACAGAACAGCACTGACTCCGGCATGAAGTACAACATGTGACATGGAACCCCACCCCACCCCCCCATCACTTATTACATTATTGGCAAGAAAGAGTACATTAGCCATGCATCAAATCAAATTCCATCTCGTATTTTTTTTCATTTTTCTTCCTTTTTTTTCTTAAATTACATTTGAACACAGAACACATAGAATAATAAATACTCTTATAAGACATGACTCCAAAAAACGAGGAACAGAACAAGGCAGGGAACAGAAAGGTACACCTGTCTCTCACATGCCCTCTTTCCTCAAAGACTTGTGGAAATAAGAAGTCTGTAAACACCGCCGCCCTCACCCTCCCTCTGGCCACCGGCTTCACTGCCCTGACATTCAATACGTCTCCCACGGAAGCGGTCAAAGAAACGACATGCCATCGTCTGCAAAATTATAATTTAACGGTATAAAGCTTCAAGTCACGTATTCCAAAAACTAGCTAAGGATTTTTTTAATCACATAAACTATACATTAAATATTTTGAGGTATTTCAGAGAGAATTGTCAAAGGCTAGAAGGAATTGTGCTGGAGATCGGGTTCCCACATGGACAAAGGTCTTTGGTAGGTGATGACCAGATGGACATTGAGAGGGGATGGGGTCCATCTGGGCCTAGTGAGGGGCCTGGCCTCACTGGGAGATGGAGCCAGTGCGTGCGTGTGTGTGCGTGTTCCTGTGCGAGATATGTGGTAATGGTGTTTGAAAAGGATCCACTGGGGCTGGGTGCAGCTCAATGGTAGAGTGCTTGCCTGGCATGTGCAAGGTCCTGGGCACTGAGAAAGAGAGAAGAAAAGAAAAAAGGAAAGGAGAGGAAAAGAAAGGGAAGGAAGGAAGGAGGAAGGGAGGGAAAACAAAAAAGATAGAAAAGAAGGAGATGGAAAGGAAAAGGAAGGAGGGAGGGAGAAAAAAAGAGAGGGAAGGGAAAAGGACCCAAGAGCCCAGGGCCACTTCAATGATAGCCAGGTTCCCCTGGTCTGATCACAGTCTGTTGTGACTAGAAGATTCCACAAGCAGAAGACTCCTAGGCAACACTCACTCTACAATGCAGAACAAGAGAAGTTCCTTATACCTGGCCTAGGACCTTGAAGGCTGGGGGGTGGTAAGGGTCTCCCCCAGCACAGGGGTTCCCAGAACCTGGTACCCTGTAGGCAGCTCTCTCTGGTTCTAAGCAGGTTGTGGACCTGGAGCACTCCATTGCTCTCCTTCCTTCCTGTCTTTCCTCCATCAAAAGACAGACAAATTGGGGCTGGTGGCTTACATCTGCAATCCTAGCTACTCAGGAGGCAGAGATCAGGAGGATCAAGGTAGAAGCCAGCCCAGGCAAAGAGTTTGTGAAACCCTACCCCAGAAAAACCCATCATAAAAAAGGGCTGGTGGAGGTAGGCTCTGAGTTCAAACTCACACACACACAAAAAAAAACCAACAAAAAAAACAAGTCAGGCCTGATGGTACCCGCCTGCCATCCCAGCGCTCCTTCTGGAGGCTGGGGCAAGAGGATCTTGAGTTTGAGGCAAGTCTGGGCTTCATAGTGGGATCTTGTCTCAACCCCCTCGCCCCCACCAAATGTATATAAAACAAATATATTATAGTATAACATTACCTTTGACCTAAAGGTTTTTTTTTTCTTGTGATTTTAAAAGAAATCAGAGTATTTTCATGGGCCCTGGGCCTACTGGGCTCAGAGAAGTGTTACCTGCCAGTGCTCGGCAAGACAGCTCTAGAGCAGGAAATTGGGGGTGAAAGACAAAGAGGGGTCCCAGGTATCAGTAGGGAGCAGAAGAAGGGATCCTGAGACCACCCCCCACATGCACACATAAACACAGCACCCAGGACAACATGAAAAGAAACAGGAGCTGGCGTGTGTGTGCATGTATGCATGTGTGTGTGTGGGTATGTATCAGTGTGTACATTGTATGTGTATATCAGTGTGTGTCTGTGCCTGTGCCTGTGTCTGAGAGACAGACCACTTGCTTAGTAGGAACTGAGTAGGAATGGGAACTCTACACTCAGAATCCTGCCCCAACAGGATTCTAGAAGCATCACACTGGTTGCTTAAGCTGGGAGAACAGCGAGTCGATAAGGACAGAGGACACTCTACACACATCTTTGGTTCAAGAAAAAGGCACTCACCGACCTCGCTATCCTCTTCCCTTTCTCTCTCTCTCTCTCTCTCTCTCTCTAACTCTCTGGGGTGGGGGAAGAGGCAGGGCAGGGAAGAGAACCTTAGGGTCCAGCACAAATCCTGGGGAAAATCTTTGGTATCAAGCGTGATTTTTCCAATCACAGACATGAACGTTGAGTGAGGTAGCCTTTTACCTGTGGGGGGATATCACTAGAAAGGTCTCTTGCAT